>NC_091471.1:18553124-18920624 GCF_036971445.1 Narcine bancroftii
TTAGAATTAGAAGGAGGTTAAGTTAGGTAAAGTACGTTTATAGTGATAAGTTAAAAGATAAGCGTATACAGAGCCGTTGTCATACCCACACTCCTGTTCGGCTCCGAATCATGGGTCCTCTACCGGCATCACCTACGGCTCCTAGAACGCTTCCACCAGCGTTGTCTCCACTCCATCCTCAACATCCATTGGAGCGCTTTCATCCCTAACGTCGAAGTACTCGAGATGGCAGAGGTCGACAGCATCGAGTCCACGCTGCTGAAGATCCAGCTGCGCTGGGTGGGTCACGTCTCCAGAATGGAGGACCATCGCCTTCCCAAGATCGTGTTATATGGCGAGCTCTCCACTGGCCACCGTGACAGAGGTGCACCAAAGAAGAGGTGCAAGGACTGCCTAAAGAAATCTCTTGGTGCCTGTCATATTGATCACTGCCAGTGGGCTGATATCGCCTCAAACCGTGCATCTTGGCGCCTCACAGTTTGGTGGGCAGCAACCTCCTTTGAAGAAGACCGCAGAGCCCACCTCACTGACAAAAGGCAAAGGAGGAAAAACCCAACACCCAACCCCAACCAACCAATTTTCCCCTGCAGCCGCTGCAACCATGTCTGCCTGTCCCACATCGGACTTGTCAGCCATAAACGAGCCTGCAGCTGACGTGGACGTGGACCCCCTCCATAAATCTTTGTCCGCGAAGCCAAGCCAAAGAAAGTGTAATTCTATTTTCTTGTTTAAAGATGATTAAAAGCAACTTTTGTTTAAGTAACCATTTGTCTTGGTGAATATCTATTGCTGCTGGGTTTTGAAGTCCTCTGGGCTCATAACAGAGTACATACATGACTGTGGTGATACCCTACTGTATACTGTTACTTGGTTACTGGCACCATATATATGGTCCATATGTATGGCTGGCCCGCACTCCGTCAGTGACTCCACCCCCTAATAAAGGCGGTTACGCCAAGTCCCTCCCTCAGTACGAGTCCCAGCAATGGGCCAGAACATGTCTTATGGTATTAAAAGCCTATCGTCCTGCAACTCCAGCCTTTTGGTATTATTGATAGTGCATCAATTTTAATACAGTATTTTTTATTGCAATGGACAAGCTGTTAAAGCCATACGAACTAGATGTGGATCCGCAAATGTCCCAGACCAATTTGAGGTCGGCCTATCTGCTTCAAAGACCACGCCAATGCTCAGGTGGTGAGTACCGATGAACTGCGCTTGCTGCAATCGAGGGTGAACGAGATTCGACAAGACCATGAATAAACTCTAAAACCAGTACAGCCCCAAAACTAATGCAGTCTACGCCAGGCACTTTCTATCTTAGCTACGCGCAACCAATGACCCCCCCCCACGAACTTGGGCAGGCATGCGGTTGTAAAGATGTGACTACAGAAGTCTATGCAGATGAGCTCATCCAGGATGCCTACTCAGATTATATCCACCAGCAGCTACTGGAACTCAATGAACTAACTTGGAGAAGGCCTTTGAGGTCTCCAAAATGCTGTATGCGGCCCTCCGTAACTTGGACTCATTCATATCAAACAACACAGCCCCCTTGTGGGATGTGGAGCCTCACTCTGCTGCAGCACAGAGGCATCCCAACTTTACCTCCGCTAAGCATCCTAGGTGCTACTACTGCAGTGAACCAAAGCGCCCCTGGAAGTCTGCCCGGCCAAAGAAGCGGTGTGGTCAGGGTGTGGGAAAAACTAAAATATGCAAGTCCAGATCTCCTCTTCCAAACAGTGCTGCGTGCGGGCATGGGGGCAGCCATCTTGGCAGACATCACTTCTGCCTCCGAACACCACCATATACGCGCTGTGGAAGCCACCATCTTCCTGGGCCATGGGCACCATCTTACCAGTCCAATACTGACAGTGACTCCAACTACGACTGGGCACTGGCTTCCATTAATCTCAATCAGCACGAACCTCACTAACTCACTTGCTCGATGATGTTAGTTGAAGTAAAAGGACACCTCATTACCTGCCTGTTTGACAGCGGCATCACCAAAGGTTTTGTGCACCCTAACGCTGTGCGGGAGTGTTCAGTCAGGGTGTGTCCATCCAGTTGCAAGATATCCCTGGCATCCAGGTCACAGTCGGCTGAGACTCTGGGCTACTGAATGGTATCACTAACTGTATGGGGCACTACTTATGACAATTTTAAACTGTTGGCCGTGCCCCAGCTCTGTGTGCCGGTAATCCTGGGGTTGGACTTCCAGTGCCACCTCAAGAGACTCACTTTGAAATTCACTGGACCCCATCCGCCCTTCACTGTTTGCAACCACCAATTTTTAAACTGCTCGCCCTCCCCTCCACACGTGATCAATCGGTGCACCGCGACCCATCCATAACTTCCGACCTGAGACATTGAGTTCACTGCATTCCACTACTTTCCCCCTCCCCCACCCCTCCCCCCCAACTAGTTATTCCAGTTCCTGCTTCCTTTCTCTCTCCACCTAGCCTAGACTCCTCCCCACCTCCTGTGGTGACCTCCACCCCACCTATCATCTCCCACCCTCACCCTCCTTTTGTTCAGACATCTCTCATGTTCCCGCAGTCCTTGATGAAGGGCTCAAGCCCGAAGAGTTGGTGATGCATCTTCTTCACCTTTGCTACATAAAGGCACTGTTTGACCTGCTGAGTTTCACCAGCATTTGTGTGTTTTTTGTTCACTTAAACCACGGTGTCAACAGAATTCTGTGTTTTACCCCCCCCCCCCCGCCATCTTTAACATGATATGTGAATTGAGTGCTATTTTCATCTCTGGAGGCTTTTTTGGGTACAGGTTAATGATGTCAATGACGACGTTGACTAGTGACTCTGGGCATTGGACGCGCATTGCACGACCGAGTCAACGTTGACCCACGTCCACCCTCCGACAATCACCGCAGCAGAGGACGTCAGTGTAAACATGCTTCATGTGTGAATGGCCACTCCGGAGGTAAGTATGCAATTTTTTTTACACTGAATTATCAGAACTTGTGTGTTTTATTTAAAAAAAGTATCTTCAGTTTGTTATTGAGGGGTAGCAGATAAAAAAAGACACTGAAAAGCTGGAAACTAAGCCAACCTTTCAGCAGCCATAGGAGACAAAGATATATTGGCCGAGGTTTTAGGCCTGAGTAAAAGGAGTATGCAGACGAGCCAAAAAACAGGAAATCTCAAAGTTCAGACAATATTGTCTGTGGGAGGAATCCAGACCAACAAAATGTATTCATTGGATATGATAAGGGCAGAGGTGAGAATTGATTATATCTGTGCAAAAGGAGACCAGGAAAAGGGAGAGAGATAGAGCTGTGGGAAGGCAATGGGGGGGAAGAAGAGAAGGGACGGAGTGGGGTTTAATGAAAGCCAGAGAAGTTGATATTAATACCATCTGGATAGAGGGTGTCCAGTCGGAAGATTAAGTGTTGTTCCTCCAATTTGCAAGTGGTCTCAGTCTAGCAGTGCATACGATCATAGACAGAGATGTCAGCAAGGGAACAAGATGCGAAACTGAAATGGGTGGCCACTGGGAGATCCTTGCTATTGCAGCGGACTGAGCCGAGGTGCTCAACAAAGTGATCTCCCAGTTTGTGCCCAGTCTCTCCAATATAGAGGAGACCACTTTGGGAGCACCGGAGATTCACAAGAGAAATGTTGCTTCCCTTGGAATGACTGTTTGAGACCCACTGGTGGTGACGGAGGAGGTGTAGGTGCAAGTAGAACAAGGATAGGTACCAAAGAGACGATTAGTGCGCAGGGATGAGTGGACAAGGGAATCACAGAGGGAACTTTCCCTCTAGAAGGCAAAAAGGGGAGGAGAGAGAGAGAGGAATATGTGTCTAGTGGTGGGATCATGTAGAAGGCGGCAGAAATGGTGGAGGAGGATGTATTGGATGCAGAGGCTCGTGGGGTGGTAAGTGAGGACAAGAAGAATCCTGCCTTTGTTGCATGTGAGTTTGGATGAGGCCAGGGCAGATGTGCAGGTAATGGAGGATATGCGGGTGTGTGCTGAGTTGATGGTGGTAGAAGGAAAGCCACATTCTTTGAAGAAGGAGGACATCTCTGACAATCTAGCATGGAAGTCCTCATCCTGGGTGCAGATGCGATGGAGATGGAGGAATTGAGAGAATAGAATGGAATCCTTACTGGGAACAGGGTGGGAAGAGGTGTAGTTGATGTTGCTGTAGGAATTGGTCAGTTTGCATAAGATATCTGTTAAGAGTTTGTTACCTGAGATGAAGACAGAGATTGATGAAAGGAAAAGTGATGGTAGAGGTGGACCAAGACAGTGGAAGTTGGCAGCAAAATGGATGAAGTCAATGAACTCAGCATGAGTATATGAAGCAGCACGAAAAGTAGTAATCAATTTATCAGAGGAAAAGTTGAGGGGCCTTGCCTGAGTAGGCTTGTAGCATGGATTACTCTACATAGCCAATAAAAGGGCAGGCATAGCTTGAGCCCATGCTACCCCTTTGACCTGGAGAAAGTGGGATGAGCCAAAGGAGAAATTATTGAGGGTGAGGACAAGTTCTATCAGCTGGACGAGGGTGGTGGTGGAGGGGAACTAGTTGGTTCTATTGTCTGGAAAGAAACAAAGAGCTTTGAGGCCTTCGGTATAGGGGATGAAGATGTATAGGGGTTGGATGTCCATGAGGGGGCCGAGTTCAGGGAACTGGAAGTTGAAGTTATGAAGGGCATGTGAAGTGTCCCAGATGTACATGTGGCCCCACGGGACCAGGGGGGACAAAACATAGTTGAGGTAAGTGGAGACCAATTCAATGGGGCAGGAGCAAATGGACATGATGGGTCTGTGGATCTTTGGTAAGAGGTAGAAACTGGCAGTGCTGGGTTGATAAACCATAAGGTTGGTGGCCATGCCAGGGAGGTGTCCGGAAGTGATGAGTTCGGAGATAATGCATAATACAGCGTTTAATGAGATTTGGTGGGATCCTATTTGAGGGTTAAGTAAGTGGAGGTGTCTGAGTGTTGTTGTCTGACTTCAGACAGATAGAGGTCAGTTTGCCATATCACATAAGTGCCACCATTGTCCGCAGATTTGGTAGAACCATAGAATGCTACTGCACCGAAAATGGGCCATTCAGCCCTATTACTCTGTGCTGAAAACATCATACCGCTTGTCCCACTGATCTGTACCCATTCCGTAACCTTCCAGAACTCTTCCATTAATATATCTACCCAGTTTATTTTTAAAACTTAAGAGTGAGCCTGCATTTATGATGTTAGACGGCAACTCATTCCATACTCCCACCACTCTGTGAAAAAATTGCGCCTCAAATTCCCTCTAAACCTTGCTCTTTCACCTTAAAGCTATTTATCACTCCTAAGCTCAGTGGAAAGAGCCTACTCTGTCTTTACCTCTCATAATTTTGTAAACCTCTATCAAATCTCCCCTCATTCTTCTATGCTCCAAGGAATAAAGTCCAAACCTGTTTAATCTTTCCCTGTAACTCCTGAAGACCCAACAACATCCTAGTAAACCTTCTCTGCACTCTTTCAATCTTACTGATATCCTTCCTGTAGTTTGATGACCAGAAATGCACACAATACTCCAAATTTAACGTCGCTGATGTTTTATACAACTTCACCATAACATCCCAACTCCTGTACTCAATTCTTTGATTTATAAAGGTTGAGATGCCAAAATCTTTCTTCACAACCCTGTTTACCTGTGACTCCACTTACAGAGAATTATGTATCTGAATTCCCAAATCCCTATATTTCTCTGCTCTCCTCAGTTCCCAAAGCCAGCCTTGCTGTCCACAATGCCTCTAATCTTAGTGTTATCAGCAAATTTCTGATCCAATTACTACATTATCATCCAGATCATTGGTACAGACAACAAAAAACAATGGTACCAGCACCGATCCCTGAGGCTCACCACTGACCAGGTCTCCAGTCTGAGAAGCAATTTTCCACTACCACTCTCTATCTACTCCCATTCAGCCAATTTCAAACCCATGTGGGACCTTGTCAAAGGCCCTACTAAATTCCACGTAGACAACATCTACAGCCTTTCATTCATCTACTTCATCTAGTGCGGAGACAGTGGAGGGCCAGGTGTTCTGAGGGGGTGAGATTGGAATGAGTGAGGGGAGAAGTGAAGTCAATACGGTTGAGGGCATGGCAGCAGTTGGAAATATAAAGATCCAGAGCAGAAGACCAGAAGGAGGAGTCCAGGAGGAGGAAGAAGGTTTAAAATAGGAGAAGGGATCTGTAGTAGGGACGGAGAGTTATGGTTGTGGAAGTCGGCATGGATACGGAGCTGATGGAAGAAAAGTTCAGCATTGTGACGTGTGCAGAATTGGTTAAGGTGTGGGTGAAGGGGAACCAAGATCAGGCTTCTACTGAGGACAGAGCATTTGGTCTCCGAGAGGGGAAGGTCAGAGGGGATGCTGAAGACCAGGCATGGGTTAGAGGAAGGTTCAATGGCGTGGAAGGTGTTGGGGAGGTGAGGAGGATGGGGTGGGTCAGGAGGTGGAGCGAAGGGTCAAAGGGAGAGAGGGGAGGATTGGGAAAGTCAGAGGGTGAAGGGAGAGAGCCCCTTGCTCCCAAAATCAGGGTGGGAGTTCAGAACAGAGGCTCACTCCTGTAGGACTCGGGCCAGGATGAAAACCCACATATGAAGCTTGGTCCTATAGGCCACTGGGTTCAAAGTGAAAGTTCATGTTGTAGGCTCAATCCCATAGGTAACCGAGGCCGGGATGGAAACCCATGTCTGAAGTCCAGTCCTGTGGGCCGCCAGGTTCAGGGTGAAAGTTCATGCCGGAGGCTCGGTCCTGTAGATTGCCAAGGCCAGAGTGGGGACCCACATCAAGCTCGGTCCTGTAGGTCACCAGGGCCAAGGTGAAGACCTGCGTCAGGAATTCCGTCCTGTAAACCGCCAAGACCAGAGTGGAGAACCATATGGGAGGTCACTAAGGCAGCAGTCTCCAGGAATTTGGGCTTCCAATCCTTGATGGATGCCAAGTGTGCATAGAATTGGCAGTTGAATGTGTGGAGCTCACGGAGGATGAAGTGTAGAAGAAGTCCATGGCAAATCGTGACGAGTGAGGTATGAAGTTGTGGTAGCGAGAGAGCGAGGGTCTGCTGGTTGCTACACATCGAGCAGAGGGTAGTCTGTAGGCTACTGCGAGAGAAGTGAAGAAAACAGGAGTAGGTGTAGCCAATTACCTGAGATCCTGGTGAGAGCCAAGAACCAGAGCTGGAAACCACATGGCACCAGATGGCAGCAGAGGCAATTAGCCAGGAAGGACATGTGGCTGTGGAAGTAGAGCTTGAAAGCAGATGGGGAGCAGAGAGAGAATCTCTCTCAGAACTACCTTTGAAAAGAGAGAATTCTTTCAAGGTAGGCACCCCTTGAAGAGATTGCACAGTGGATCAACTGAGTGAAATATGAAAGCCTGCAGACACTGATTGTAGTGAAAAAATGGCAGCAGCTGTTCCTGAATATGGTGGTGTGAGTCTTGTAGCACCTGGATCTCTTTCTTGATAGTAGCAGCAAGAACAGAGCGTGTGCTGGGTGATGTGGATCCTTGATGATTGCTGCTGCTTTCTGATGTCTGTGAGGCCGAACTGGCACTTCTCCAGGTTAATGGTGAGGTTGAACTGTGCGTGGTAAGTTAAAAGCTGTGGACGTGCATCATGTGCTCTTCAGGTGAGCTGCTGGCTACCAACTAGATGAAGAGGAAAGGCAAGTCTCTGCCGACTGTGTCCATGAGGCGCTGAAAGGTCTGCACCACGTTTTTCAAGCCAAACGTCATGCATAGGAACTCGAACAGGCTGAATGGGGTGAAGATAGCAGTCCTTTGGACGTCGTCTGGGTGCATGGGGATCTGATGGTATCCCCGGATTAGGTCGACATTGGAGAAGAGCTTTGCGCCATGGTGATTCACTGCAAAATCCTCGATATGGGGAATTGGGTAGTGGTCCAATGTTGTTGCGTCATTGAGACGCCTGTAATCACCACAGGGCCTCCACCTGCCATTGGACTTGGGCACCAAATGGAAGGGTGAAGCCCATGGGCCATTGGAACAAGAGACGATGCTCAACTCCTCCATGCGCCTAAGTTCTTCCTTGGTGAGGTTGAGTTTGAGGCCAGGCAGCGGGGACATGAATGCAATGGTGGGCCAATGGTAGCAGTATGGTGTTGGACGCTATGTTTGGGCATGGCTGCTGTGAATTGTGGGCACAAAATGAAGGGAAAGTCTGTGAGAAGGTGACTGTACTGATCGTGTTTGGTCTCTATGGAAGTGAGCTGGGTGGATAGTTCATTGGATTTGCCGAGGGGCACCGTGTGGAAAGTCTCAACATGGATTATCCATCATCCCTGCAGGTCGACAAGTGAGGAGTGTGCCTGGAGGAAATCTGCGCCAAGCAGGGGTTTGTCCACCAAAGCAAGTGTGAAGGACCATTGGAATGTGCTGTCACCGAAACGTACAGGAATCCACCTTTTTCCAAAGGTTCAGATGGTGTTATTGGCAGCCTGAAGGGAAGGGCCATGGGGTCTCGTGTGCATTTCGAGCCACCTAGGGGTGTGATGCTTATCTCCGCCCTCTGTGTCTACGAGGAACATGCGGCCTGTAATGCTGTCCTAGACGTGGAGAAAGCTATTTGGTCAGCCATCCACCGCAGCCACTAATGGCGGCTGGCCACGTCGTTTCCCAGGAACAAACATGGCTGTCGGCATCTGTAGGCGGTTTCCCCCCAAATGTTGGTACTAGAAACACCATTTGGGATCGGACCTCTCCATCTTCTGGCGGGTTAGGGCCTGCTCACGTGGTGGCCGCTAGACACAGTTGACGGAGTCTATGGCTTCGCATTTCAAACATTGCGCAGGTCACTGAAGTCTGCGTTGGCCAACAGGAGTCTAATGTCCTCAGGCGTCTGCTTAACGAATGCCTGCTTGAACATGAGGCAGGGCTTGTGCCCTTCTGCCAGTTTGAGCATCTCGTCTTTGAGGGCAGAGGGGTCTCATTGCCTAGGCCATTCAAGAGCAGGAGCTTGGCTGCTCGCTCGTGTTGTGAGAGGCCATATGTGCTAATGAGGAGGTTTTTCAGAGGTATGTATTTACCTTCCTTTGCCGGCACCTGAATGAGGTCATTGACTTGTGAGGTGACTTCCTGGTCGAGTGACATGACGACATAGAAGTATCTCAGTGAATCAGAAGTTATCTGTTTGATCTGGAACTGGGCCTTCGCTTGGGCCCAACCAAGTGCGGGGCCTATTCATCCAGAAAGTTTGCAGCTTCAACGCGATGGCAACGATGCCTATAGCTGCTTATTCCATTGTGTTGAGTCTTCAGGACATGGAGATTCATCGGGATCACCAATGTAGCGGGTTGTGAGTGAGCACAGCGAAGAGACTGAGAGAACAGGCTGTGAGCTCAGGTATCACAACTGCTTTAAGCCTATTCTTGGTCCCGCCCCCAACTTCCCGGTACTGTTTTCCCAGACCCCTCTGTTCTACTGCATTCCTCAGTGCCCTACCATTTACTTTGCATGTCCTACCTTGATTTGTCCTTCCAAAATCCAACACCTCAGACTTGTCTGCATTTAATTCCATTTGCCATTTTGCAGTTCATTTTTTTTCAGCTGGTTCTAATCCTTCTGCAAGCATTGAAAGCCGCCTTCACTCTCTGCTAGAACTGCAGACTTGTGTCATCTACAAATTTGCTGATCCAATTTACCACATTATCATCCAGATTACTGATATAGATGACGAACAACAATAGGTCTAGCACTGATCGCTGCGGTACACGTCAATTCACAGACTTCCTATCTGAGAGGCAATAATTCACTACCACTCTCTGGCTTCCCTTATATAGGCAATATCAAATCCAGTTTACTACCTCACCATGAATTCTGAGCAGTTGAACCTAACTGACTAACTTCCCATGTGGGACCTTGTCAAAGGCCTTACTAAAGTTCATGTAGACAACATCCACAGCCTTTCCTTCATCAGCTTTCCTTGTAACCTCCTCAAAAAACTCAAAGATTGGTTAAACATATCACAACACGAACAAAGTCATGTTGACTATCCCCAATCAGTCCCTGACAATCCGAATACTTCTATATCCGATCTCTTAGAACACCTTTCAGTAAGCTGCCTACTACTAACATCAGGCTCACCAGCCTAAGCTTGTTTAAACAACAGAACAACATGAGCTACCCTCCAATCCTCCAGCATCTCACCTGTAGCTAAGGCCATTTTAAATTTATTTTCCAGGTCCCCTGCAATTTTTACAGTCGCCTCCCTTAATGTCTGAAGGAATATCTTGTCAGGCCCTGGGGATTTATCCACTCTAATAGACTTTAAGACAGCAAGCACATCCTCCTCTTTAATCTGTATCGGTTCCATGACCTCACTGATTTTTTGTCTTACTTACCTAGACTCTACACGAGTTTCCTGACTAAATACTGATGCAAAAAAAAAACACTTAAAATCTCCCCAACTTTCCTGGCTTCACACAGAGCCAACCACCCTTTTGTTCAAGATGACCAATTTTTGTCTCTTAGTATTCTTTTGCTCTTAATATAGCTGAAGAAGCCCTTAGCGATGCCTTTGACAAGTTCCACCTGGGAGTTTGATTTAAAAAGTTAGAGGCCACAAATTCCAGGACATTTTGGAAATTGAAATGAGAAATTAGTGATACACGAAAAGTGGATAATCAATTAGCGTTTTTGTGATTGGAAACCTGAGATGAGTTGCGCATTCACCAGAATATGAGGGCATCTTATAGAAACATACAAAATTGTGAAAGGGATTGAAAAAGAAAGTTGTTTCCAGTGGTAGGTGAGTGTAGAAGTAGGAGACACAGCCTTAAGATTTGGGGGAGCAGATTTCTCCAGGACCAGTACTCTTCCATAAACACATGAGGACCGCATCTCCTCCATGCAAACACAGATTACGCCTACATTAGGTACCCCAATGGATGTGGGGACACCATCTCGACCAAGGACCTGGCATCAGCAGAGTTCTAACCCGCCCACCCCAGGCACCCCTGGCCCATCCAGGATCCCTTGGGAGCTGACACCCTCTCTCCGCCTCTCCAGAGGGCCCCACTCCCCGTGCACCCTCCCCACACCTAAATCCCCACTCTGCCAGATGCCATCGTACCCATACTGCTGGGCACCCGGTCCCAGCCGACCCTCTGCCCCTACTGACCATTGACCAGGAGCCTGTCCTGCGATGGCCCCAGAGGCACAGACGACTGCCAGACTGCATGAACTTGTAGATACTACTCGGTATCGAGAACACCACCTCCCCATCCCCCAGGACTCATTTTAAGAAGGGGGTGAATGTGGTGATACAAACACTACACTAGCCACAGCCCTACCAGCCTGCTGCAGGGGGAAACCACTCTACCTGCAGGTAGGCAACCCGGGAGGCTGGCCTCAGCTGCCTGCTGTCAATCATCAGCCCATATAAAGACTCGAGCTCTTCGAATCCCAGCAACATCCTTGTAAATTGCTTTGCTCTCGTTCAATCTTATTGATATCGATCTTGTAGTTAGGTGACCAAAATTGCACATAAAACTCCAAATTTGTCCTTACCAATGCCATGTACGACTTCAATATAACATCCCAACACCTGTTCTCCATTCTTTGATTTATGAAGCCCAGCACTAATCTTTGAGTCACACCCCTCATCACTGGTGAACTGTTAGAGAAGCTCCACAAAGCCAATGTTTGTCCAATTTACTTTCTCATCCTGGATATGAAGAGACTGAACATTCTTGTCCAACCTACCTTGCAGGACTTTGTCAAAGGCCTAACTAAAGTCCATGTAGACAACATCTACTGGTTTTCCTTCAACATTCCAGATAAGCGCAACAAACTTGGTTTGGTTAGACATGACCTACTTCACACAAAGTCATGTTGACTATCTCTAACTAGACCCCATCTATCCAAGTACTTACCTATATAGTTTCATAGGATACCTTCCAATAACTTATCTACTACTGATGGTCAAGCCCAATGGCCTATAACTACTTGGATTATTCTCAAAGCCTTTCTTAACACAACAATATTCTTGAGGAATACAAAGTTATGAAGAGCACAGATAGGTTGGATGGTAAGAAGCATTTCCCTCAATAGAAGTGTCTCTAATTAAGGGGATAGATTTTAGGTAAGATGCAGAATTCCAGAAAGGGATAAGAAGGTTTTTTCCACCCAGCGAGCAGCTAAAATCTGGATATTCTGCCTGAGGATAGTGTATTTTCACAATATTCAAGAGGTGCTTAATTGGGCACTTGAAGGCTATGGACTGAGTGACAGAAAATGGGATTAATATTGACAGGTAGTTTCTGGCTAGCTTCTACATTTGAGTTGGTTTCCATTGTGAATATTCTAAGCAGATTATGAGGGTGAAGGCTAAAATGCTATAATTATAATTTTAAGTATCTATAATTATGCAGAACTTGGAATGGTTCCAAAAACAGTCATCAAAAAAGTGATGTACAATTGCCTTTCAACATGAATACTCCACAATCACTCACTAAATAAAAACCACTATGCATTATTCTGCTTTCTGCCTTACAGTTTTAGACATTGTACCTGTTGCTTACTCAATCAGCTTGTCTATATTGCCCTTAAACAATGTTAGAGATTAGAGCTGAGGGAAACCAACCTCCCCTCCGCTGCCTCGAAAAAGCAGCAAATGTATTATCCCACCACAGTTGTGTCCTTTTGTCCCATTTCTCAAGGTTCCTTTTATTATCATGTAGTAATACATTAAAAACATAACTTTTGCCAATCATAAGGTAAAGAGTCACCATTTGTATTGCCCGACACCCCTCAGAGTGCAAGAGAAGGAGAAGCAAAAGAGAGTCCCTTCAGAGTCTCCGAGTGTCCATGCACTCCTGCAACCGAACAGACTCATGTTCAATTCATCGGGAGCTCAAACTCCAGATCCAAACCTTTGATGTGATCAGGAGACCTTCTGTGCCTGAGGCCCTTTGGGAGCTCTTCTTGCCTCAGCATCCTCTCCAATAATGGTTCCGATACCTGATTCCCATGAGCCAATCTCCAGCAGCCCGAGGCCCATGCGAGTCCCCCATCCGCAACTCGCCAACAGCGCGCAGCCTGTGTGGGTCCCTCATCTGCTGAGCCCTTCGCCGGTATGCCGCTGTGATCATTTTCTCTTCAGGATCCTTCAGCCGCTGAGGTCCTCACTGTACCATCACCATGATCCTGTCGGGTCATCAGCTCTACTTCTTCTGAACTTGGGATGTTCTCCCTGTTTTTGGTGCTCTGCACTGAACCACTGCTCCCTGAAGTCTGCAACCCCTCATTGGCCACTGGTGAACATAGGCGCCGCCACCTTGGGTGCAGACCTCGCAGTTGCAGGATTTTACTTACAAACACTGTTGACTCCTTTAACGGGCCATTTAAAACCTGTATGGAGCCATCGGCATTAGGACCAGGCAGTTGAAAACGTTACAGTAACTCTGGCAGGTCCAGCATGTTTTTGCCATCATGGGGCAGAGGAAACATAAGTACATTGTACCACTGTACATGACAATAAAGTAATCATTATTATTGTTATCATATGTCAATAAGCAATAGCAAATCACATTTCAAAAATGTTAATTGATTTGAATTCAATTAAACACAACTGAAGAGAATGTGTCCGGGTTGGGATGGGTCCTTTAATATGTTGCCAGCTTTCCCGAGGCAGCAGGTTGTGTAGATGATGGAGTGGAGTTAAACAAGAACATCTGCAGATGCTGTGTTTGTAGTTTTTACAAAGATTCTGGTCAAACTCAGTAAGTCACTGAGTTGCATGGACTAAACTCTGTGGTTCCTTGTGAAGTTTGGCAGAGCGGTTTCTCTTCCAGGGTGTGGTGAATCCTTTTTTTCTTTGGCTTGGCTTCGCGGACAAAGATTTAGGGAGGGGTAATGTCCACATCAGCTGCAGGCTCGTTTGCGGCTGACAAGTCCAATGCGGGACAGGCAGACACGGTTGCAGCGGTTGCAGGGGAAAATTGGTTGGTTGGGGTTGGGTGTTGTGATTTTCCTCCTTTGTCTTTTGTCAGTGAGGTGGGCTCTGCGGTCTTCTTCAAAGGAGGTTGCTGCCTGCCGAACTGTGAGGCGCCAAGATGCACGGTTTAAGGCGATATCAGCCCACTGGCTTTAGGCAGTCCTTGTACCTCTTCTTTGGTGGACCTCTGTCACGGTGGCCAGTGTAGAGCTCGCCATATAACATGATCTTGGGAAGGCGATGGTCTTCCATTCTGGAGACGTCTTTTATGTCATTTTGGATTAGGTTTGGTCCCCTTGGTCAAGCAATTCATGTGATTAAAGTGCACATTCCAGATTTCATTTAAAATTATTTTTATACATTTTGGTTTGACTATGTAGAAATGACAGCACTTTTTATATATAGTTTACCCCATTTCAGGGCACCTTAATGTTTGGGACATTTGGCTTCACAGGTGTTTGTGAGTACTCAGGTATGTTTAATTGCTTCATTGGTGCAGGTATAAGAGAGCTAGGCTTGACTCTAAATTTTGATCTCTTTTAAATTTTAAAATTGGAGTCTATAGTTGCCATTTTTCAACGAGGACCAGAGTTTAATTTTTTACGTTTAAATATTAAATTTAAAAGTTAAATGTAGACATAGAGCACGAACCCATGCCACCCAATTAACCTACACCCCCAGTATGAACATAAAACTCCACTGCACAGTACAGACCCTCCAGCCCTCAATGTTGTGCCGTCCCATATGCTCCTTTAAAAAAAAAGTACTGAACTCTCCCTTCCTCGTCGCCCTCTATTTTTCTTCCATCCATATGCCTGCCTAAGAGTCTCCTAATGTTTCAGCCTCCACCACCATTCCTGGCAAGGCATTCGAGGTAACCACAACTCTCTGTGTAATGTCTCCATATGTTTTGAAGGGTGGGTGGAAACCGGAACCCCTGCAGGAAACCCATGCAGACACAGGGAGAACATACAAACTCCTTACAGGCAGCACGGGATTTGAACCCTAGTCCCAGTCGCTAGCACTGTAACAGCGCTAAAAAACAAGAATAAGAGATGTCGCCCAAACCTTAGGATTACTAAAATCAAATGTTTGGAACATTATTGAGAAGAAATAGTGTACTGGTGCACTCAGAGGTCGCCAAGGGACTGACAGAAGAATTCTTATCATTATGAAGGTAAATCCCCAAACACCTGTACGCCTGATCAGAAACACTCTTCAGGAGGCAGATGTGGATATGTCAACGACTACTGTCTGCAGAAGACTTCATGAACAGAAATACAGAGGCCACACTGCAAGATACTAGCCACAGAAACAGGATGGCCAGTTTACAGTTTGCCAAGAAGCATTTAAAAAGCTTGCAGAATTCTGGAAAAAGGTGTTCTGGACAGATGAGTCCAAGATTAATCTGTATCAGAGTGATGGCAAGGGCAAAGTATTGAGACATAAAGGAACTGTCAAGATCTAAACCAAACCACTTCACCTGTGAAACATGGTGGGGGGGTTATGCCCTGGGCATATATGGCTGCCACAGGTACTGACGCAGTTATCTTCATTGTTGATGTAGCTGATGGTGGGATTAGCAAAATTAATTCTGAGGTTTATTGGAACATCTTATCTGTTCAACTATGAGCAAATGCCTCCAAACTCATTGGAGGATGGCTTCATCCTACAGCAAGACAACGATCCTAAACATACAGCTAAAGCAACAAAGGAGTTTTTCAAAGATAAAAACTGGAACATTCTTGAATGCCCAATCTACCAATCTAAATAATGGAATGTGCCTTCCTTATGCTGAGGAGAAAATGTAAGGGGACAAGTCCCCAAAACAAGCAGGAGCTGATGATGGTTGCAGAAGATGCTTATCACCTCGTGATGTCCATGAATCATGGACTTTAAGCAGTCATTGCATGCAAAGGATGTGCAACAAAGTACTAAACATGACTCCTGTGATATACATATCATCGCTATGTCCCAAATATTATGGTGCCCTGAAATGAGGGCTCCATGTATAAAAAGTGCAGTAATTTCTACATGCTCAAACCAAAATGTGTACAACTATCCACGAATAGCATCCGGAATGTGCATGTGAATCATTTGATTACAAATTTAAAACTGTGGGGCACAGGGGCAATTAAAGAGAAAAATAAATTATATTTGCCCCATACATTATAGAGGGCATGGTATTTTACCTCCAGTTTGGATGTTCCTTGGTGGGCTCCATTCTGTGCCCTCAATGTCACCCCCTTAACATTAGGGAGTCAAGTGCAGATTAGCCAACTGCTTTGTTGAGCTCCAGCTCTCTCCCAATTGGCTGCAGGCTGGAACTCCCAAATGTCAGCCACTTTAATCCCCTCATTATTCCCATCTAGACAAGCTTGTTATTGTCCTCATCTATTGCCAGGGTGAGGCTAAACATAAATTTGAGGACCAGAATGTTATGTTCCTCTTGGGTAACTGAGAACCCAACAGCCTGAATATTGAGTTTTCAACATTTAAGATTCAAAATTCCTTTACAAGTATTTCAATATAATATTATACAAAATTACCTTCTGCCTACCATAAGGCAGACATAAGTTGCCATTAGTGTCACCCAGGGCCACTTACAGTAATACTGAAGAGAAGCAAAAGAGAGATCATCAGAAACACTAACTGTCTTCACACCGCAGGCAAGCGATGCCGCTACTGTGTCTTCGTGAAATTCCTGGAAATTCAGGACCTCCAAGGCCTTTCACACCACAGTGCAAATTCCCAGGAATTGGCCCTCCCCGGCAACCGATGATGCGTTACACACTCACCGTCAGTCGCTTGCCCCCTCCGGCTGCTCGTCGCCCGCTCGCCCTCCCTGCCCATGCTTCAGCACATCACAACAGCAGCACAATGTGGGATGAATGGTCGACTTCCTTTTCTGGGAATTTCAGCTGCAAGAAGGATTATGGTTAACGAAGATGGCCATTCATTCTGCATTGTACTACTGTCGTGACATGCCTGCTGTGGTCAGGATGTATGTATCTTTTAATTTTAGTTGCCGACGTGACGCAACACACAGACACTGACATCACGAGGTTTCCCCTGCTTGGCCATTGGCCTTTTCACGCCACAGGGAAAGGGTGGAACCCTTTAAAATTCCCGAGTCAACATTTTCACACTGCAGGTTCATAGGAGGGTTCCTGGGAAAATTTCCCAGGAATCTTCATTTTACAATGCAGTGTGAAAAGGCCGACTGAGTGTCTGTCAATTCGCCTTCAGCCCTCCCGTCGCTTCTGCAGCTGCACTGGCTCCTGTTCAATTCATTAGTATCCTGAGCTCCAGATTCAAACCTCTGACACAATCAGGAAGCCTTCAGCCCCAGAGGTCCTTCTTGCTCTCAACATGCTTTTGAATCCCGGCTCCAATACCTGGTTCCCACGAGTCAGTCTCCAGCAGCCCACAGCCCGTGCAGCTGAGCCCCTCGCTGGTTCGATGGTGTGGCCACCTTCCCTGCAGAATTGTCTCCTCTGCTTCTCTTTCTCAGTGGGGATGTTCTCCCTGTTTCTGGTGCCCTGCTGCTTCTTCGAGCCTGCAACCCATCGTAGTCACTCCAAGTTCAGGTGCCGCCATCTTGGGCTGACCTCTGCTGTTGTATACAAACACCATCGGGTCTTTTAGCAGGCCACAAAACATCTCAACCCAAGAGCCAGCATAAGGACCAGAAATCTTTGTCACCGCCCCCAAGATCCACACCAGTAGCAGCACTGATTTACAGCATCACCAGGTGTAGCAGCAATTTATTTTAGAGAAGTTAAATCAAGACTCTCGCCACCGTCTGAAAATGGTGCATGTGTTCAAGAGAAAACAGACAAAGTGAAGGGAGGAAAGTTTACGGGAGACATCATGGATAAGTTTTTTTTTACACAGATTGTTGCAGGTGCCTGGAATACCTTGCCCTGGGTGGTGGTGGAGATTGAAACATTAGGTGCATTTAAGAGACCCTTAGACAGGCAAATGGATGAAAGAAAAATACAAGGTTACGAGGGAGAAAGGGATTATATATTTTTGGTAGGACGTTAGCACAACAACAAGGGCCTGTACTGTGCTGTAGTGTTCTATTCGTTTATTTATATAACACATTTAAAACAACTCTCTTTGACCAAAGTGTTATACAGATCATAAATTACATCTTAACTTAAGTAGCTATTTAAAGTGAGTATAAAACAGGTTTGAACAAGCCCTGCTTCACCCCATTAGAAATGGCAAATGCAGCTGATGTATCACCTGTCCTGCCATTCTGTCCTGGAGTAGCTGAATCATCTTTACGAATTTCCTTGGGCATCCATAAAATCTCAGGATGATCCAGAAAGCTTCCCTGTTTATAGTGTCAAATGGCTTTATCAGGGTCAATGAAGACAGAGTAAAGAGGCTTGTTCTGCTCGATGCACTTCTCTTGAGCTTGTCTCACGGCAAATATTATGTCCACTGTACTCCGTTCTGGCCGAAAAGCTGTACTGCACCTCAGGGAGATTTCCTTTCCAAGACAGTGATAAGGCACTGGTCATCCCTTCCCTCCTATTAGATTGAGACCTGGAATCTGTCGCATCAAAAAATGGAGAAATTCCGCACGCATGCCATCCATTCCATCCTTGGCATCTGTTGGCAAGACCACGTCTCCAACCTGGAGGTCTTGGGTTGCACCAAGTCCACCAGCATTGAGTCCCTGATCATCAGAGCCCAGATGTGGTGGGTGGAACATGACATCAGAATGGCCAAACACCGTATGACTCACCAGCTTCTCTATAGTGAACTGAAGACCAGGAGGCCTTAAGGTCATCCATGGAATCGTTATAAAGGAAACCCTATGCTACTGTGGCATTTTGCCAAGAGAACTAGAAGCTGCGGCTGTTGACAGGTCCCATTGGTAGCCTGTGCGATGAAGCCTACACCAATTTCAAAGACAGGCACTGGCAAAAATTGGTGGAAGGCCATGAAAAGTGTCGGAGAACAGAAGCCACAGTTATTACAGCAAAGGTCTTCCAGTGCCTCCATTGTACTAGACTTTGTGCTCAATCAACACAATGTCTGGATCTCCACAAATCTGAAAGTCTACAGAGCTTCCAGACTGTGACTGTAAGTTCACAAGTTAAAGGAGCAGAAGCAGGCCATTAGGCCCATCGAGTCTGTTCCGTGACTCTACACCTAGTTCCAATTTCCAGCCTTTTCCCCATATCCCTTGATACCCTTACTAATGAGATACTTATCCATTTTCTGTTTAAAAACTCCCAGAGATCTGGCCTCCACTGCTTTGTGCAGCAGTGGGTTCCACAGATCCATGACCCTCTGACTAAAGAAGTTCTTCCTCCTCTCTGTTCTAAATGGACAACTTCTAATTTTAAGACTCTGACCCCTTGTCCTCAATTCATCCATCAAGGGAAACACCTTTCACATTCACTCTGTCAAAACCTTTCAATATTTGAAAGGTGTCTCATTCTCCAACGAATACAACCCAAGAGCTGTCAAACACTCCATACACCAGCCCCTGCATTCCAGGAATCATCCTAGTAAATCTCCTCTGCACCCTCTCCAGTAACATCACATTTTTTCTAAGATAGACAAAAGGGAGGCTGTGGATGTTGTATATTTGGATTTTCAAAAGGTTTTCGATAAGGTGCCGCATGTTAGCCCAAAACTGTATATAGTTCTCTAAATGGGGTCTCATCAGTGCCCCATAGAGCGTCATTAACACCTCTCTACTCTTATATACTATACCTCTTCAAATGAATGCTAGCATAGCATTCGCCTTCTTCACCACCAATCCCACCTAGGCATTAACTTTTAGATTGCTCTGCACAAGGACACCGGGTCTCTTTGAACCTCCGAGGATTGAATTTTCTCCCCATCAAAAATGACACTGACTTGATGGCATTTGGAAATGAGGTCTTGTATTCCATTGGAAAAGATAACTTATAATTTTTGTAATAATTATTCTTTCTTCGTTAAAGTTTGGAGCCCGTATATGAGATATATGACATTGAATTTGTTTTAGTTTTTTCCCGCAATTGATGGGGTTGGACTAAGCCATGGCAATAATTGAAGGTTGTTATGCAAGTTGATCTCTTTTACTCTATCTTTCTCTTTCAGGGTAGTTTGGAAGGGTAGGTGGGTTAGGGTTGGGGGTGCGGAGTTATATGGGGGAAAATATTATGTACTTATATTTTTATTGTATTATTTATATAAATAAAAATTTAAAAAAAAGAATTTTCTCCCCATCCAAATAATTCTCTGCCTGTTTATTTCCACTGCCAAACACTTCTCAACATCTGCCATATTTTTGCCCAGTCTCCCAATCTGTCTATATCTTTCTGCAATTTTACCATTTCTTCAACAGTTCCTGCTCCACCACCTATCTTAGTGTCATCTGCAAATTTGGCCACAAAACCATTCATTCTTTAGCCAAATAGTTAATATAAATTGTAAAGAACAGCGGCCCCAAGACCGATCCCTGCGGAACACCGCTTGTTACAGACAGCAATCCTGAACGGGATCCCTTAATTTCAACCCTTTGCTTTCTGCCTATCAGCTAATTTTCTATCCAGTCTAATAGCAAACCTGTAATTCCATGGACCTTCATCTTATCTGTCAGCCTAACATGCGGCACCTTATCGAAAACCTTTTGAAAATCCAAATATACAACATCCACGTCCTCCCGTTTGTCAATCCTACCTGAGATTTCTTCAACTCTAATAGGTTAGTCAGGCATGATCCACCCTTTAAAAAACCTTTAAAGTCACTTTTGTGTCCACAGATGAACTGCACAACAAACATATCTTCTTTGAACTGAAGGACGACCAACAATAATAAAATGGGTCCCCGAGGTTTACAATTGTACATAGAACATGGTAACAATCAACAATCACTTCAAGATGCTTCCGAGTCTAAATACAACTATAGCCTGGATTTAAAAGAGTTAAAGGAAGGGGCTAATTGCTTGGAGGGAAGAATAATGTTCCATAATTTGGGGGCTGCTATCTCTCCTGAGTTTGCGTTTTGAGTGCGGAATAACCAAGCTCCCTAATTTCACCAATTTGAAGGGTCTTGAAGGGGAGTAGGGCATTTGGAGATCAGTGATGTAGCAGGGGGCTAGTCCACTGATGGCTGTGCAAACAAACTGGAGAACTTTTAAATCTATCCTGAGGCGTAATGACAACCAGTAAAGGGAGGCGAGAACAGGGGTGATATGGTCCCTTTTCTTGGTTCCCGTCAGGAGCCTTGCTGCCGCATTCCAAACCAGTTGCAGATGGGATAATGATGACTCACTAATACCCGTATATAGAGAGTCTAAATAGGAGAAAGTGAGGGCCTGGATAACTTTCTTGAGGTCTTTCAGTATCAGGAGTGATCTGATTTTGGCAATAGTGCGGAGCTGGATAAAGCTAGCTTCTACTATTCATTGACTTGTTTGTCAAACTTTGCCAAGGGATTTGATGTGTGGTTTAATGAGGGTGGATAACTTGCCAAGGGTATAAGTTCCCCTCGTCCAGACTGTCAATGAGGCTGGTTATCTTTGCTTGATTATTGAGCTTCAGGGGAAGATAGAATGGGGTGTCATCAGTATAGCAGTGGAAGGAGGTGCTGTGTTTTTGGATGATATGGCTGAGGGGAAGCATGTATAAGGAGAAGGGAATGGGGCCCAGAATAGACCCTTGTGGGATCCCACAGGAAAGGGTAGCAGAGGAGGATGAAAACTTGCCAATGTTGACTGAGACGGTCTTATCACTGAGATAAGTTTTAAACCAGTTCAGAGCCAGGCCGTCGACACTAACCCTCTGCTGGAGGCGATCTATTTAAATAGCGTGATCCATAGTATCAACCGCTGTGCTAAGGTCAAGGAGAAATAGAACGGCAGAGCTTCCTGAGTCAGTAGCGAGGAGCTGGTCGTTGTACACTCTTAGTAAAGCTGACTTGTGCTGTGTTTGGCTTTATAACCTGACTGGAATTTTTTGGATATGTTGTTTTGATGTAGGTAGGGTAACAATTGGCTAAGAGCAACTTTTTCGAGGACCTTTGACAGGAATGGAAGTTTAGAAGCAGGTCTGTAATTTTTGGGTGTGGTGGGGTCTAGGTTGTGTTTTCCAAGAGGGGCTGGACCACAGCACACTTGAAACAAATTGGAACTATCTCAGTGGGTTAAGGAGCTGTTAACCACAGAGAGGATGCTAGGACCACCCCCCCCCCAACCCCGCATCATAAACATCCCTCAGGAGGGGAGAGGGAATAATGTCGAAGGGACAGGTTGTCGGCTTCATGGCAAACAATCTTTCTAAGGGTGGGTAGTGTGATTGGGCTAAAACAGTCCAGGTTGGATGAACAGAGATGTGGTACAGTTAGATTGCAGGTGGAGGGGGAATGTTGGTCCTGATGTTCTCAACTTTGTTTATGAATAATTCTGTTCTTAATTAATGAGGGTAAATTTACCAAGCTCCTTTCACTGCAGTTTATTATCAATATCGGTATCTTTGACTCACTACCATCTGAAAGGAGGAACAGGAACATCAAAATCAGGACTGCCAGGCTGGGAAATAACCTCTTCCCACAGGTAGTGAGATTGATGAACAGTATCCAGAAATGAAATGAGAAAATTATTCCAAAATGTCTCCATAATATTTTATATTATATATATATTTTTGAAATTTTATTAAAAACAATAATGAATCATACAATCAAAATACAATCCAATACAATGCCATGGGGAGGGAAGGTGCACCATTTATGGTGGGATGGTTACAGAGATATTCTACGGCTAATTTAAATTATACTACTTTTAATGTTAACGGGCTAAATAACTGGATTAAGAGAAAGAGAGTATTGGCTTATATTAAAAAATTGAAGATTGATGTAGCCTTTTTGCAGGAGACTCATTTGACCGACAACAAAAATTAAAATGGGATTGGGTTGGACAGGTTATAGCATCTTCTTTTAATTCTAAAGCAAGGGGGGTTGCTATTTTGATTAGTAAGTAGTGTCAGTTTTTGAAACAGCTGGTAGACTTTTGATTGTTAATTGTACAATTTTTTCTGAACGTTAGACCCTTAATGAATGTTTATGGTCTGAATACTGACGATGAACAATTTATGGTGGACTCTTTTCTTAATTTAAGTCGAGCTTATGATAAAAATTATGGTAGGAGGTGATTTTAATTGTTGTTTAGATCCATTACTGGACAAATCTCCTAAATCGGTAATTAGAACTAAAATGGCTAGGCAATTGATGGTGTTAATGAAAGACATGAATTTAGTAGATATATGGAGGAAATTAAATCCTAAGCAGAAAGATTTTTCATTTTACTCATTTATGATTCTTTATCTAGAGTAGATTTGTTTTTTGTATCAGCATAATTGCAAAGTCGAGTCTTTGAGGCTGAATTTTGACTGATCATTCTTTGGTATTAATTACTTCAGAGAGAATGGAGAATGTCTAGCGTTGGCGCTTTAACTCTTTTTTTGTTGAAAGATCCTGAAGTTTGTAAATTTGTGAGACTAAATTTAAATCTTTTTGAAAACAAATATAGGATCAGTTGATAGTAAATTTGTTTTGTGGGATGCTTTGAAGGCCTACTTGCAAGGACAAGTTGTATTAGTTATACTGTTAAAGTTAAGAAATGACAAATGCCTGAACTTAATAAATTGGAAAAGGAGATAGAGACTTTGGAAAAAAATATTTACAATGTATTTCTACTGGAGATTTAAAAAAATACAATTAGTCAATTTGAAATTATAGTATAATTCATTACATAAATTTGAAAAGCTATTACAGAGGACTAGGTAGTGGTATTATGAGTTGGGGAGAGAGCTCATCAAGTGTTAGCATGGCAGTTAAAAATGGAACAGGCGTCTAGAACAATAAATGCTATTAGACATCATTCAAGAATTACGTATAAACCACAAGAGATTAATGATGAGCTTTGTATGTTTTATAAGAAATTGTAGACGTCTGAGGTATCACAAGACGAGGCTAATATTGAAAATTTTCTATCAGGCTTAAATTTGCTTTCTTTGAATGATAAGGATATCAAGGAATTGGGATCTTATAGACCTATTTCTTTGTTAAATGTGGATTATAAGATTGAAGCCAAGGTTCTGGCTAGTAGATTGGCTAAATGTTTTCCTGATTTGGTTCATGCAGATCAGGCGGGTTTTATCAAGAACCTTTATCCAGTGTGTGTGTGTGTGTGTGTGTGTGTGTGTGTGTGTGTGTGTGTGTGTGTGTGTGTGTGTGTGTGTGTGTGTGTGTGTGTGTGTGTGTGTGTGTGTGTGTGTGTGTGTGTGTGTGTGTGTGTGTGTGTGTAATACCCACACCATTACAGCTTAAGCACAATTCTGGAGAATCATTCCAAATTTGATTCTTATAAGTCCATAGTTGAAACTCAGAGTTTTAAAATGATGTCCAGAAGTAATTTAGAAGATTGTTTAGTTTAGAAGATTGAGAGGGGATCTCATAGAGACATATAAAAAATTCTGGCAGGACTGGACAGAATGGATGCAGATGGGATGTTTCAAATGGTGGGAAAATCCAGAACCCGGGGCCATGGTTTGAGGATAATAGGCAAACCATTTAGGACCGAGATGAGGCAGAATTTCTTTACCCAGAGGGTGGTGAATCTGTGGAATTCATTGCCACAGAGGGCAGTAGAGGCAGGCTCATTAAATATATTTAAGAGGGAATTAGATCTATTTCTTCAGTCTAAGGGTATTAAAGGTTACAGAGAGAAGGCGGGGACGGGGTACTGAACTTTAAGATCAGCCATGATCTCGTTGAATGGCGGAGCAGGCTCGAAGGGTCAAATGACCTACTCCTGCTCCTATCTTCTATGTTTCTATGTTTCTATATTTCTAATTACGAAGGAGGTGGGAGAGACTGAAGAGACTGGGTGCCTGGACTGCTGGAAACTCACAAATCCTTGTCAAGTTTCTTGCTGAGAAATCCTTTCGGATGAACGGTTGTCACAACTCCCCTTTTCCTTGCGTAGGGAAAGTGAAATGAGTGACTTCCACGATAGGACTAGAGGGCATAGTTTAACAATACAGGGTAGGCCCTTTAGGATGGAGATGAGAAAGCATTTTTTTACCCAGAGAAGTGTGAATCTGTGGAATGCTCTGCCACAGAGGGTGGTAGAGGCAGATTCGCTGACTATGTTCAAAAGAGAGTTAGATAAGACTCTTGTGGGTAACGGAGTTAAGGGTTATGGGGATAAGGCTGGAAAGGAGTACTGATAGTAATGATCAGCCATGATCTAAAATGGCGGTGCTGGCCCGACAGGCCAAATGACCTACTCCAGCTCCCATTGTCTATTGTCTATTGTCTATTGTCAGCCAGCATCTGTGCAAAAAAAAAAAATGGATAGTCAAAAGTTGATAATTCGGGTCAAGACCTTTTTCTAAGGTTGGAGACTTGATGCTGCCTGACTTACTAGCCCTTTATATGCTGAAACCCCACATTAGGTTCGGCTCAAGTTAAAAAAAGGGCAATTGACCTTTTATGGTGACGACATATAATGTGGATCCCACGGTGCCTTTATGCAGAGCTGAGTCGGGAGCCGGCTTCTGCAGCTGAAGGAGGTGGGGCGAGTGGGGCAGTAGCGCCGCCTGCCACCATGATGTCAGACGTACATAACTAGAAGGGAAAGCAGCCTAAACTTGAAAATGGCAACCGAAGAGCTGGCAAGTCTGCAAGCAGTCTTAGGACTCAGGCAGATCTACGCAAGGTAATAGCCTCTCTTAACCATATTGGCTTTTAAAAATTTGCACTCTTGGGTCATTGCGATGTCATCAGCCCTCCCTTTTGGAGCTGCATTCAGCGGCCTTCCTTTTACGGAAGAGGTGGAGCGACTTTACTCCACCTTTGAGTCTACCCCCCTACTTGGATGGAAGATGGAGTATGTTCAACTAGTTAATCTTCCTTTGGACTTTTTGTGGAGGTAAGTGAAGTGATTGTGTTGATATGTATGTATGACTGTGTGGGATAGCTGGCCCACCCACTGATGACTTGCTCCCTAGTAACTCCTCCCCTTGTGGCCCAGCCATAAAGATCAACCTTTCTCCTCTGTCCTTCATTCGAGCACATGGAATCAGGCCAGCTACAACCTAAAGTGTATTAAAGCCTATCGTTTCTCATTCACTGTCTTTAGAGTTTGTGGTACGCTGTTAGACAGAACCAGACACACATGAGGTAAAGATTGAACAACAGGCTTTAATCCACAAAGACGTCCACAGAGCCAGGCTGGCTGTAGCTGCAGCAACTCTGAGTGAGGCCTCGGGAGACTGGTGCAGGCTTATATCCCAGAGGATGATTGACACCTGACCGGGTGGGGCTTCATCCCTTCAGGTCGACTGATTGACAGCCGGCCAGGTGTTGTCCAGTCCCCTTAAACTCCTGCAGGTACAGAGGTTGCCCTCTGCAGTAGGCCGGCGGTACACTCCTGCAGGTACAGAAGTCGCCCCCTGAAGTAGGCCAGCAGTACACTCCTGCAGGTACAGAGGTCGCCCCTGCAGTAGGCCGGCAGTACACTCCTGCAGGTACAGAGGTTGCCCCCTGCAGTAGGCTGGCGGTACACTCCTGCAGGTACAGAGGTCGCCCCCTGCAGTAGGCCGGCAGTACACTCCTGCAGGTACAGAGGTTGCCGCCGGCAGTACATTCCTGCAGGTCCAGAGGTTGCCCCCTGCAGTAGGCCGGCGGTACATTCCTGCAGGTACAGAGGTTGCCCCCTGCAGTAGGCCGGCGGTACACTCCTGCAGGTACAGAGGTCGCCCCCTGCAGTAGGCCGGCGGTACACTCCTGCAGGTACAGAGGTCACTCCCTGCAGTAGGCCGGCAGTACACTCCTGCAGGTACAGAGGTCGCCCCCTGCAGTAGGCCGGCGGTACACTCCTGCAGGTACAGAGGTCACTCCCTGCAGTAGGCCGGCAGTACATTCCTGCAGGTACAGAGGTTGCCCCCTGCAGTATGCCGGCGGTCTACCACCACAGAGTTAGTGATAGTGTATCAGTGACATAAAGACAGAGAATATCTATCTTTATAATCACTTTATATTCACTATAAAAGTACCTCCTGAGAGCTTACAGCTTCTTGCTGCAGTTTGGGAGCTGAGCGTTGTCCAAGACAAAGGGAGTCAATCCTCCATCTAGTGGTAGAAATAGTCAGCTACAGTGTGGTGCAATACACAAATGCTTTGGAAAAGCTGGAAAATCTACCTGAAGTAAAAGGTAATCAACATTTTGGTCCTGAGCCCTTTGTCAATGTATGAGCAAAATGCAGTCAGACACCTTAATATAAAATTGGGGGTGGGACAAGAGAAGCACAGACTAACAGTCAGCAACGTGGACGCTTACAGGAGGGAGATATAGCTATTTGAGTGGTGTCACAGCAACAGCTCAACATTTAGTAAAACTAAGGAGACGATTGTGAACTTCAGGAAGAAGGAACACGACTAGTTCTCATCGAGGGGTCAGCATTGGAGAGGGTCAAGATCGTCATATCCCTGGGTGTTAACGTCTTTGACTGATCTGTCCTGGAACCTCAATGCTGATGCAATCTCAATCATGAAGAAGGCTTGCCAGCAGCTATACTTTGTAAAGGGTTTGAGGAGATTCAGTATATTACCGAATAGTCTTAGAAAGTTATACAGGTGTACCGTGGAGAGCATCACTGTCTGATATGGAAGTGGCAACACTCATGACAAGAGTAAACTCCAGAGGGTTGTTAACTCAGCCTGCAACATCACGGGCACAAGACTTCAATCCGTCGAGGAGATCTGGACGAGGGGGTGTCTTTAAAAAGGCACCATCTACCATCAAGGACTGCACCACCATCTTCACATTCAGAAGCCTGAAGACGAGCACTCAGAAGCACAAGGACAGCTTCTTCCCCTCTGCCATCAGATTCCTGAATGAAAAATTAACCATAGACGCTCCTTTACTTGGTCTTTTTCTTTACCTTGCACTATTTTTATTGTATAAGGCGGTTTATATAAATGTTGGCACTGTGTGATGCTTCCACAAAACAACAAATTTTGCGACACGTTCGTGAAAATAAATTCTGATTCTGAGGTAGGAGGGTAGAGGAGAAAAAAACCACTGAGAAGTGATTGCGAGATGAGGTAGCTCTCTGAAAGGAGAGGGAAAGGAAGGAGCTGGAGAGCTGTAGGAAAGGAGACAGGGATGGAGAAAGAGAGACTTGAGGGAGGGGTCTAACGGAAACTTGAGGTGTCATGTTCCAGATTCATTTGATACCATTGATTTGTTTGTATTTGAGTGCTTTCCTTGTGGTCCATTGTTCTAACTCAGGCTGACAATGCAGTAGGTGAACATTCAGTTCTGGATTTCACAATGGAAAACTTAGAAGGCAAAGTATTTGCAGAGGAAATATTTGCAGGTAAGGAACAAAACTGATTGGATTGTTCTGCTAAGAGTTCTCAGACCACTTGGGCCGAACAAGAATTCTACCATTTCTCACAACAGAGAAGACCATTCACCCTGTCAATTCTATGCTGGTTCTCAGAGCAATCCAATTCCCCCACAAATTTCCTTGTGTTCTTTTGTGAGGGTGTTATCTGGATTTCAATGTTCTCTGAGTGAGTACCTTGTTTTCCCTCGATGTCCTCCATAAAAACAATCCACAATTTTGAAGAGCACAGTGCTGGTCAATGGTATTAGTATGGAGACATGATGAACCTGCAGGAGTGTACCGCCGGCCTACTACAGGGGGCGACCTCTGTTCCTGCAGGAGTGTACCAACGGCCTACTGCAGGGGGCGACCTCTGTACCTGCAGGAGTGTACCGCCGGCCTACTGCAGGGGGTGACCTCTGTACCTGCAAGAGTGTACCACCGGCCTACTGCAGGGGGCGACCTCTGTACCTGCAGGAGTGTACTGCCGGCCTACTGCAGGGGGGGCGACCTCTGTACCTGCAGGAGTGTACCGCCGGCCTACTGCAGGGGGCGACCTCTGTACCTGCAGGAGTGTACTGCCGGCCTACTGCAGGGGGGGCGACCTCTGTACCTGCAGGAGTGTACCGCCGGCCTACTGCAGGGGGCGACCTCTGTACCTGCAGGAGTGTACCGCCGGCCTACTGCAGGGGGCGACCTCTGTACCTGCAGGAGTGTACCGCCGGCCTACTGCAGGGGGCGACCTCTGTACCTGCAGGAGTGTACCGCCGGCCTACTGCAGGGGGCGACCTCTGTACCTGCAGGAGTGTACCGCCGGCCTACTGCAGGGGGTGACCTCTGTACCTGCAGGAGTGTAAGGGGATAGGACAACCCCAGTCACTCACTTACCTTGAGGATAATTTACAGAAGCCAACCAATCAGCACATCTTTGGGATAGAGTCATTAGCGTCATGTTTTACAGAACCTTAAGTCCCCCTTGTCTGTGCTAAGGAAACAGTGCTTGTAAATGGGATTCTTGACTTCCCATTGGGGAGACCTCAGGCAGCCTGGTTTGGCAACAGCACATCCAAGACCATCACACTGAGCCGGGAGCCCCCCAGAGCTGTGTGCTTAGTCCACTGCTGTTCACTCTGCTGACCTATGACTGTGCAGCCAAACACAGCTCGAATCACATCATCAAGTCCGCTGATGACACAACCGTGGTGGGCCTTATTAGTAAGAATGAGGATTCGCTAATGAACTGCTGCAGAGCCAACAACCTGAATGTTAATAAAACAAAAGAGATGTTTGTCAACTTCAGGAGGGCCCGGGGGAGACCACGCTCCGCTGACCACTGATGCCTCGATCATTGAGGTTGTCAAGAGTATCAAGTTCCTTGGAGTGCACTTAGCAGAGAATCTCACCTGGACCCTTAACACCAGCTCCATAGCCAAGAAAGCTTAACAGCGCCTCTACTTCCTGTGAGGGCTATGGGAAGTCAATCTCCCACCCTCCATCCTCACTACATTCTGAGGTGGATGTACTGAGAGCATCCTATGCAACTGCATCATCGTCTGGTTTAGATGTACCTCCTCGGACCGCAAGACCCTGCAGAGGATAGTGATGTCAGCGGAAAAGATCATTAGGGGCTCTCTTCCTACCATGAAGGACACCTACAACCCTCGATGAAGGCGAAAGGTAATAAACATTGTGAAGGACTCCACACACTGTTCTGCCATCTGGTAGGAAGTACCGTAGCAGTCAGGTCATTATGTCCAGATTGGGCAACAGTTTTTTTAATCCCCCCAAGCTATTAGGCTCCTGAATTCCTAGAACATATGTAGATAGTGTACCGTGAAATTTTACTGTATACGTCTTAATATTTCAATGTGTTTAACTTCTAGTCTAACTTATATTGATGTAAATATGCTCCGTGGTCCTGGAGAAAAGCTGTCTCGTCTTTACCTTCCAAATTACTGGGCTTTTACCATAGCTCTCTCATATTTCTCTATGTTCCATGTACCTATCCAAAAGACTCTTAAAGGATCCTAACATATCCACCTCCACTCCCGTTGCCGGCAGCCCATTCCACACACCACCACTCTCTGCAGATAATAACTTAACCCTGAATGCTCCTCTGCACCTACTCCCCAGCACCTTAAACCCGTGTCCTCTTGTGGTGACCATTTCAGGCCTGGGAAAAAGCCTCTGTCTATTTACACGATCAATGCCTCTCATCATCTTAAACACCTCTATCAGGTCACCTCTCAGCACACAGGCAGAAGTTCGATAGAGTATTTGATGACATGCCAAATTTCTTCAAAAAGTAGGGGTGTTCTTCACAGTTGCCTTGTTGTGCAGGCTCCAGACAAGGTCCTTAAATATGAGGAACCTGAAGGAACTAACACTCCACCAAAGTCCATAATGAAGATGGGTGTGTTTTCCCTCAGCCTCCCCTCAATTAAGTCCACAGTAAGCTCCTTGTTCTTGCTGATGTTGCGAATAAGATTATTGTTCTGGCACCATACAACTAGGTTCTCAATCTTCATAGTTATCATCATTTCCCCATATTCGACCAACAATGGTGGTGTCATCAGTGAATTTATAAATTGCATTGAAACCAGATTACGCTCTGCAATCATGAGTGCAGAGGGAACAGAGCAGGGGACTATGAACATGGTTTTGAGAGGCCCCTGTTGATGATGGTCAGCCAGAAGGAGGCAATGTTGCCGATCTGCCAATAGGTGTCGGCCCCAATAAAGAAATTGAGGATCCAGTTGCAAAGGGATGAACCAAGACTTGATAAGGATTCTGACCTGAAACATCAACAACTCTTGCTCCCACTGACACTGCTCAACCTGGTGAGTTCCTCCAGCTGATGTTTTTTTTTGCTCCAGTTCCTAGCATTTGCAGTCTGTTTTGCTTCATTACAATCCATGGAGTCAATGGAAACAAAAAATGGGGAAAGAGGATGAAGATACCTTCTGGTTCCCCATCATCCATTGGTCAAAGCCAACTCCAGTTTTACCCTGTCATCTACTGAGAAGGCAGAATGTGGGCTGGAGTGGAACTATGAGGATGAAAGGGTGCCCTATATTGTTCTGAATTCCCCCAAGTCTAGAACTGATGTTGAGTTTGGAACAGGTCATGTCTTTACCATCCTTGATAAGAGGACAAGGGAACAGAACTGAAAGGTTGTCTTTTGTCTTCTATGTTTGAAGACATCACTGAACTCCAAGGACCATGATTGAGGCACAGTCACCGCCTCTGGGAGTTGTTCGTGAGACAGCAGGTTGTATGACACCAGGTCATGTGATGTTCAGTCATGTGGTAGAACTGGAGTTGCAGAACCCACAGTGGGAGAATGGAGCAAAGCGATTAATGCTCTGAGCGGCAGGAAGGCACCAGGCGAAGATTCCATACCCCCAGAAATCATCAAGTGTGGGAAGCCAGCACTGCTGAAGTCACTTCATGTCTGTGCTGGTGAGAGGCCAAGGTACCTCAGGATATGCTTGACACCAAGATTGTTACCCTGTACGAAAACAAAGGCAATTGTAGTGACTGCAACAACGACTGAAAGGTCTTTGCCCAAGTGGTCCTAACCCATCTGCAAACCCTTGCTGATTGCATCTACTCCAAATCTCAGTGCAGCTTCAGGGCAAAGAGATCAACAGTTGACATGATCGTTACAGTCCACCAACGCAAGGAGAAATGCCTGGAACAGCAGATGCCCCTGTTCATTGCCTTCACAGTCTGCACCAAGGCTTTCGAACTCGTGAGCAGTCGTGGACTGTTCCAGCTGCTTGAGAAGATCAGCTGCACTCCAAAGCTGCTCAGCATTATCGCTTCCTTCCACAACAACATAAAAGGCACAGTCAGCTTCAATGGACCCACTTCTGAACCATTTAAGATTTTAAGTGGTGTGAAGTAGGGCTGTTTCCTAGCACCAACACTATTTGACATTTTCTTCCCCCTGTTGCTGTCACATGCATTTCTGGATTCTGAGGACAGAGAACATCTGCACACAAGAACCGACAGCAAGCTCTTTAACCTGGGGTATCTGAAAACGAAGAGTAAGACCTGACAGGTTCTCATCAGAGAGCTACTGTTCACTGATGACGCACACTGACCTCCCACACAGAAGGGCAGCTACAGAGGCTGATCAACAACTTTGCCAAGGTCTGCCAGGAGTTTGGACTGACAATCAACTTCAAAAAGATCAACATGATGGGGAAAGATGTTGCAACCCCACTAACAATCTGCATTGGAGATAAAGAACTCGACATCACTGACAGCTTCATGAACCTGGGCTCCAACATCACCAGCAAACCTCTCACTTGACGCTGAAATTGACAAACGCATCGCTAAGGCTGCTACTGTGATGTCCAAGCTAAGCAAAAGGACAAACACCTCACAGTGAACATTAAGCTCAAGGAGTACCAGGCACCTCAGCAAATCGTGGGCAGTGTATGCCAGGCAGGAGAACCGGCTTGAAAGCTTCCATCACCGATGCCTTTGACATATCCTGGACATATCCTGGCAGGAAAGACTCACCAATACAGAGGTTCTGGATAAAGCCAGTTCCTTCTGCACGCTCCTTCTGCAGTGTCAGAGATGACTTCGGTGGCTTGGCCATGTACACCGTATGGAGGATGGTCGCATCCCAAAAGACCTGCTGTACAGTTGTCCGGCTGAATGATCTCAACCCACCGGCCGGCCACAGCTGCAGTTCACATCGATGTGTCCCACTGAGAGCCCCTTGTTGATGGCCTGGAGAATCGAGATTTGGTGGGATGGTATAAAGATGTTTGTCGTGTGACCTGAATTGATTTTGTTTTGTTGGAAATGTTGTAGCTGTAGTATGAACAGCAGAGCTGACATTTAAGGCTGTATAATTTTGTTTGGAAGAATTCTTTTTTAAATGTAGACAAACAGCATGATAACAGGCCCTTCTGGCCCATGAACCCATACTGCCCATTAACACCCAATTGACTTACCATGCCAGGTACATTTTGAAGGGTGGGAGGAAACCAGAGCACCCAGAGAAAACCCACACAGACACGAGAAGAACATGCAAACTCCTTACAGATAGCGCCAGATTTGAACCGGGTCTCTGCCGCTGTAACAGCGTTGCGTTAACCATTACGGTAACCATGCTGCCTGAAAGGTCATCAATGTTTCACCCTCCTCCCCAGATGTCATCTGACCTGCCTTGAGGGGCAGAAATAACCTGATTCACCCCTCCACTTCTCTCCATTCTCTCTTTGAAATCCTCAACAAATATCTGAAAAGCAGGATGAAGGTCAACTGGTCTCTCTTGTCACTCCCACAATGACTGGAATACTTCTAAAAGGAAACTCGGGAGGAATAATAGATGAAGCTCATGTTTATTGTTTTTTCTCACCCTGTGTTACATCACACTGCTGAACCTCAGCCATCGTCTCAGTTCTTCAATGCCGCACAGTTTGTCAGTGGCCAATGCCCTCTCTATAAACCACAGAAGCAGAATCTTATGCTCAGATGAAAGGTGCTGTAGGAACAAATAAATTGGGCAGACTGCCTCTGCTCCTGACCTACTTACATACAAAGACAGTCTCTCTCGCTTGCCGTAATATCTCCGACTCACAGAGCGAGTCCTAAAGGTTTAGTACATTAGCAAAATCCTCACATCCTATCAATATTTAAAATCCCAAGGCGTCTGACTGGCACATTACCTCATCTGCTGCTTTTTGTACATCAGCAACTCACCCTGCGGGAGTTGGGCAGCCAGTTTCCGACAGTCTTCAAATCAGGAAGTAATAATTGTTCATAAGAGAAAAGATCTTTATTCTGAAGCAAAAAAAAATGCATTCAATAAATCAATCAATTGTCTGTGCAGATCTTAAACACTCCTTGGATCCATTAAGTTAAATGAGTGCCGGTGACTAACCATGGTCAAGGATCACTGCAGTCAATAATTGAACTGAATTCATTTTTAATTGAGCTGCATAGCCTGAGGTTTTAATTTACTTGCACTGCGGTGCAGAGCTGTGATAGTGTTCTGATGGCCGACAGATTAAAGAGAGCTTAACCTGGAATGAAACTTGGGTTTGAAGAGTTAAACACGATAGGTTGCATAAACCAGGCTGGTACTCCCTTGAGTGCAGAAGGTTCAGATGGGAGCGAAGTGTGGTATTTAACTTGGCCAGAGGATTTGAGAGGGTGGTGATTGTAAAGTATCTCCTCTGGTGAGGAGGTCCTGGTCAAAGGGTGGGACAGGCTTCACAGAATTAGACTTAATCCTCTCAGAGGTGAAGGACTTCTCCACACAAAGGGTTGAGGAGATTTGGAACTTTAGCCAATAATTTTCATTCTGTGCCCTTCAGTTTCTATCTACTCTTCCTGGACCCAGCGAGATTTTGAAGGTATCTCTTGAATCCCCTCAGCTCTGCTGGGCTATCTACATAATGAGGATTCTTACCCAGGAATCGTTTTAGTTAATCCCTTCTCTACTTTCCTATAAAGCAGAGTGCATCACTCCATTTTGAGCAAACCATTGCACGTTCTTGTTAATAAAACCTCTGGATCCTTTTTACTTGGATCTCCGCACACCCATTTGCAGTTGAATCCTCGCAAATCAGTGAGGTCTGGTGACAGCATCTCCTCTACGATCATCCTCAACACTGATGCCTTGCAAGGCTACGTACTCAGACCTTATGATACTCCCTATTCACATAACTGTGCAATTATATTCTGTTCGATGTCTGTTTACAAGTTTGCAGGTACCTTGAAGGGCTGAAGTCCAAAATATTAGTTATTTATCTTTATCTTTGCTACATAAAGAACACTGTTTGAGTTGTTGGGTTTCTCCGAGAGTTGTGGTTTGAATGCATCTCAAGCCATTCACATGGATCAACCACTTCTCCATTAACTCGATCTCCAGTCCCTGCTGACTCAGGGAAACATCAATATGCCAACTGACAAATCCCACCCCAGCCATGCTCTCTTCTCCTGTTCCCTCACCCTCTTCCAATGGACAAACAATATACATGTTGAAAATAGGCACTTCTAATTCTTTTCTGTTTTCAGACTCTCTCTTGTGGTGCATGTTCATTTATTTTCTACATTTTTGTTTGTCAGTGTGTTTTATGTACCTGTGCAGTTTTGCATGCTGTGCAGGCAAGTCAGCCTTTGCATAGTACAGGAGTGATGGGCATTCAAGCAGACTCAAAGTAATCTGAAACAACAGGCCATCTTCACATGGCGCTGGCCCAGTTCCAAGGCAGGTATGAAGGGAGGAACTAAGATGACTCTACCTTTATTAGAGGATCTGACAGGGAGAACTTACAGAGTCGGAGGTGGCCCAGCTTGTACAGTATGGTAATGTCATGCATGTAACACCGTGTTCCACCATATTCACCCCTTCTTTTTAGATAGAGTCCGGCAGGGTGAAGTGTGACAGAGTCCTCGTTACAGTTCATCGTGTCTTTTACAGTTCAGATTCAGCCGGTCCAGTGGCTTTATATGTCGCTAAGATCGCCGCAACGCCGGTTGCGTAGTTGATGGCTCCTGTGGGACGGTGACCTGGATAGCGGGCTGAATGTCCAGGGGCTCAACTGTGTTAGTCTGAACTGGTTCGGGGGGAATGGGGGTGTTGGGGGATCAGTTAATTGTTGTTGGGGTGATAAGGCAGGAGGCCTGTGAGGTGGTGGTGGTGGGATCGAGTACTCATTTGTTGGCAAGATACAAGGGGCAGTTGGTCAATGGCGGGAGCTCCCATGTGTACCTCCACTGACGGGGCTACAGTGAGAGCTAGGTTCCAGATGGATACCATGTCTTCCTGCCCATTCTGGAACTGCACTTGGGGGTTCTCATGCAGGAGGTGCACCACCTTGACCAGCGAATATGACTTGTGATTCCTAACATACCTGCGGAGCAGCAGCGGCCCTGGGGTCATCAGCCTGACTGGTAGCATGGTTCCTGAAGCTGACTTCCTGTGGGGTGGCATTTGTAGCTGTACACAGTAGGGACCTGGTGGCATGTAGCACTTCCAGAAGGACCTCTTGCCACTGGGAGGCAGGCATCCCTTTTGACTTGAGAGCCAAGAGGATTGCCTCCAGATCGTGCCGATCTCCCTCTCCACCTGCCCATTCCCGCAGGGGTTGTAGCTGGTGGTCCTGCTGATGGCAATGCCTGGTCAGGAAGTATTGGTGCAACTCCTCACTCATGAATGAGGACCCCTGATCACTATGAATGAAACTAGGGCATTCAAACAAGGTGAAGAGGTTGCGGAAGGCTTTAATAACCATGGGCATGGTCATATCTGGATAAGGAATAGCGAATAGGAGTGTAAGTACTCATCCACAATATTAAGGATGTACACATTCAGAATCATGGATGGGAGAGGGCCCTTGAATTCCATACTGAGACATTTGAAGGGGTGGGTGGCCTTGATCAGTTGAGCATTCTCCAGGCAGTAGAATTGTGGCTTGCACTCCACACAGACCGAGCAGTTACGGGTCAGTTCCCTGATCTCCTCTACAGAATAGGTGGGATTGCGGGCCCTCACAAAGTGATAGAGCTTGGTGACCCCAGGATGGCAGAGACTATCTTGGAGGTGATCTGCCTGCGCCATGCCACAGGTTCCCTGGGACAGGGGATCGGTGGCTCATTGAGCTTCCCAGGCCGGTACAAGATCTCATAATTATAGGTGGACAGTTCAATTCTCAAACTCATGATCTTGTTGTTTTTGATCTTCCCTCGCTGTTTATTATTAATCATAAATGCGACGGCTCTCTGATCTGTCAGCAGGATGAATGATCTGCCAGCCAAATAATGCCTCCAGTGGTGCACAGCTTCTATGGCCTAGGCCACCTTCTCGATGGCTGAGTGCCTGAATTCAGGAAAGGAATGCCACGGGCCTGCCTACTTGGTTCAGTATAGTGGCCAGGGCAAAGTTGGAGGCATCGCTTTCCACCTGGAAAGGGATGGATTCAGCAATGGTGTGTATCTCCGCCTTGGCAATCTCATCTTTAATGCCCTCGAAGGCCTTTCGGGCCTCTGCCAACAAGAGAAATGTGGTGGTCTTCACTAGGAAGAGGGTCTTGTCCGCATAATTGGGAATCCATTGGGCATAGTACAAAAAGAACACCGGGCCTTGAGGTTCTAGGGAAGTTGGAGTTCCAGAAGGGGGCACATACAGTTGGGATTGTGGGCAATAACGCCATGCTCCACCATGTACCCTAGTATCACCGAACGTGAAGTGTGGAACACGCAATACTTCTGGTTTTACGTCAAGTTCAGGCTTTGTCTGTGGCGAGGAATTTCTGCAGGTTCGTGTTATGTTCCTTCTGGTTATGGCTGCAGATGGTGACATGATCCAAATACAGAAATGTTGCCTTCAGTCTATCTCCCTCTGGAACAAAGGCACTCCATTCGTAAGGCCAAATGAGACCCGAAGGAAATGGTAGAGGCGACCATCAGCCTCAAATGCTGTGTAAGGGCGATCCTCCAGGTGAGTCAGGATTTGGTGATATCCTGACTTGAGGGCAATGATGGAGAAGACCTGGTACTGGGCAATCTTGTTCACCATGTTGGCTAAGTGGGAGATGGGGGTAGGCGTCCAAAAGGGTGATTCAGTTGATGGCCTGGCTGTAATCCAGTACTTCTCCTCACTCTTAACCACCACCACTCATGCCCTCCAGGGCTGTTGGGCTCTATAACACCTTCAGCTAGCAGTTGCTTTACTTCTGCTTTTATAAATTCTCTCTCCCTGGGGCTGTAATGCCTTCTATCTGTTGTGACCGGTTTGCAGTCAAGGGTGAGATTCTCGAATTGGAGTGGGTGGGGGGTGGTTGTGGGGGGACCCAGAGGGTAACAAAACTGCAGGTCATGTGCCCTGGGCGGCATTTTGGTGCATGATTGGCCGTGTTCAGAGAGATGAGGGGACTATCCAGGAATTGGTTGTTTTGGACTGTGGTGGTGGTGGTTGGGGGGGCGGGGGGTGGGGGGGGGGGAGGGTTTGGGGCATGTCAAACTACATCATTATGCTCTTTAGCTGGCATTGGAAGTCCAACCCCATTCTCCACATTCTCATCTCCTCCTCCCAAGGAAGAACCACTCATGGTTCAAGGGCCAATTTGGAGTGGCTGATTAACCTCCCAGCCCGCCTCTGTTTGGAAACCAGAGCACCTGATTTTCCGCACAGACTCAGGGTGAGACGTAAACTCCACACAGAGAGCACCAGTGGTCAGGATTGAACTTGGGTCTTTGGAACTGGGAGGTGGTGACACTGCTACCTGCACAGCACTGCTGGCTGGAAATCTTTCCCTCAAGTTAGTTCTTTTTTTGGCTCTGATAGAGCATAGAACATTACAGCCCAATACACCACGATGTTATGCCAATCCATACAGAGGTATACCCCTTCTTACAAATACTCACTTTACGAAAATTCACTTTTATAAAGAAACCTGTGTTCACTTTTACAAAAGGATTTGAATGGGTTTTCACTTTTACGAAAAGAGCCTCCAGTAGCAGTGAATGGGTCTTTGCTTTACATCATTTCAGCTGATGAAAGGTTTCAAAGGAACGCTCTAGTTTTGTAAAGTGGGGTATACCCACCAAAAAAAAACCCCTTCTTATCTCATAACCCTCTACTTTTCTTCCATCCATGTGCCTATCTAAGAGACTCTGCTTTCTGATTCCAGACTCCTCCCCCATAGGAAACGACTATGGCCTGGCAAAAGCGTAATAGTCTGAATACGCCTGAGACGGTCTGATCTCGGAAGCTAAGCAGGCTCAGGCCTGTCCAGTACTTGGAGGGAAGACTGTCTGGGAACAATAGATGCTGTAGGTTTCAGTGAAGGGCGCTGGAAAAAGTGACAACTCTCTAACTGCCTTACGGTAGGCAAAAGTTAAAGAATTTTACGTGTTATATCCTACTAAATGTACAATAATGAAACCTTTACCTCTTTTTACATCCACTCTATCCAGTCCTTTCAGTTTTCAATTTGTCGATGGGGGCGGGGGAGAAGGCAAGAGGGGGGAGGAGCCCAGGCTAACAGATAAGAGGTGGGTACAGGTGGGAAGGTAGGCACTACATGAGGCAATGAACAGAGATGTCAGTGTAGCAATGCTGTCTGCTTCCTCCAACTCCCCACACCTTCCCTTGGAACCTTCAGTTGGAGAACCATCTTTCTTAGCCCTCTCTCCCAATTTGTATCCATCTATTTACTGTTAACCTGTATATCCTCTCTTCCATTTTTTATTCATCTGTCTCATCTTCATCATTCCTGAAGAAGGGCTGTGACTTGAAATGTCAACTGTCTTTGACTTCCGATAGATTCTGTCTGACCTGCAGAGTTTCTCCAGCACTTTTGGGCACTGCACTCAGCCCCAATGTCATGTTAACCTCCCTACACTGTTGTTTTCTTTATTAATTTGTTTATTTGTTATTGCTCTATCTGCCGGAATGTGTCGACTTGCGACAATCCTTTTTGGCGCACTTTGTCATTCCAACATACCAATGGCATCGTGAAGAAAGCACGTCAATCGCCTCGTCTTCCTCAAGAGTTTGCGGAGGTTTGGTACAACACCAGAAATCCTGGCAAATTTCTAGAGAGGTGTGGTGGAAAGTATGCTGACCAGCTGCATCACGGTCTGGCATGGAAACATCAATACCCCTGAGCCTAAAGCCCTCCAAAAAGTAGTGGACACAGCCCAGAACATCACAGGCAAATCCCTCCCCACTACTGAGTACATCTACAGGGAACGCTGCCGTCGGAGGGCAGCAGCAAACATCAAAGGCCCACACCACCCAGCACATGCTCTGTTCTCATTGCTGCCATCAGGAAAGACTCGCACCACCAGGTTCAGGAACAGCTGCTACCCCTCCACCATCAGACTCCTCAACCACAAACTCAATCAGGGACTTATTTCAGGACTATTTCTTGTGCACTTTATTGATTTTCTTTGTTCTCTCTGTATTGGACAGTCAGTTTACATTTGTTATCTGTTTACAGATCTCTGTTTACATGTTTTACATTGTGTACAGTTTATTTTTTGCACTACTAAATAGTGGTAATTCTACTGCACCCGCAGGAAAAAGGAATCTCAGGTTTGGATGTGATGTCATGTAAATACTCTGACAATAAATCTGAAATCGGAATAAAACATTCAAATCTCATGCAATTCCCAAACATATCTGGTGGTAATGTGTCTGAACCAGCAGGGTATATCCGCTCACCAGCTCCACCAGCTGACAGTTAATGGTATTACCATCACTAATCTGCTCACAAACCCAATGATCAGTTCATAATTCTTTCGAGGTTAACTGGGAGTAGAGTGCAATTATTCATAATCCACTTCTGCCAGATATGAGTGCTTCAAAGGCTTAATTGTACATTACCTTCCTTCTGCTCTTAAACCATCATTATTTCCCTAGCAAGCCACTGGATGGGAAACTTAAATTTCCCTTGGAGGCTCGCAATAACTGTATGCTGATAGCTTTGACCCTGCTCAGTGAGCATTTTCCGGACATCTGAACACACACAGAATTGTTCCCTTAATTAGTCACGAAGAGGGCTGAAGACTAGGGCGCAAAGCATACATTACAGCACAGGAAGTTCAGCCCATGTGCCTACACCCTTCTGGTCTCCTGTGCACCGTAGAGACTGGAGGCAGACTGGGAGATCACTTTGTTGATCACCTCAGCTTTGTCCGCTGCAATATCTTCCAGTGCCCACCCATTTCAATTCCCTGTCCCATTCCCTTGCCGACATGTTTGTTGATGGCCTCATGCACTGCCAGACTGAGACCACCTGCAAATTGAAGGTTACAATACCTCATCTTCCACCAAGGCACCCTCCAAACAGATGGCATTAATATTGGCTATTCTGATTTCTGTTAATACCTGCCAACCTCTCTCCCCCTCCGCCACTTTCTTCCCTTTGTCGCCTTTCCCCCAGCTCTGTCTCTCCACCCTTTTCCTCTGTCTCCTTTCACAGAACTAAAATCAATTCTCACCTATTCTCTTATTATATTTAATTAACAACTTTTATTGGTCTGGACTCCTACTTCTGCCTGTCTTCAGTCTTTATTCTGATGTCTTCCTTTTCTTTGCTGAGACCTTGAAGAAGGGCTCAGGCCCAAAACGTTGGTAATACAGATGTTCCCCTACTTACAATTGTCCGACTTAGAATTTTTTGAAGTTACGGTGGTTCAAATATGTACTTTCAATTTGAATTCCAATCTGTTCCCGTGCAGCCTCGCGTGAGTGTATCGTACAGCTTACTTCAAACATTCTTCATGCCCAGTGTGCTTTCAGCTGGTTTTTCAGTATGGAATAAAGGTCTTCAAAATGTAATTATAAAAAATGGTAGGTGTGGTATTCTAACCTGACATGATTTTTTGACTTAACGATAGGTTTGCCAGAACCCAACCCCATCGTAAGTTGAGGAGCACTTGTACATCTTTACCTCCCATGGACAATGAAAGACAGACTGAGTTCCCCCGGCATTTCCGTATGTTTTTACTACAATATTCGCTCTGAATATGATGGTCAACTTGGCATTGCTTGTGTCTTTCAGCTTCTAGGGCTGGTTGAGTTCAGCTGCAAGGCTAGACAGCAGAAGCTGGGATTCTCCTTGGAGTAAAGGTTGAAATAAGATTCAAGAGATTCATAGTTGTGCAGGATGGATAGAGACCATTTGGATCAACCAATCAATCAAGATGCCCAATAGGCTAAACACATTTGTTGGAGAAACTCTCAGCAGGTCACACAACATTATTGTGTGTTTAATAATGAGTCGAGGGGGGGCATGGCGTGATGGCAGAAGGAGAAGTCGTCGGAAAACACCTCGGGGGTGTGGCAAGATGGCGTAGAGTCTAGACGTGTAATCTCAACCTCTCTGGCCGGACTTTTAAGTATCTGTTTTTAACCCTTTGTTTTCAAGTTTAAACTTTTAAAATTTTAGTTTAAAGTATTAAGGAACTGTTATGGCCATTAATGGTAAAAAGATTAAGCCTCAAGTGCAGAAGAAATTACATTTTCAGAGTGTTGAAGATTTGGGGCCTAAACAGATTGCTACAGCTTCAGGTTTAATTTCTTCAGTGCCTAAACCACAGAGACTGCCTGTGGGAGCTGAAAACAAAATGACTACTACTTACTAAGAGAAGGACATCGCTGGAGTTACCCATTCTCAGGAGGAAGGCGCGTGTGCCCACGAAGTGGATCCCGATTCTGGCAGCCTGCCGACTTTAACAGAGGGAGCATGCAGGAAGACGACTCCATTATTTGAAACGACTCAGGCAATGTTCCACGCTGAAGAGATCGATCTAATCAGTGAGTTTTTGAAACAATAGTGAGTTATGGGGGGAGAACAGCGGCGACCCCCTGAGGAAGTTGGGGTGCCGTCACTGGGAGTCCAGACCCGCAGTAGAACCGTTAAATTGCCTGTTGTTGAGATGCAGCAGGAGCTGCAGTTACCTGGTTCGGCCACTACATCAGAGAAAGCAGGGCTGAGCTTTTCTGAGCAACAATATAAACAGTTAAACGCTGACATTCAGCCTATAATGCAAGAGCTGGCTCAAATGAATGTTAGTATGAGGTCAGAATTTAATACAGTTAAAGCACATATGGAAGCATCTTGTGAAGATTTTAAAAAATTTCAGTCTGCTTTTTTGGAATGTAAACAGCAAGTGGCTTCTAATACAGAAAAAGTGTTGAAGGTTGAAAAATCCATTATAGAATTGTGAGAATGTGAGAAGGAGTTAGAGAGGAAAATAGACTATCTGGAGAATCAAAGTAGAATCAAGATTGTTGGTTTGCCAGAAGGTATGGAAGGACAAGATCCTCTTCATTTTTTTAAAGAATGGATCCCACAAATATTGGGGCAAGAATTTTTCTCTGGAGGCTTAGTATTGGAAAGAGCTCATAGAGCTTTAAGAAGAACACCTCTACCTGGTCAATCACCGAGACCTGTGATAATTCGATGTTTGAATTATTTGGACAGAGAAGCAAAACTTCGTCTAGCAGTCCAAAATGCGAGACAACGACAGGCTCCGTTATTGATTCAGAATAGTAGTGTTTTTTTTAAATCCAGATTTGAGTCAAGAGGTTATTCAGCGTCGGCGTCGATTTAACCCAGTTAAAGAAGTTTTGTGGCGTAAAGGCTATAAGTCTACTTTTCACTATCCGGCAGTGTTGAAGGTGTTCTATGGAGACTTTCAATCTCGGTTTTTTGAGAATGATCGTGAAGCAATGATTTTTGCTGATTCATTGCCAGATGCAAGAGGACAAAGACGTAGTCCACTATTGTCTCCCAAAGAAAAATCTGGTTGTTCTGGAAATGGAAGAAATGGCAGAAATGGAAGAAATGGGAATGGAGAGTCCAATTTCTCTGGAAATGGGGTCTCCAAGTTTGAAATCTCTGAATAGAAGAACTTTCTTATTCTTACTTTATTTTTTATGTCATTATGATATTTTGATATTACTCTTTGTTCGGGGAGGGAGAGATTGGCTCTAAGTTCTATTAGTCATCAGCCACTGGTGGGTGATCCACACCCAAGTTTTGTTTAGGGATTACTACCTTTTGGTAGTTTTTTGGGGTTTTTTTTCTTTTCCTTTTTATCTTTTTTTGGATTAATTTTTCTTTATTTTTTTATTTTTTTATTTTTATTTTAATTAGTTTTTAATTTGTGGGTTTTTTCCTCCTATTGGAGGGCTGATTTACATTGATTTGAGTTTTTATATAACGATATTATTAGTTCTTAGTAACATCAGTAGATTTGTCAAAGTTGAGGTTTGCTACTTTTAATGTTCAAGGTTTAAACAGTCCGATTAAGTGTAAGTGCATTTTGACATATATTAAGAAAATGAAAATTGATGTTGCTTTTTTACAAGAAACACATCTGAATGTCAAATAAAGTATGAAATTGAAGAAGGACTGGATAGGGCATGTATATTCTTCTTCATTTAATTCCAGGGCTAAAGGTGTAGCAATTTTGATACATAAGAATTTATCTTTTGAATTACAATCAATGGAGGAAAAGGCAGGATGTATTCTTAAATTGAATTGTAAGATTTTTAGTGAAGTTTGGACTTTACTTAATATTTATGCCCCAAATGCAGATGATGAAACATTTATTTCTGATGCATTTTTATATCTGGGTCAGAGTAATGATAATGTCTTAGTTGGTGGTGATTTTAATTGTGTTTTGGAACCTTTATTAGATAAACTTCCGAAGAAAGTTAAGAAATCTAAAATGGCAGTTCAGGTTCAAGCGTTGATGAAAGATCTTAATTTAGTGGATATTTGGAGACGTCTTAATCCGACAGAGAAGGATTTCTCCTTTTATTCAACTAGACATGAATCGTTTTAAAGGATTGACTTTTTTTTAGTATTGGCACATTTACAGGGGAAAATACAACAAGTGGAATATAAAAGTAGGGTGATTTCAGATCATTTTTTGTTATACTTTACATATGCAACCTCTGAGAAAATTCAGGTGGCCTATCGTTGGAGTTTTAATATAATTTTATTTAAAAATATGGAATTTATTGATTTTTTGAAAAAACAAATTAATTGTTTTTTGAAAGAAAATTCTAATTCTGTTCAAAGTAAGTTTGTATTATGGGATGCTATGAAAGTTTATTTGAGAGGACAAATAATTAGTTATATGTCTAAAATAAAAAAGAATCGATTAAATCAGAGTCTTGAGTTAGAGGAACGGATTGGTGAGTTAGAAAAGGAATTTCCGAAAGATGCTACAGAAGATCAGAAAATAGAATTGTCTAGGTTGAAACTGGAATATAATACTCTACAATCTTATTAATTTGAATGTATGATTAATAGGACTAAACAACAATATTATGAATGGGGAGAGAAAGCACATAAGGTATTGGCATGGCAATTAAAGAAAGAACAGGTTTCAAAGACTATTAACACTGTTAGACAGAATTTGCTTATCATGTATAAACCTCGTGAGATTAATGATGAATTTTGTTAATTTTATAAAAAGTTATATACATGTGATGGAAAACAAGAAAATGGATCGATTGATTTTTTTTATCACAGTTGAATTTACCGACATTAGAGGATGTAAATGTGCAGGAGTTGGAGTCCGAAATTAAAATGGCTATGATGGAAATGCTGAATGGTAAATTGCCTGGTGATGATGGATTTTCGGTCGAATTTTATAAAATGTTTTATGATGACTTCTCTACAGTGTTTGGAGATGTACTACGCCAGGTTGGAGAACATTATGAATTACCTGAGTCTTGTTCTAGTGCTTTAATTACAGTAATTCCAAAGAAAGATAGAGATCCTTTGAAAGTATCTTCATATCAATCGATTTCGTTGTTAAATGTAGATTATAAGATTATAGCTAAAACTTTAGCAAATAGATTGGCTAAATTTTTACCTAAGCTAATTCATATGGATCAGACAGGTTTCATAAAAAATAGATATGCCTCAGATAATATTTTATGTGTGATTAGTTTGATTAATAGATTTTGACAATCTTCAGACCATCCAATGGTGATATCTTTAGATGCCTAAAAAGCCGATAGAGTTGAGTGGAATTTTCTGTTCAAAATTTTGTAAAAATTCAAGTTTGGTCCTTTTTTTATTGGTTGGATTAAAGCTTTATATAGTAAACCGGTAGCTAGAGCACTGACAAATGATTTGACTTCGGAACTGTTTAAATTGACCCAATTTACTCGTCAAGGTTGTCCTTTATCATCAGCTTTGTTTGCGCTAGTGATCGAACCTTTGGCACAGTTGATAAGACAAAATACACAGATACAAGGTATGAAAGTTTTAGATGAGGAGTATAAAATTAATTTATTTGCCGATTATGAATTGGTGTATCTAACAAATCCAGCTCAATCACTTTTACATTTGAAGGAGTGTCTGATGCAATATGGATGTCTTTCTGGATATAAAGTTAATTGGGGAAAAAGCTAAATATTACCAGTGAGTGAAGGAGATTATTCAGCTTATAAGAATATTCTTAATTTGAAATGGACGGATCGAATTAAGTATTTGGGTATAATTTTGGATGTTAATTATCAATCTTTATATAAATTAAACTATATTCTGTTAATAAAAAAAATTAAAACTGATTTGATTAAATGGAAAGATTTACCTATTAATTTATTGGGTAGAATAAATACAATTAAGATGAATATTTTTCCACATATGCAATATTTATTTCAATCTATTCCATATTTACTTGATAATATTTGTTTTTAGATCTGAATAAAATGGTTAGAGAGTTTTTATGGGGAGGTAAATTTTCAAGAGTAGCCTTGAATAAATTAACTTGGAAATATGAATTAGGGGGACTACGTTTACCACATTTTTGAAATTATTATGAAGCAGCCCAACTTAAATTTATTAGTTAATTGATGGATTTGGAACGGCTCCTAGTTGGGCCAAAATTGAGATGGCAAATATTTCTGAATTTGAAATACATCAATTTTTGTTTAGATGGAATGTAAATTTGTTGCAGCAATATAATGTGCCTATATTAAAACATTTAATGAAGTTATGGACAAAGAAAAAGAAAATGATAGGTTCTTGGGGTGAATTATTGGCTTTGACTCCGTTGCATAATAATCAACTTATTCCTTTTTCAATACATAATCGAAGTTTATTATATTGGAGATTTAAAAGTGTGGAAAATTTGGGAGATTGTTTTAAAGAAGGTAATTTTTTATCTTTTGACCAGATGAGGGACAGTTATGGTATTGATAAGAACTCTTTGTTTCTTCATTATCAAATTTGATCTTTGGTAGAGATATGCTTTTACCTGCAATTACTAAATTTGAGACCTTTCTTATGAAGGTACCAGAGAAGGGCTATATTTCATTTATATATCAAATATTACAGGATGGTATGGATAAAAAGGGTTGGGATAAATCCAAAGGTAAATGGGAAGTGGATATCGGTTTTATATTTTCCGAGTATGACTGGTTAGATATTTGTTATGATCGTGTAACTAGATTGATAAATGCACGCTATGCAATGATTAATTATAATTTTTTACATCAATTATATTTAACACCTGAAAAATTTAAAAAGTATGGTTTCCATGAATCAGATTTGTGTTTTAGATGTGGTCACTCTGTTGGAACTTTTTTTTATGCGGTTTGGTCATATACAATCTTTTTGGAAGAAAATTCAATTGTTTCTAGAATACCTGTATAAGATTAAAATACCTTTAGATCCGACAGTATTTTTATTGGGTAGTTTGCAACCTTTGAATGCTTTGGGATTAGATAAATTTCAACTTGCTTTTGTATATCTAGCTTTATCTGTAGTTGCTAGTACGTGGAAAGATACAAACATGATTGATATTAATAGATGGCATAATGAGATGAAATATTGTTTAATAACGGAAAAAATTAAATATGTTTCACTTGATAACTATAGTTTTTTTATTAATAAGTGGTTGCTATATTCAGAATATTTACATTTTGATTTACGTTGATTAGATTTTAATATGTATACTTAATTTTTAATTTTTTTTTTCTTTTCTTTATGGCTCTCCTTAGGAGGGTTGGTTCTTTTTTACTCTTTATTTTCTTTCTTTTATATATATAAAATATAACATTCATGTTTATGGTTTATTGTTATATATGTTACTTATCATCTGTGCTTTGAACAAATAAATAAAGTTTAAAAAAAAGGAAAACACCTCCCCTTGGCAGAATTATTAAAAACCCATTTAAAATATTTTAAAAATTGTTGAGTGGATTGTTGAAGCACTCTACAAGCAACTATGAGGAAGACTAAAACCCAAACAGCAAAGAAAACAGCTACTAAACAGTTAATTCCTACAGAAGAAACTCGGCCTACTTCACAAATGGAGCCTCCGGACTCAATTTCTCTTCAATCCCGACCGCAATGCCGGTCCAGCGGTAAGGTGCATACAACACTGGCACTGACTTCGTGTACTGCCACGTAAGATGGCGCTAATGCGCGACGTCGACTTACTCCCCAGCAAGAAGACCAACTGCGTAGGCTGCGGGGGTGGGGGGGGACTCGATCTCCCTCAGTCCAGCGACCTGGGTTGATGGGGGAGGGTATCCAGAGCCGCAGACGGGCTGACGTGACCTCCATACTGACGGAGGAAGAAGAGGACATCGCTGGAATGGAATAGGAGATGGAACAACAACAGATGGAAGAGCAAACAGTTATATTTAAGGGTAGGCTTGTGGTGAAGCAAACTTCTAAATTTAAGTCTGATCCTCACCATTCAGATTTACCTTTAACTGCTGATTTGTCTAAGCAAATGGAAAGTTTGGCTGTACAAGTAATTTTCAATTACGAAGGATCAATTTTCTGAAATGAAGGGAGAAATAGCTTCTGTTAAAATGGATGTGGAAAAATGTTTGAAAGCAGTGGATAAGGTTTATGATAAATTTAAGAAGATTGAAGGAGAATTTATTGACTGCAAAGATTATGTTGATCAGTGTAAAGAAAGGATGGAACAAATGGAGGGTTCATTTAATGGCTGGGAAATTCAGAAAAATTATTTGTTGAAGATTGATACTTTGGAGAACCAAAGTCGGAGGAATAATGCTAAACTTGTTGGTATTATGGAAGATTTTGAAGGTCCAGACCCCATTCAGTTTTTTCAGAAGTGGATTCCCAAGATTTTGGGAACTGTTTATTTCTCGAATAGTCTGTAATTGGGTAGAGCCCATCGGGCAATACGATAATAAGCAGGGTCACAATTCAGCCAGGTTTGCTCAACAGCATGCTGTGATTTCAAAAAGGAAGAATTGGAAGTGAGAGATGGAATCTCAACAGTTGATTGATATTGGAATTCATGAGGATCAAATTCATCAAGATTTGGAAGAAGCATTCCATACTTTAAATGACTTTATGTTTTATCCTTGGTTGTTCTGTTCAGGGGGGAGGAGTGGTTCAACTGCTGACCCTTCCAAAGTTCTCGGACATTTTATGGCATTTGTCACTTGCGCATAATTGAGGGAGGTAATACTATTATAGTATTCTTTTTTTTGTGTTGGGTTTTTTTAATGGGGTTTTTTGTCTTTTTCATTTTTTTTCTTTGAAGAGATCTTTGCTTTGTTTGTATTGATGCCATGGGGAGGTCTTCACCATTTATGGTGGGATGGTTAAAGAGATGCCTTAGGGATAATTTAAAATTTGCTACTTTTAATGTTAATGGGCTTAATAATCCAATTAAGAGAAAGAGTATTAGCATATATTAAAACATTCAAGGTTGATGTTACTTTTCTGCAGGAGACACATTTGACTGAGGAGGAACATCAGAAATTGAAAAGAGATTGGGTTGGGCAAGTTATAGCATCTTCTTTTAATTCTAAGGCAAGGGGAGCTGCTATTTTGATTAATAAGAAGTTAGTTGGATTCAGTTTTTGAGCCAGCTGGTAGACTGTTGTTAATTGTAATTTTTTTTTTTGAATGTTGGATTTTAATGAATGTTTATGCTTCTAATATAGACGATGAGAAATTTATGATGGATTCCTTTTTTAATTTAAGCCAGCCTTATGATAAAATTACAGTAGGGGGTGATTTTAATTGTTGCTTAGATCCATTATTAGATAAATTTCCTAAATCAATAACTAGAACTAAAATGGCTAAAGAGTTATTGGCATTAATGAAAGACATGAATTTGGTAGATATATGGATGAAATTAAATCCTAAGGAAAAAGATTTTTCATTTTATTCATTTCATCATGATTCTTATTCCAGAATAATTTATTTTTAGAATCAACACAATTAAATGGCTGAGTTGCTAAGGGGCTTAGAATTTTGTCTGATCATTCCTTGCTAGTAATTACTTGCACTGCTTCAGAGAGAATGGAGAATGTTTATTGCTGGTGATTTAATTCTTTTTTGCTGAAGGATGCTGAATTTTCTAAATTTATAAGGGATTAAATACAACTATTTTTGTGAATAAATACAGGATCAGTTGATAGTAAATTTGTTTTAAGGATACTTTGAAAGCTTATTTACAAGGACAAGTTATTAGTTACACTGTTAAAATTAAGAAACAACAAATGGCTAAAATTAGTAAATTGGAGAAAGATTTTGGTAGAAAGATTTACAATAAAATTCCATGGAAGTTAATAAAGTATATTTAATTACTTTTAAATTGTGTTATAATTCATTACAAATTGATAAGATTGAGAAATTATTACAGAGAACTAAATAGTGATACTATGAACTGGGTAAAAGAGCACATAAAGTGTTAGCATGGCAGTTAAAAATGGAATCAGCTTCTCGAATAAATGCTATTAGACATGGTTTGACAATTACATATAAAGCTCAGGAAATTAATGATGAGTTTTGTATGTGTTATGAGAAATTGTATACTTCTGAAGTATTGCAAGATGAAGTGAAAATTGAATTTTTAAAATCTGATTTTGTTTTACCTTCATTGAAGGTTATGGATATTAAGAATCTAGATGCTTCTCTTACTACTAAAGAACTGATGGAAGCACTTCGATCTATGCCGAGCGGTAAGTCTCCAGGGGACAATGGTTTTACCTCTGAATTTTATAAGAAATTTCAGGACTTATTGATTCCTTTATTGATGGATGTTTTGGGGGAAGCGATGAAATCTGGTTCCTTCCTGGACTCTTTTTCTAAAGCAATTATTACGGTTATTCTTAAAAAGGATAAGGACCCTTTAAAGGCAGGAACTTATAGATCTATTTCTTTACTAAATGTGGATTATAAAATTGTTGCCAAGGTTCTGGCTAATAGATTAGCTAAATACTTACCAGATTTGATTCATGTAGATCAGGCGGGTTTTATTAAGAATCGATATTCAGCAGAAAATGATGTAAAGTTGATCTCCTTAGTTAATATTGCTCGGGAGCAATTTGACCAACCAATTTTCTTGATGCAGAAAAAGCCTTTGATAGAGTGGAATGGAGTTTTTGTTTAAAGTTTTGGGAAAGTTTAATTTTGGACCTCTTTTTATTGGTTGGATTAAAGCTTTATATAAAAATCCTACTGCTATGGTTGTGACAAATGGACAGGTGTCTTTACCTTTTATGTTATTGATGAGGCAGGGCTGTCCTTTGTTACCAGCTCTACTTGCATTGGTCATTGAATATTTGGTTCAGATGAATAGCCAGGATGGTAGTATTAAAGGCATCCAGGTGAAAGCTGATAAATATAAAATGAATTTGTTTGCAGATGACATCCTGATATATATAACACAATCTTTGAAATCCTTGGAAAAATTACATTAAAGATTGGAGCAATTTGGTGAAATATCAGGATATAAAATTAATTGGGAAAAGAGTGAAATTATGCCTTTAGCTTAAATGGATTATTTGCTTTGTAGGGATGTTGTGAAATTCAAGTGATCTGATTGGATTATATATTTGAGTATAATAATAGATAGTAATTACAATAATTTATATGAATTAAATTATTTACCTTTATTGTCTAAAATTAAGTATGATTTGAATCAGTGGAAAAATTTACCTATAATATTGATAGGATGTGTTAATTGTATTAAAATGAATATGTTTCCCTGAATTCAATATCTTTTTCAGTCTATTCCTTGTAGGATCCCTCAAAGAATTTTTAACGGTTTGAATACTTTGGTGAGGATGTTTTTGTGGATAATTTGCCTGTGTTAAAACATTTGATGGAAATATGGAAGTAAAAACATGAAACTATAGGTACTCAAGGTAAAATTTTGGCTCAACATGGATTTGTGGGAGGAAGGTCATGTTTGACCAATCTGATTGAATTTTTTGAAGAGGTGACTAGGAATCTGGATGAGGGTAGCGCAGGGATGTTGTCTATATGGACTTCAGTAAGGCCTTCGATAAGGTACCACATGGAAGGTTAGTTAGGAAGGTGCAGTCTTTAGGTATAAATTTTAAGATAGTCAAATGGATTGAACATTGGCTGAAAGGGAGAGGCCAGAGAGTGGTAGTGGATAATTGTCTGTCAGGTTGGAGGCCGGTGACCAGTGGTGTGCCTCAAGGATCTGTATTGGGCCCATTGTTGTTCGTTATATACATTAATGATCTAGATGATGGGGTGGTGAATTGGATTAGTAAATATGCAGACGATACTAAGATAGGTGGAATAGTGGATAATGAAGAAGGTTTTCAAGGATTGCAGAGGGATTTGGGCTGCTTAGAAAAGTGGGCTGAAAAATGGCAGATGGAATTTAATGCTGATAAGTGTGAGGTGCTTCATTTTGGTAAGAAGAATCAGAATAGGACATACGTGGTAAATGGGAGAGCATTGAGGAATACAGAAGAGCAGAAAGATTTAGGAGTAACGGTACATCGTTCCCTGAAGGTAGAAACTCACGTGAATAGGGTGGTGAAGAAGGCTTTTAGTATGCTGGCCTTTATCAATCATTGCATGGAATATAGGAGTTGGGAGGTGATGTTGAGATTGTATAAGACGTTGGTGCGGCCTCATTTGGAGTTCTGTGTGCAGTTCTGGTCGCCTAATTATAGGAAGGATATAAACAGAGTGGAGAGAGTGCAGAGAAGGTTTACCAGAATGTTACCTGGGTTTAAGCATCTAGAGTATAGGGAGAGATTGGACAGATTAGGTCTTTATTCTTTGGAGCATAGAAGGTTGAGAGGGGATTTGATAGAAGTATTTAAGATTATGAAAGGGATAGACAGAGTGGATCTGGATAGACTATTTCCATTAAGAAGAGGAAAGATTAAAACAAGAGGACATGAGTTAAGAATTAAGGGGCAGAAGTTTAGAGGTAACATGAGGGGGAACTTCTTTACTCAGAGAGTGGTAGCCGTGTGGAATGAGCTTCCGGGAGAAATAGTGGCGGCGGAGTCAATTGTATTATTTAAGAAAAGGTTGGACAGGTATATGGATGAGAAGAAGATGGAGGGTTATGGGCATTGTGCAGGGAGGTGGGACTAGAAAGGGGTGTTTGGTTCGGTGCGGACTAGAAGGGCCTAATGGCCTGTTTCCGTGCTGTAATTGTTATGTTATGTTATATGTTATGTAAAACTCCTTTGTTTCAAAATAAGCTTTTTCCTTTTATGGTTAATCAACTTTTGAAGTTGTGGGAACAGTAAGGAATTAAATTGATAGAAGATTGTTATGAAGACAGATATTGTATTTCTTTTTAAAGAATGGAAGAGAAATATGAAATCTTCAAGTACTCTTTTTTATTATCAAGTTAAAGCATTATTATTGGATAATTTTGGGCATACGTTACAGTTACATGGATTGTCTAAATTTTAAATTTTACTTACTGATGGTGGTAAGAAAGGATTTATATCTGAGATGAGGTGGACTGACAAAAGGCAAAGGAGGAAAAACCCAACACCCAACCCCAACCCACCAATTTTCCCCTGCAACCGCTGCAATCGTGTCTGCCTGTCCCGCATCGGACTTGTCAGCCACAAACGAGCCTGCAGCTGACGTGGACTTTTTACCCCCTCCATAAATCTTCGTCCGCGAAGCCAAGCCAAAGAAAAGAAATATCTGAGATGTATGCTTTTATTACAGAATAAAATATTTAAGCCGGACATTCATAAATTAAGATTAAAATGGGAAAAGGATTTGGCTAAACCTATTTCTCAGGATATTTGGATGAATTTATGTGAGGACAGTATGACTAAAATTGTAAGTGTGAGGTACCGACTGATTCAGTATAATTTTATACATTTTATTTAACTCCGGAGAAATTTTGGAAATATAAATTTATTTCTTCAAATTTATGTTTTAGATACCATAAGGAAGTGGGTTCTTTTTTACACTCTGTTTGCCGATGTGAAATGGTAAAACCTTTATGGAATAAAATTCTGGAATTCTTGGAAGCAATGATTAAATTTAAAATTTCACTTGATCCTAGGGTATTTTTATTGAGTGTTACATTAAGAAATTGTTTAGAATTAAAATTAGATACATTTCAATTTTTTTTTTGAGGTTGGCTTTAGCTGTGGTGAGAAATGTTTGGCAATTACTTGGAAAAATGAGTTTGAGTATTCAAAGATGGCATGTGGAAATGAGATCTTGTACTCCATTGGAAAAGATAACATACAATTTACGTAATAATTATTCCTTTTTTGTTAAAACTTGGAGCCTGTATATGGAATATATGTGATCCAATTATTAATATATCTTTCACACACATTGATGGTGTTGCCCCAAACCATGGCAAATAATTGAAGGGTGTTATGTTATTTGATCTCCTCTTTCTCTTCTTTCCTTCTGCCTTTTGGGTAGTTTAGTGGGCGGTTGGGAGGGATGGGTGGGTGTGGGATTATATGGGATACAATATTATGTATTGGTTCATACTTTTATTGTATGATTTATCATGATTAATAAATAAAATTTTCAAACAAAAATAGAGTCGAGTCAGTGGGTAAAGTAAACCAAATAAAAGACTTTACTGAACACAACCAAACATGACAAACAGGGTAGGGAGAGGGAGAACCCACAGTGTGGTGTCTGGTCCCTGCTAGTTCTCGATTCAACTTATGGCCCCTCGTGGTGCTTACGCATGCGTGGTGCGCTATTGTGAGTACAGTGGGTGCAGAGCAGTTGATGGCAGTGGCTGTCTACATCCCCTTTCTTGAGCTAACCCCCGCATGATACAATGAATAACTTTCCCCCTAGTACAACAATATAGACATTCAACCCAGTTCATTTTGGGTTCGACTTACAGACATGCCCAGCGTGCATTTTGCAAAAGGCCTCAGCTGATGTGGAGACTTGGGGCACCTTATCCTGAATGTACCTCATTTCCATGTCTGTAAGTGACCTGGAAGCATATGCCACTGGTCTTCCATCCTCCAGGCATGCTGCCCCTTGGCCAAACTGTGAGGCATTGTCGTAGGCAAGGACTGGAGGATACGACATGTGTTTCTTTAGGGCATCATGGGCATTTTGTCGTTGTTTGTGCCAGGTCCATTCAACGTCCCTATGGGTCAACCATCCGACTGGGGCTGTCAGTTTAATGGAGTGGGAAATTAGCTTATCCAGGTAGTTCACCATGCCCAGGAAGCTTTGCAGGGCAGCCACATCTGATGGCACCGACATTTCGCTGATGGGCCTCATTCTGGATGGGTCTGCTGGCAGGCCCTTGCTGGTGAACACATGACCCACATAGCTGACTACATTTAAATGGAACCTGCACTTGTGGGGGTTGAGCAGCAGGTTTTACCTTCTGTGCCCAGTCAAGCATGGTTGGCACTGCACTCTTCTAGTGTCCTACCACCTACTAGTATGTCATGGACTATAATGGCACAGGGGTACCTGGTGAAAATTTGTTCCACAGACCTTTGGAATACCTTGCTAGCTGAATTGATGCCAAATGGAATCCTCAAGAACCTGCACCGATCAAATGCAGTGCTGAATGTGGTCAGTAGTGACGAAAAATGGTCGAGTGAGACCTGCCGGAATGAGTTCTTCACATGCAGGACCAAGAATATCATCTGTGTGGCAATCTCCTCCTCAGTGCGCATGGGGTGATGTGGTCTTGTCAGGGACATGTTGAGGACTCGCGGATATATACAAATTCAGATCTCCTGTTCATCTTTTTTCTTGGTGGCCACCATGGAGGATACCCATTCAGTAGGTACTGAGACTGGAGTGATAACGCCCAAGTCCTGCATTCTGTCCAGCTCGGCCTTGACATTATCCTTCATTGCTACTGGAATGCGGTGTGCCGGCCAGACTATGGGTCTTACCTCCGGGTCAAGCCGCATGGAGTACATCTCCAGCAGCTTCCCCAGCTCATCTTTGAAAAGTTCACCGTACTCAGAAAAGATCTTCTGTGAGAAATCATCCTCAGATGGGCTTATCTGATGGTCCTCTGTGGTTCATGAGACAAGCCCCATGTCCATGCACACATTGAGGCCTAGCAGAGGAATGGCGTCCTCCCAGACCACTAAGGTTAATATGTGGAGCCGTCCTAGTATGAAAAAACGCAGCCATGCCGAGCCACTGGTCTGGATTCTGCTGCCTTCATAAGCCACTAGGCTCATAGCCTTGCTTGCTGATATGTTTGAACTGTTCCGTCTTTCTGAGCTGGTTCAATGTCTCCAGTGACATGACATTGCACTTTGCCCCGGTGTCAATTTTCATCTCAGCCATCTTAATGTTGACCTCCATAGTCACGAAGTCCTCATTGTTACCTCTGATCCGGGTTTCTGCTGTATTGCCTGCCATTCTCGTGCCATTCTCTAATCATCAGGATCACTCCCTCTCTGCTCTGGTTCCAAATGATCGATGGTCCTCCAGGGTCTGGTCCGTGTGGTGGTCTGCTGCCTGGATCTGCCGCATCTGCTGAAGTGTTTCCATTTGCCGCAGTTCCTGCACTGCTGGCCAAATGCTGGTCACATCTCCCTTCTCGTTATATGGACTCCACCCATTTGCCACATCCTGTCTTGGGTGTAGGGTGGCCTGGTTTGCTTGGCTGCCTCTTCCTTCTAACCTCCAACCACTGTCTGCTCACCGGTCCTGCCTGTATCACGTCGATGCTTGTGGCCTGCTGTTGTGGAGGCTAACCTTTTACCGTTTCCCTCGGTAGTTTCATACACCAAGCATGTTGCGATGGCCTTTGCTTGTGTTAGTTCACAGTCACGCAGGGGCACCTCCTGCATATTGTCAACGCAAATGCCACAGACCATTCTGTCTTTAATTAGTCCATCGCAAAGCATCCCAAAAATTCAGGTTTTCACCCTGATATTTAAATCACTAATGTATGAGTTTATCGACTCACCAGGGTTTTGGTCTCATGTTGAATTTGTGCCTTTCCGTTGTCACATTTCTATGGGCATTGCACATTTCTCTGAATTTACGTCCTAAACATTCAGGGACCTCTCTCGACTCACCCAGGCTGGTAACGACGTTCCCGTCACATATTTCGCCTGCATATGCAAATGACTTCTCCCTTTCAAAGGCTTCCGGGCCCACCAGATTTAACAGAATGTACGACCTGGTACAGGCAGGCTTGTCGCTATGTGCTGCTGCTATGATTATGTGGTGTTCCTGTTCAAAGATACAGCAAAAACTTTCAACAAATTTCCATCAAACATGAGTGGGTCGGGCTGCCTGAATCCATCCGCCATTATGGTGACTGTGAAAAACATGGTCACTGTGACCATTTTGTGTTTGGTAGATTTCAGACTGGGGGGCTCTTGATCCCACTTCAGACACCATGTTTGTTATTGTGTGCTCAATAACGAGTTGAGTCGCCAGGTGGGGTAAACCAAATAAAATACTTTACTGAACACAACCAAACATGATAAACAGGGTAGGGAGAGAGAGAGATCCCACAGTGTGGTGACTACTCCCTGCTAGTTCTCGATTCAAATAATGCGCCCTGGTTGTGCTCTTGCGTGTATGGTGGCTGCAATACGATTGCATCAGGTACAGAGGAGTCGATGGCAGCCACTGTCTACAGGAAGTAAAGGGTAACTAATGACTTATGATGAAAGATTAAATAGTCTTGGATTGTATTCGCTCGAGTTCAGAAGAATGAGAGGAGATCTTATAGAAACATATAGGATTATGAAGGGTATGGATAGGATAGATGTAGGAAGGTTTTTTGAGCTGGCCGGGGAAACTAAAACGAGAGGACACAGTCTCAAGATTCGGGTGAGTAGATGAGGAGAAATAGTTTTTCCCAGAGAGTAGTGAATGTTTGGAATTCTCTATCCAGGGAAGTGGTTGAGGCTGCTTCATTAGACACATTTAAAATTTGGTTAGATAAATTTTTACATGATAGAGGAATTAGGGGATATGGGGAGAAGGCAGGTAGGTGGAGTTAGGTCATAAATTAGATCAGCCATGATCTTATTGAATGGCGGAGCAGGCTCGATGGGCCATTTTTGGCCTACTCCTGTTCCTACTTCCTATGTTCCTAAGAAGATTGATACTTTGGAGAATCAAAGCCGAAGAAATAATGTTAAAATTGTTGGTTTATCAGAAAAATTTGAAGGACTGGACCCAGTTCAATTTTTTCAGAAATGGATTCAAATTTTGGGGGAGGAATACTTTCCAAATGTTTTGGAATTGGATAGAGCTCATAGAGCAATTAGAAAAAAGCCTCTTCCCAGACAGGCACCACGCTCTATACTGATTAGGTGTTTACGTTACCAAGATAGGGAGATGATTTTATGTGTAGCAGTTCAGAATGCAAGGAAACATCTGTTGGTGGCTAAGAATAGTAGAGTTTTTCTTTATGCAGATTTGAGTCAATCTATTATTAAATGTTGTAAAGACTTTAATTCTGCCCAAGCTGTATTGTGGAAGAAAGGTTATACATTTGCCTTTAGATTTCCTGCCATTCTTAAAAGTTTTTTTTTAATGGTGACTTTCAATCACAATTTTTTACTGATAATGCTGAAGCTTAAATTTGCTAATTCTTTGCTGGATAAATAGGCAGAAGAAAAGTCCAGAACATTCTTTTTACCAATCGAAATCAGCTCAAGAAGAGAAGAAAAAGTTTTCAGGAGGAGGAAAGTGGTCAATTAGTTGAAATTGATAATGATCAAGTTAATAGATATCTGGAGGAAGCTCATCATTCTTGAAAAGTTCTGTTTGGGGGAGGTGATCTTGTTCATTTCTCCTTCCAGAGTCATTGGCCACTCACTGCACAGTAGAGGAAGGTCATACTGTTTCAGTACTTTTTTTTGTTTTTTTTTTCTTTCTTTTTATGATTTCCTTTCTTTGTTTTATTTCTTTAACTAAGGAGACACAATATTTTCCTTTGTTTGACCATGGGTTGGAGCCCACCATATCAGGTGTGGAGGCTTAGTGATCTCGATTAAAATGCTGTCTTATTTGAATTTTGCTACATTTAATGTTAAAGCGCTCAATAATCCGATTAAGGGGAAAAGAGTTTTGGCTCATATTAAAAAGTTCAAGGTTGATATGGTTTTTTTGCAAGAGATGCATTTGACTGAAAAGGAACATCAGAAATTAAAAAGAGATTGGGTTGGTAAAGTCATAGCTTCTTCTTTTAGTTCCAAGACAAGGCATGTGGCTATTTTGATTAATAAAAAGTTTATAATTTAAAATGGAATCCATGATTGAGTCAGTGGGTAGAGTAAGTTAGGTTAATGTTAATTTAATGTTTGTATGTTTATTTTTTTTGATTATGTCATGGTGTATATATTTTAAATAAAATATTCAAAACAAAGAAGTACATAGTAAATTGTTAATTGTAAAATGTACTCAGAGTCTTGGATATTGATGAATGTTAATGCTCATAATATAGATGATGAAAAATTGTTGTTAGATTCTTTTCTTAATTTGTCAAAAGCATATGATAAACTTATGAATGGAGGGGACTTTAATTGCTGTTTGGATCCTTTATTAGATAAATCCCCAAAAAATTTAGTTAAGACTAAGATGGCAAAATTACTTTTAATGTTAATGAAGGAATTTCATTTGATTGATATATGGAGGTTAAATCCTAAGGAGAAAAAAAAATCATTTTATTCCTTCCGATATGATTCTTATTCTAGAATAGATTTATTTTTAACATCAGCACAATTGCAAGGTCATGTAATATCGGTGGAATAAAAGTAGAATGTTATCAGATCATTCTCTTTTGTTAATAACATGTGTAGGTTCAGAAAAGGTAGATACTGTATATTGATGGAGGTTTAATTCTTTATTGTTAAAAAATTTTGAGTTTTATAATTTTATGAGGGACCAAATACAGCAATTTTTGAAAATAAATATGGATTCAGTCAATAGTAAGTTTGTTTCATGAGATGCACTGAAGGTCTATTGAAGAGGACCAATGATCAGTTCTTCATCAAAGATTAAGAAACAGTATTCTTCTGAAGTTAATAAATTAGAGAAGATAGAATTATTAGAAAAAGATACAGCAGAATCCAAATGAGATTAAAAAGACAATTGATCAATAAGAAATTATGATATAATTCATTAAAAAACTTATAAGTTTGAAAAATTAGTATATAGAACTAATCAAAGATATTATGAATAGGGGGAAAGAGCACAAAGTTTTACCTTGGCATTTGAAGTCCGAACAGGTTTTTAGCATGATTAATGTAATTAAGAACTATTCTAAAATTATGTATAGACCCCAAGAGATAAATGATGCATTTAAGTAATTTTATACAAAATTGTATACTTCTGGATCAAAGAAGGATGAATTTAAAATTGATAATTTTTTTGTCTAATCTTAATTTACCTTCTCTAATATTAAGATATCAAGATATTAAAGACTTGGAAGCTTCTTTTACTTGCAGTGAATGGACAGAAGCACTATGTCTAATGGGAAATCTCTGGGTGAAAACAGATTCACTGTGGAATTTTATTTAAAAAATTCAAGATTTGTTAATGGAAGTATTGAAGCAAATGATGAAGGTTCATTCATCCCCAGATTCTTTTTCACAGGCAATAATTATAGTTATTATTAAAACAGATAGCAATCCTTCAAAAGTTGAAACTTATAGACCTATTTAGTTATTAAATGTGGATTATAAGATTGTGACAAAGGTTTTAGCAAATAGATGGGCAAAATATTTACCAAATTTGATTCATTTAGATTAGGGTAGATTTATTAAGAATTATTATTCTGAAGATAATATTTTAAAATTGATTTTGATTCATATTTCTCAGGAGGAATCCAACCTACCATGGTTATTTCATTGGATGCTGAAAAAGCATTTGATAGAGTAGAGTTTTTTTTTGTTTAAAAGTATTTAAAAAGTACAAGTTTGGTTCTGTGTTTATTGGTTGAATTAAGGCTTTATATAAAAATCCTATTGCTAGAGTTGTAACAAATGGACAGATGTTCTTACCATTTGAATTAGGAAGATCTACCAAACAGGGTAGTCCATTGTCACCAGCTCTTTTTTCATTAGTTATTGAACCTTTAGCACAAATGATAAGGCAAGATAATATTAAATGTATTAAAGTGAGATCTGATGAGTTTAAAATCAATTTGTTTGTTGACGATGTTTTGATATATTTAACAGAACCTCAGAAATCTTTAAACAGTTATATGATAGATTGGAGCAATATGGAGAAATATCAGGGTATAAAATTAATATGGAAAAAAATGAAATTATGTCATTGTCTGAAATGGATTATACTTCTTGTAAAGGTATCGATAAATTTAGCTGGTCATATCAAATTAAGTATTTTGGAATGAAAGTTGATAAAGATTTTAATCATTGATATGAATTACATTATCTACCTTTATTTCATAAAATCAAAAAAGATCTCAATTGATGGACTTGATAACATTAATAAGCAGATTAAATTGTATTAAGATTAACATTTTTCCTAGATTACAATTTTTTTCAGTCTATTCCATGCAAAGTTCATAAAAATTTTATTAAGGATTTGAATTTTGTTATAAGAAAATTTTTGTGGAAGGATAAGATAGCAAGAGTATCTTTACAAAAATTGACTTGGAAATAGGAAAGTTACTGAATTTTCAAAATTATTATAAGGCAGCCCAATCAAAGTTTATTAATAGAGTGTTTGATTTAGGAAATTCATTGGTATGGGTGAATATGAATTATCCTGGATTGGTGAGATGGATAAATGTATTTATAAATGGAATTCTAAATTGTTATGCCAGCATAAGTCACTTAATCTTAATGCATTTGATGGAATTATCGACTGTAATACATTTTAAAAATAGGTACACAAGGGAACATTTCAGATAAAGCACCTCTATATCAGAATAATTTTTCCTGCTTACACTTAATAATCAGTTTTTAAAATGATGAGATCAAAAAGGAATTAAAATAGTACAGGATTGTTTTAAAGCAAGTTATTTTATTTCTTTTTGAAAAATGAAAGAGAAATATAAAATATTGTCAAAAATTCTTGTTATTATCAAGTTATGGCTTTATTATTGGATAATTATGGATATACTTTGAGGTTGACTCGATAATCTCAATTTGAAACTTTACTTATAGAAGGTAGGAAGATTTATATCTGAAATGTATTTGTTATTGCAGAATAAAATGCTTAAACCAGACTTACTTAAGTCTAGGTTAAAATGGGGAAAAGATTTAGGGATTGTGATCATTCAAAATGATTGGAGAACTTTATGTAAAGATGGCATGACTAAGATTATTAATGGGAGATATAGATTAGTTTATTATAATTTTATACATCAATTATATTTAACCCCAGAAAAATTAAAGAGATACAATTTATCTTCTTCAAATTTAGGTTTTTGATTTTGGAAGGAGGTTGGTTCTATTTTACATTCAACTTGGTCATGTGATATGGTAAAACCATTTTGGATATTTTTAAGGTTAAAATACCATTCGATCCATTATTATTTTTGTTAGGTAGTATTAAAAAATTGAGTTTAGAATTGAGATGGACTAGACTTCAAATAGCATTCTTGAGACTGGCATTAGTTGCTGCTAGAAAATATGTAGCGATTACATGTAAAAATGAGATTGATTTGGGTTTACATAGATGGCAGATGGAATTGGAAAAAAATAACGTATAATTTACGTGATAATTATTTTTTCAACAGGAAAGTTTGGAGCCCTTATTATATGGGTTTAAAATTGTGAATTCTCCAGCCACGCTGTGGTGGTGTTGTTCTAATCCATGGCATTTAATGAAATTATTGTTGGTAATATCTCTTTTTCCTCTTTTTTCTTTTTTTAGGGGTGGGATATGGGATTGGGTTGGGGGTTTGGGTGGTAGGGAGGGATTAAACATTTCATATATATTATATATCATGTAATTATTTTTGGTCTGAAATGTTTATTTTTTTGATTATGTCATGGTGTATATATTTTAAATAAAATATTCAAAACAAAGAAAGTACATAGTAAATTGTTAGATAGTAATGGATTAATGAATACATAATGAATAGTACATAGGTATATTTTCCATAGTAGCCACTAGGAGCAGACGGTACAGGCTCGGGGACAGAGCCTTCATTAAGGCAGAGGTCAAATGATTCTTAGCAGGAGTCATAAAACCCAGCACTAGCCCATGGAGAGCCCAAGTAGTGGTGGGAATTCTGACCATCATAACTTCTAAATATTGTTAAGCAGAACATCGTAAATCAGGGGTCTATTTATATTGACTAGGACTCCCACAGTTAAAGAGGTGGAAGGGTTAAAATTTGTCAAATGTATTCAGGAAAGTTTTCTCAATCAATAATACAACTAGGGAGAATGCAATGCTGGATCTTTTAGGGAACGAGATTGGACGGGTGACAGAAGTATGTTTAGGGGAACATTTTGGGTCAAGGGATTATCATGCCATTAGTTTCAAGATGATTATGGATAAGGATATCTGGTTATCAAGGTGAGTTTCTAAATTGGAAAAAGGCCAATTTTGAGGACACAAGAAAGGATCTATAAAGTGTGGATGTGCCTGGTAAGTGGAAGGCATTCAAAGGTGACATTTTGAGAGTTTGTATGTTGCTATGAGGATTAAAGACAAAATTAACAAGCATGGGAACCTTGATTTTGGAGCGATATTAGGGATTTGGTTATGATGTTTAGCAGGTATAGGCAACAAAGAGCACATAGGGTATTAAAAATGCAAAAAAACATTTAAGAAAGAAATCAGGAGGGCTAACAGACACAAGGTTACTTTGGCAGAAAAGGGGAAATCCTAAGGTCCTCTACAGGTATATTAAGAGCAAAAGGATAGTAAGGGACAAAATTAGTCCTCTTTTTTAAAATATTTTTCACACTGTGAACCATATCAACCAAAATACATACAAACATTTCCCTCTTAAATATACACAGTGGCATTTTCTCCCCCCTACCTTCCCACCCCCAAAATTAGTCCTCTTGAATATCGGTGTGGTCAGAAATGTATGGAGCCAGAAGAGATGGGAGGAGTTCTTCAATGTTTTTTTTTTGAATCAGTATTTACTCAGGAAACTGGCACAGTCTCGGGAAGTGAGGTCATAAAACATGTAAAAACACGAAGCTGGAGAAACTCAGCAGCTGAAGCAGTGTATTTTATAGAGCAAAGATTAGGACCAACATTTCAGGCTGAAGCCCTTCATCAAGGTGTTTCGTATTTTACTTCCAAGGTCATGCAACATATACAGATTGAAGAGGAGGAGATGCTTCCTGTCTTAAGGCAAATAATGGTTCTGTAAGGGTGAATAAAGGCATTCCTTCGGAGCTTGAGGGAAACTAGTATAGAATTTGGGGGAGGCACCGTTGGCATACGAGTTAGTGAAACACTTTTAAAGTACCAGCGACCCAGATTCAAATCTGGGGCCACCTGTAAGGAATTAGTACATTCTCCCCATGTCTGCGTGGGTTTCCTCCCACCATCAAAACATATAGGAATTGTAGGTCAACTGGATATTTGGGCAGGATGGACTCATGGGCTGGATATCACGCTGTTATCTCAAAACTAAATTTTAAAATAAAGTTACAGGTGCCCTTGTTAATATATTTAATATGACCTTAGCCATGGGGGGGAGGAGCTGGAAAATTTAATTTTGGCATCCAGCACAGTAATAGGCCATTTTGGCCCACGAGTCTATTCTGCCAATTAATGTACCATGTAATGTTTTGAATGGTGGGAGGAAACCAGAGTCCCCAAGGAAAACCTATATAGACACAGGGAGAACGTACAAACTCCTTATCCAGGCCGAGATTCAAACCGTGGACCCGATCGCTGGCGCTGTGTTACGCTAACCATGCCGCCTGACCGCAAGTGTTACACTTCCTCTGGCTGCAGGATAAAGAACCAGGATTAATAGAGCGTTGAACAGACAAGGGAATCACTGAGAGTGCAATCCCTATGGAAGGCGGTGGTGGGAAGGGGTGCAACGAGGAATCACGTGACCTCTCCAGCAGGAACCTGGTCATCAGTCACCTCACCTTCCAATCAAGGTGTAGCCCATCTGCAGGTGAGCACACATCTTGCCATTGGCTCTCTTAATTGCCTTACCTATTTTAGTTACAGCTGAGCCAGCCGCTGTATAAAGGCACTCTTCATTTCCCCTAGCTCCACTAGAACCTAGTGGCTCCAATAGATCAGTGGTTAGAGCACTGGTCCTGTAAACCAGGGGCTCCTTGCTGGGACCATTTCTGTGAGAGGCGCTGGACAAAGTGGAGACAAAATTAAATGAATTTCAAGAATGTTACATTCTAAATGTAGTATTATGTGACCATAATGGAACAAACCTTTACCTTTACTCCAGGTGGTGAGTCGTGGGCGACGCTGGAAAGACCATTACCTTTATAACGTGTGTGCCATAGAAGGGTGGGGAGCTAGTCGCTGCATGCCTGTAGAACTTCTGTAATTCACCTTGTAATATATTTGTGATTGATTGTTCTGCCATGCCTACAGGGTACCAAGGAGTGGCAGGTACAGTTTTATACAGTACCGCCTTTTATTTAAACACTATCTGTGGGTATCACTGATTGTAGGATATATTGGATGTTCAGTTGTGTCCACTGCATGTGAACTGTGCATTTGTGCCATCCCTGTTGCAACTTCCCCACGTGCATTAATATTCTTTCTTTGTAATTAAACTGCATTCAGACTTCTTACTTCTTGAACCCTCTGAACTTGTTCTCACCATAACAAGGAGTGAGTCTGGTGCTGAAGCCTGGTTGCATCTGGTCTCCTAAACGTCTCCAAGGCTTAGGCCCCTTTTAAATCTTTCCCCTCTCATTTTAAATCTATGCCCCTTAGTTTGAGGCTTCTCTATCCTCGGAAAGAGATTGTGACCATTCACCTTACCTAACCCCCCCCCCCCCCATGATCTTACACACCGCTGCAAGGCGAACCCCCTCAGCCCTTCCACTGGTTTTACCAGTACTCTTCATTATTTGGTGCACCAATGCCACCATTATTAAAGTTTTATCTGCTGCACATATAATCAGATGATAAACAAAATTGATCTACTAGTTGACATGCCTGGATAGCAGACAAAATAAAGCTTTTTGGTGCATATTAGTACACATGACAAACAAATCTATTCAATTCTACTTGTGGAAAAGAAAGTTAAGGTTTATGTTTGAAGACTATTCAACAGATAAAGTACTGTCTGAATCCAGCACCTCTGATAAGTTCAGTTATCTTACTGAATGAAGGAAATCACGAAAATCTGTAGATACTGTGGTGGAATTAAAGAAACAAAATGCTGGAGAAACTCAGCTGGTCAAACTGTGTCCTTTATGTAGCAAAGGTAAAAATACATAACTGACGTTTCGGTTTATCAAGGTATGGAAGGAAGTTGGCAGGCATCCGAAAGGGTTGGGGAGGATATCGGTGGAGAAGGGATGGAGGGGACAACAGTGATCGGGGAGGAGGGATGGCTGGATGAGTGGAGGGGGAGAGAGGAGAAGTGGAAAAACTAGAAAAGGGGAGGGGAGAAAAGGCGAGCAGATTAGCAGAAAACAGAAGTCAATGTTGATGCCATCTAGCTGGAGAGTGCCCAGATGGAAAATAAGGTATTGTTCCTCCAATCCGCAGGTGGTCTGGGTGGCATGGTGTATAAGGCCATGGACAAAGATGTGAGTGTGACTCAGGATCGAAATGGTTGGCGACTGGGAAGTCTGTTACTGTAGCAGAGGTGCTCAGTGAAGTGATCTCCTAATTTGTGATTGGTGTTTCCGATGTAGAGGCCACAAAGGGAGCACCAGATGCAGTAAATCAGTCTTGTGGATATGCAAGTGAGGTGTTGCTTCACTTGAAAGGCCTGTTTGGGGCCCCAGACCATGGTGAGGGGGGAGGTATGGGAGACAAGCTTTCCACCTACATATATTGCAAACTCACTAACTCCCACAATTACCTTCAGTTCACTTCCCCACACCCTGTCCCCTGCAAGGATTCCATCCCCTTCTTTAATTTCTCCATCTCTGTTGCATCTGTTCCCAAGACAAGGCCATCCAGTCCAGATCTTACCCCACCATCCTTTTGTTCAGATGTCTGCCAACATACTTCCATACCTTGATGAAGGGCTCCAGCCCGAAACATTAGTTATGTATTTTTACCTTTGCTACATAAAGGACATTTTGACCAGGTGAGTTTCTGAAGCATGTCGTGTTTTTACTCTCTTCTTGAACATATTATTAATGTGTTCAGAGATATATTTAAAATAAAATTAATAGAGGAAAAATGATTGCAAGGATTTCCAAAAAGTTGCATATGTATCAATTTGATTTCTTTAAAAAGATATTTTATTTTCCGTTGAATTTATTAACCAAGAATCTGCATAAAACTTGCTGATCCACCAGTCAGCCAAGGATTGGTTGAGATAAATAATAAACACAGAGCCAGCAAGACAAGCTGGACCTTGTTGACTGTTTCTTTAAGGCAACAGCAGGGCCATGAATAGACATGAGAGAACAGTTGAACAACATCAACAGCTGTAGATACAGGTCAGTCCCAATCCAAAATACAAGGAGTAATCACTGGTCCACACTGTGTCAACTGGTCTATATGCAGAAAAATATCCGCTCACCCAGGAAACACTGCATTCAGTGAACTGGTGTTTGCCCTGGGAAGTTTGAGTGTCTGAAGTCTCACAGGCGTGAACCACAACTGTCCCTTCCCCAAACCAAGATTCAACCATTTCACAGTGTGGTCAATAACCAACACCATGCAACAATAGCCAATCAGCTCAGTAATATAACTGGGTCGGAATATACACAGCCAGGTTCTGCATATGAATCCCTTAAGTGAGGGAATTTGCAGGTGATCCCTATCAGCGTCTCCATGGGACATGGATTCTGATATCGGGCACAGGCACTGCAAGACCAGATGACAGTGAAGAGCAAACTGTGGTATTCCTGAAAGTCCTCTGGGCATTTCACACCCTCTGCTCCAGAGAGGCTAAAATCCAGAAGGACGGTCAAAGGTGCAAGCTCCCTTGCTCCGCATCTCAGTCCATTGTCACGTGACTCCATCGTTTGCTTAAAAAAAAAGGAATTAAATGGAAACGTATAATGCTAATAAAGGAATAAATAAGTAAAGATGTTTCCACTAGTAGGTGAGACTAGAATTAGGGGTCATAGCTTCAAGATTCAGAGGAATACATTTAGGAGAGAGATGAGGAGGGAAGTTTCAGGAAGATAAAGATTTATGGGTTGGAGGGAGAGAAAAAATTGTTTGTGTGGAGTAGGTTGTGTGGGCCGATCATATTGTTTTGTCGTGTCCTATGAACTACTTCTCCCAGAGGGCAGTGAATCTGCCCAAGGAAGCAAGAAGCGGCTACTTAATAAAACATATCTAAGACACAGATAGATCGTAGGGGGAATTAAGGGTTCTGGCATAAAGGCAGGTAGGCAGAGCCAAGTCGATTATCTTATTGAATACCAGAGCAGGTTCAACAAGCCAAATGATCTTCCTTCTAGTTCTTGTGCTTTTATAACAAAGAGATATTCCACAAGCATCTCCAGACTACTGCAACTCTGAGTAAGGCTGAGGGTCTGTCAGAGGGTGCATAAAACAAAACCTTCAAAAACAAAAAAAAAATTGATTGTAGTGAGATTTGGCAGGATAATTTCTTGAAGATTCAAATCAGAAAGTTTAAGGCAAAGTAATCTTGTCAATCAAGGGAAGGAAGATCAGTTCCTGTGTTTCATCAGGGCAAGTGTCTGTCTCGAAAGCAGATGCTCCCATCTCGCAGTCCAAAGTAAACCCGGTCCACCATGTTGATGAATAGACCCGTCTCCACCACTCCTGCAGGGACACAGTGTTCAGTAAGATTAAGGTTTATTTATCACAAAGTACCTGGTACAGATCTCAAATGACCTGACTTGCAGCAAGCATCTCGATGCAACAGTCAAGAAACTGTATTATAACCTCTACATTCTCTGAAGACTAAATTTTTTTTTTTTAAAGATTTTTTAAAAAATTCAAACTACCTCGAGCATAACAGGCAATTTCGGCCACGAGTCCCTGTCACCCAATTAACCTACAACCCACAGTACATTTTGAACAGAGGGAGGAAACCAGGGCCTGTGCAGACACAGGGAGAACCTATAAACTCCTTACAGACAGCATAGGATTTGAAACCCAGTCCCCATCGCTGGTTCTGTAAAGGCATTGTGCTAACTGCTATGGAAACTGCCACCCCTACAACAACTGTACCACCAAACTAAGTTCGCCATTCCCCCCGTCCCTCAACAACGTATACAAGTGCACGATCAAAAGCATCCTTGCTGGATGCATCACAGTGTGGTTTGGGAGCTGCTCTGCTCAAGATTGGAAGTTACAGAAGGCAGTAAATGCAGCTCAGAACATAAACAAATCTCCCTCCCCCCCAATGGATTCCATCTACATTTCCCGTTGCCTGGGAAAAACAGCTGACATCGCGGGCTACACAGTGCAAACCAACTGAGGAGATGAATGGAGGAAATGCATTCTCCTCAGATCACTCAAACGAATAGGGGCGAGGTGGCTGTATGTTTCCCCAAGTTACACAAGCATGGGTAAGGGGGGGGTGGGTCATCTGTTCCATAGCCCCTGCAATCATGAGGAGGGGTCACATGTTCCCCAGGTCACACCAGCCGTGGGGGGAGGGGGGCAGGTCACACGCTGAGTGAGGAGCGGAAAACAAAGATCGGCAACATTTCATGACCAATGCTCGGTCCCGATGCAAAACGTCAAGTTTCCATTCCCCATCAGTTGTTGCTCAGGTCACTGTTCCTCCAGTAGTTAAAGAAGAAAGTCCGCAGATGCTGGGGTCAAGTGCAATACATAAGCGTGCTGCAGAAACTCAGCTCGAGCAGCATCCATCAGAAGTAAAAACAAAAAGCCTCAGGCCTGAAACGCTGGTTAACCTTGACTTCCGACGAGCTGCTGAGTTCCTCCAGCAGGTTTGCGTGCAGCAAGCCAGTCGATTGTTTTATTGCGATTTAGAGAGAAGTTTGAAGATGGTAGTGGAAATTTGGAAGCCTCTTTGGCCCAATAGAAACCAGTGCGAGGTCATTCCATATAAATGTGAGGTGGCCGGGTTTTTATGAAGCAAGGTTCAATGTGATGTCATGCAAAGACCGGATGGTGTTTGGAGCAAGCTGAGAGATCCGATACATTTTGCATGCTGGATCCAGGAGGGACTTGAACAGCTTCTTTCTCTTCCCAGAAACTCCAGAATATGCAGTGGACTTTCCCGATTCATTCCTTTCCCCAAATTCCCACAGCAAGAATAGTGAAAATTACTGCAGTAACGGATGTTATGGACACGGTTAAAAAAACAGATTTCTGCTGTTCCTTTCCTTACCTGGGATCATTTTAATGTCCACATTGACATCTTTCCAGTTGGATACATTATCGAATTTCCAGTCCAGGATAAAATTCCCATTATCTGTGACCACTGGACCCTGGAATTAAAACCAGCATCAGACTGACAGTTTCATTTCTTTGCAAAGCATGCAGTCCCAGAAGAGTTAACGTGCAGTGTTGGGTCTTCCTCATCGCTCTGAGCAACACTCATATCACAATGCAGATGCCTCACCTCACATCTAAGCTGACTCCTCAGTTAAGCAAGGCACCAAATAGCGGAAAGCTGACAAGATTATTCCCTCCCCCACCGGGCCAGGCAGAAGATGCATGAAATTGAAAAGCACATCTCCAGATTCAATGTCCTCCACTTTCTCTGGACAAATCCAACATCACTATCAAATCCATAGATAAACTTGTTCAACTCCAGATTTAAGGAGAGTTTCTTTCCTGCTGTTATCAGAGTCTTAAGTGGACTTCTCATTGGTATAAGATGGTGGCTTGCACTGTTTAACTTCACTTTTCTATTCAACTCTGCATTTTTGTTTTTATTCTTGCACTATTTGCCGCACCATAGAGGTTGTGTTGTTGGATAACTGAAAAAAAGCAAAGTTGTTTTCACTGCCTGATGGTACACTTGACAATATTCAGTTCTAATGCTGGCAGGATGCTCTATGCACTCAGAGGTGCTTTAAGTTGTGCACTTACAGCTTTGCTGACAGCCATTCTCAGCTCGACATTCCCTCCATACTTTGCAACAATCTTCCTCCTCACTGGCATGCAAGCCATTGGGATGACTTCAATTGGAACACCTTTTTTCCACTTCTCACCCAAGTGTTTAGAATCCTTCCTTAAATGGAATTGTGAAAAACAGGTCACCTGGCACCAAATCACATCAAAGTATGGCACAGTTGCCTTTCCAAAATGCAACACTTCACACTTATCCGTATTAAATTCCATCAGCCATTTCTCAGCCCACTCCTCTAGCTTTCCTATATCTCTTTTTAAGCTACGGTAATCTTCCTCACTGTCTACAATACCACCAATCTTTGTATCATCGGCAAACTTGCTTATCCAATTATTTATTCAATTTACCACCCCTTCTTCCAGATCGTGGGTTCTTTGGAGCTATGGTTTTCTCCCAAATTCCAAAGACGTACAGGGTTAGAAAGTTCATTGGTCACAGGGGTATACTGGGGTGGTGCAGGCTCATGGGTCGGAAGGGCCTGTTATGTGCTGTATCTCAAAATCAAAATATTAAATTAAAATTAAGCTAGAATTTGTGGAGGTTTACGTGAACTCCTGAAAGGAAGGCAGAATCGAGGGATTGTACAGCTCAGAAATGGGCACCAGTCCATTCTGTTCACGATTAGCCGCAGACCAATTAAGTCGGAATGAGAAAGCTACATAGGTGGAGGAAATAGAAGGGCAGCAGGCACTCAGCGAAGCACCTACTGTGAGAGCAGCTAGTGTGTGAGAGGCACAGTGTAGGAGTGGGAATTTGAGGCCTTGGTTTGCGAAGTTTTGGTGAGCAGAGTTTGAAAAGAGGTGAGGCAAGGTCAGAATTTCCTAACTATTTTTGTTTTATAGTGGGAATGAAAGCCAGGGCGGGCAGAATGTGGATTGTCAGGGAAGCTGACAGTATCCCTGACGACTTCATCTGCGGGAAGTGCAATCAACTGAAGCTCCTTACAAACTAAGTGAGGGAATTAGACCTGGAGTTGGATGAACTCCAGTTCATCGGGCAGGCTGAGGGGATGATAGACAGGAGTTACAAGGATGTTATCATATTTTTGGAGGCAGGAGTAAGGTAGCTGGGTGACAGTCAGGAGAGGGAGAGGGAACAGGTCATTCAGTGCAGGCCACACCTGTGGCCATTCCCCTCAATAACAAGTATACCATTCTGGATACTGGGTTTTTTTGGGAGGGGAGGGGGGGAAGGGACCAACCAGGGACAAGCCACAGTAGTCAGGTCTCTGACATGGGGTCTGGTGGCTAAGAAGGGGAGGGAGAAGAGGCGAGGTGTAGTGATAGAAGATTTCATAGTTAAGAGGAACAGATAAGAGGTTCTGTGGAAGAGATCAAAAATCCTAGTTGGTATGTGGCCTCCCTGGAATCAGGGTTCGAGATACTTCAGATTTTGTTCATGGCATTCTCAGGAAGGAGGATGAGCAGCCAGATGGACCAATGATGGAGGAAGGAAGGGTGATGAGGTCCTGCAAAGAGAGTTTGGTGCTCGGTTGAAGGACAGGATATCCAAGGTTGGTGTCTACAGAATTTTGTGATTTACTTCCATCTCCAGGGTTGTGATCTTAGTATTGCTACCCATGCCACAGCCTTGTAGTGTTAAAAAAAAGATAATGCGGCACAGCTAAATAGATGGTGCTTGACGGAGGGCTTCAAGTTTCTGGATGACTGGGCTCTTTCCAGGGAAGGTGGGGCTTGTTCCATCGGGACGGTTTGATCTGAACTGGAGGGGGAGTAATATCCGTGTGGGAAGGTTTGCTGGTTCTGCAGGGGGTTTAAGCTAGATTTGCAAGGGTATGGGAACCAGTCTGCCAGAACAAATGGAGGAGGTTAACGATGATGTGAAGACTGCATGTTAAGTCAAAAATCAAAGGGTTGAACATGGTGAAAATGTTCTTAGATGCTTCTTTTTCAATGCAGTGAGTATTGCAGGAAAGGCAGATGATGTTAGAGCATGGATTGGCATGTGGAACTATGACATTGTGCCCATTAGTGAAACTTGGTTGCAGGAAGGGTAGGACTGGCAACTCAATGTGTCAGGCTTCTGTTGCTTTAGATATGATAGAATGGTGGGGTGGGGGGTGGGTGAAAGAGGGAGGAAAGTATCACAGCTGTGGTCAGGCAGGACAAACCAGAGGGATCATCTACTTAGGCCGTATGTGTGGAGCTGAGGAATGGGAGAGGTATGACCACTCTATTGGAATTGTATTATAGATCACCCTATCTTTCTTTGGCTTGGCTTCGTGGACGAAGATTTATGGAGGTGTAAAGTTAGAAAGAATTGGAGGTGCAAATCTGTAGAGAGATTGTAGACAGCTGTAGGAAACACAAGGGTGAGACAGTAGAGGATTTTAATTTTCAACATATTGACTAGGTCTCCCATACTGTAAAAGGGATGGATGACTAGGAGTTTGTCAAATGTGTTCGGGAAAGTTTTCTAAATCAATACATACAGATACCAAAAGAGGAGAGTGCAAAGCTGGATCTCCAAGGTGTTTTATGGATGCGAGCAAGGTGGTCAGCAGTGGTGGGCAGCGGAACTGTAGCGCTGATGGTAGTAGCACCACCGTCCCTTCTCCGAGCTGACCCCAGCTGTATGAGGCTTTCTCTCTGGCACTGGAACAGTATGAGCACCCTAGCGTGATGCAGCAACCAGGTCGCTGGCTGCTTCGCCATATTGATTGGCCTGTGATGTAGCAACAAAGTCAATGGCAGGTCGCCATGTTGCTTAGCCTGCCATAGGGCATCAGCTCGGGCAGCAGACTTGCGTGGGTCACCGAAGGTGTCGTTGACCAGTAGCAGGTGAATGTTCTCCAGCAACTGTCCTAGGAATATCTGCTCAAACAGCAGGAAGGGTCTGTGACCGTCCATCAGTGCCAGGATGCTGCTCATGAGGGCGGATGGTGTGCGGGTTGCCCAGGCCTTCCATATGCCGCAGCCTCGCTGCTCACTCACGGTGGGAGAGCCCGAAAGTGCGTATGAGGAGTGCTTCATACCTGTCTTCAGTGGGGGACTGCTGCAGGAAGTCAACAATCCTGTCGGCGGTCTCCTGGTCTAGACAACTGACCATGTAATAGTATTCTGTGGCGTCAGTGGTGATTTGCCGAACATGAAACTGAGCCTCAGCCTGCTAGAACCAGTCAACAGGCTGAGTGGTCCAGAAAGTTGGCAGATTCAAGGCATTTTAGTGTCATTCATTGTGAGGTCCAAATTTGCCAATTTGGCCCGTCATGGTCACTAAATGTAGTGAACGAGCATAGTAGTTGATTTAATTGATTTTACTGGAACTCCCATGTAAGCTTATAAGCACAACACCCATGTTACTTTGCTGCCCCTGGGACCATTGTAACAATAGCCTGCAGGGCTGGCAATGCTCCCAGTGTCTTGGGGCTCTCAGCTGTGCACAAGCCTACACCTCTGTGAACTGGTTCGCTTATGGATCAGCGCACCCCCCCTACAGTTTTGCACTTTTCTTTGCTGTAATGTTCCATGGTTCAATGCCTATTGTGCCAATCCCATTTGTCTGCATCAGGCCAGTAACCCTCCATGCCTTTCTCATTTAAGTACAGATGGCCCCTCTACATTATGGGGTGGGGGTTGTATTCCAACCAGTTTGTATTGTAATCTTCTGGAATGAAGGCCATGTTCATGTGCATGCATCAAGAGAATGGAGCTGGGGGAAAAAGTGATTTTTTTAATATACCCTTACAAAATCTCCAAGAGTGAGTTTTATTCTGTATTTTAGCAATTTGTGAATTCTGTAAGGATGAATTTCCCTTATATAAATGGCAGTAATTCATAGGACAACTGTTATCTATCCAAATGTTGAAGTTTATCCACATCCACTGCTGCCTCCTATGTGGGAAACATCTCCCTCAGATGCCCATTAATTTTCTCCCCCTCGCCTTCATACTGTGCCCTCTAGTTCTTGACTGCCTTTCCAGGAGAAAAGGGCTTGATCCACTTTGCAAACAACCATCATAATTTGATAAACCTCTGCAGGGTCCTTCAGTCTCATCCACTTTGATGAGGGTGAATCCAAGCTCCACATGGGGAACACCACAATCACTACCCCCTTCCCTTCCTTCTGTTCTCTCCCGATCATTCTCAGCTTCTTTCCCTTCTACTCTCTCACCTACATCCCCTTCTCTCACCTTTTTATTCAACTATCTATCCATTATTCCAAATTCCCGATGTCGAGCTCAGGCCCAAAATGTTGGCCAGCTTTTACCTCCTTTGGATACTATCAAGGAGGCAAATGTAATTGCTAGAGGGTTTGAATTTAAGAGAAGAGAGGTTATGCTGCAATTGTGCAAGGTACTAGAGAGGCCCCATCTGGAGTACTGCGTGCAGTTGAGGAAGGTTATGCTGACTTTCGAGCCAGTGAAGAGGAGGTTCACCCAGTTGATTTCAGGGATGAAGGATGAGGAAAGTCTACTGGGACTGTACTCACTGGAATTTAGAAGAAGGGGTTATTGGCAGAGAGCGGGAGGTTTGAGCTAGTGGAGTTGTTCTAGTGAACCGGTGAGGACTCGAAAGGCCGGCATGGCCTATTTCCGCTCCGTAAATGGTTATATGGTTATATGGAAAGGGGATCTTGTAGAAACATACAAAATTATGAAAGGCAGTATAGAGATACATTGTAAGAAAGCGAGTTAAAGATTACTGTAGTTAGGCAAGAATATGGAGCTGAGATTAAAAATCAGATCAGTCACAATCTTGTTATGCATCGAAGCAGAGCTGAGAGGACATGGCCCATTCCCGTTTTTAATTTGAACACCTGTACAGGTGCAATCCTGGTTAAGAGGTTGCTGGCATTCTGAACACAGCAAGCAGGACTCTTTTCAAGCAGGTAACAGTGGGTGTGGTTCCCCATTCCAGCATAACTGTGCTGCAGTTGAACAGTTGGTCCTGTCCAGAACCTATCCAAGGGGGCTTCCTCTAGGAAGCACACAAGACAACATCACCTCCCATTCAGGTGAATGGTACTAGCAAACCACTGAAGGTTGCAGTTCCTCTTCCTTTCGGAGAAGTTAGCTACCCTTACCTGTAATCGGCAATGACAATCAGCTTCTTCGCACAACTAGCAATGATCTTCTCCTGAGTCAAGCAGCCTCTATAGGAAGAATAGAACAGTGTTACACCAAATAAAAATCACTGCCATCTGCCTATCAGCAGAGAGCATCTGGACAGAAAGACAAGTGACTCATGGCAGCCTGCACCACATCCACATTACACAGATACTTAACTGCAGTAGTCCACTTAAAAAAACAACACCTGGATTTTTGCTTTATAACCTGTGGGAAGCCAAGCCTGATTGCAGCGGGTGGAGAATTTCTGTTGCAGCACGCACTGGTTGAATATCATGTTAAAGAATTATTGAGGACACTTTCCATCCAGCGTGCAGTATTTTTGACCTACTACCCTAAGGAAGGAGGTACACGTGCACCAAAATCAGGACTGCCAGGCTGGGAAATAGCTTCTTCCCACAGATTGATGAACATTATACTGTATCTGACTAAATCAGCCCAAAACATTTATTTTAAATTATATCTTTATGCATATTAGCCATATAACCATTTACGGAGCGGAAACAGCCCATGTCGGCCTTTCGAGTCCGCACCGGTTCACTAGAACAACTCCACTAGCTCAAACCTCCCGCTCTCCGCCAATAACCCTCCAAACCTTCTCCTCCACGTACACATCCAACCTTCTCTTAAATGACAGAATGGACCCTGACGCAACTATCTCATTTGGAAGTTCATTCCATTCTGCCACCACTCGCTGAGTGAAAAAGCCACCTTTAATAATTCTCCTAAAGTGTTTCCCCCTTACTCTTAACTCGTGGCCTCTTGTTCCAACCTCCCCTGCCCTCAGGGGAAAGAGTCTGTTTATGTCTAGTCTATCTATTCCTTTCATAATTTTAAATACTTCTATCAAGTCCCCTCTCAGTCGTCTTCGTTCCAATAAATAAAGTCCCAGTCTCCTTAATCTCTCCCTGTAATCCAGATGCTGTAAGCCAGGCAACATCCTGGTAAACCTTCTCTGCACCCTCTCCACCTTATCTATATCCTTTCTATAATTTGGAGACCAGAACTGAGCACAGTACTCCAAACCTGGCCTCACCAATGCCTTAAACAGCCGCAGCATCACCTCCCAGCTCCTATACTCTACACTATGATCAATGAATGTGTGATTATTATGTGCTCTGTGTTGTATGTGCACTATTGTCCAAAGAAACACTGTGTCATCTGGTTGTAGATGTACCCTCAGATGATAATAAACTTGAACATGACAAGATCTTGGGGAGAAGGTAAATCACACACTTCTACAAAGGCTCCTGAATCAGTGTCATTCTGAGCAGGTCACAGTTACACAGCATGGAAGCATTGAAATATTAACTGCACTCACTTCCCTTCCCTGATACCTTCGCTCATACAACATACTGCTTATTTCCACAGTGAAGACCTTGCAAAATACTCATTTAGTTCCTCTGCCATCTCCTTGTCTCCTATTATTATTTTTCCAACTTCATTTTTGTGAGGTCCCAAATCTACACCCACCTCTCTTACGTTTTATATGCTTGAAGAAGCTTTTTGTATCCTGATGTTATTTGCTAGCCTACTTTCAGACTTATTTTCCCTCATGTTTTTTTTTTTAAAACTTGCCAACTACTGCAAGTTTGTAAAAACTTCTCAATCCTCTATCTTCCCACTATTTTGTGCTTCCTTCCATGCTCTCTCTTCTATTTTTACATTGGCCTTGACTTCCCTTGGCAGCCACAGTAGTGACATTTTTCCATTTGAATATCTCCTTTTTTTGGTAAGCATTTATCCTGCACCTTCCTCATTCCTTACAGAAACTCCATCCATTGCTACTCTGGCGCCTTCCCTACCAGTGCTTCCTTTCAGTCTAATTTGGCCAGTTCCTCTCTCATGCCACTGTAATTCCCTTTACTCCACTGAAATATCGACACCTCTGTCTTTAGTTTCTCCTTGTTAAATGTCAAAATGAATGCAATCATATTGTGACCACTGCCTCCTAATGGTTCCTTTACTCTAAGCTCTCGGATCACTTCCGGTGCATTACACAATACCCAGTCTGGTACAACTGATCCCCTTGTGTGCTCACCAACCAGCCGCTTTATACAGTCATCTCATCAGCATTCCATGAATTCTTTCTAGAGATCCAGCCCCAACCTGATTTTCTCAATCTACTCATGACTATCATAACATTGCCCTTCTGATACATCTTTTCTATTTGATGTGGTATTTTTGTTGTCCACATCCTGGCTGTTTGGAAGTCTGCATTTAACTGCCAACAGTGTCATATTACCCTTGCCATTTCTTAACTCAACCCACAATTATTCAAAACTTTATGATCCTATGACACCTCTTTATAATGATTTAATGTTATTGTTTACCAACAAAGCCAGACCACCCCCTCTGCTTACATAGAACAGAACAGTACAGCACAGGTCCTTCGGCCCTCGATATTGTGCTGACTTGTATAATCCTACCAAAAAAAACTAAACCCTTTCTACTTAGTTACCCTCTATTTTTCTTTCATCCATACGCCTGTCTCAGAGTCTCTTAAATGCCCCGAATATTTCAGCCTCCACCAGCATCCTTGGCAAGCCATTTCAGGCACCCACAACTATCTGGGTAAAAAAACCTACCCCTGCTGTCTCCTCTTTATTTTGTACGCCATAAATGAAGGAACATTTCACTTGTGTATCTGCAGGAGTCATCTACTGCATCCAGTGCTCCTGTTGTGGTCTCTCCTACATCGGAAAGATTAAGCGCAGACTGGCAAATCGCTGTTGAGCACCTCAGCTCTGCCTGTCTCAATAGTGTGGATCTCCCAGTGGCCACTTATTTCAAATTCCCTATCCCCTTCTCTTGCTGACATGTCTATGTCCATGTTCTGATGCACCGCCAGACTAGGACTAGCCACAAATTGGAGGAACAACATCTCATCTTCCGACTGGGCATGCGTCAACAAGATGGCATTAACATCGACTTCTCTGGGTTTCATTAAAACCACCCACCCCCTTCCCTCTCTTCTTCCCCACCCCCTCCCATCACCTTCCTCCAGCTGTTTCTCCCTTGCTCCAGCTCTGTCTCTCCTTTCCCCATTTCCTTTAATACAGACATGAATAATTCTCACCTCTCCCCTTATCATATCCAATTAACACCACTTGTTGGTCTTGATTCCTCCCTCAGTCAGCCTTGTAACTGAATTCTGAGATTTTCTCCTTCTGGCTTATTCTATTTATTTCTTGAAAAAGGCCTCAGGCCTGAAACATCAGCAATATATCTCTGTTTTTCTTTATGGACACAAAGACCGGCCGAGTTCCTCCTGCACTTTGTTGGGTTTTTATAACTCAGTTTTATGATACAGCTTGTTTACACTCTTGTGAAAGGCAACTGCAAGCACAAGTTTCCTTGCATTTTTTGCACCATTTTTTAAAGTAAATAGGAGGACTCAAAATTGACAGTATCAAAGTTCCCAAGCAGCACTCACCCTCCACCTTTGATCAAATTGAGGTCACAGTCAACCTCATCTGCACCATCAATGGCCAAATCAAGCTGTGAGTAGCAGGAAACAAAGGGATAAAATAACATACATTAGTTCAGTAAATATACAACAATGTGGCAGTCTCTGTTATCTATTAGCATACTGCTGGATATAGCTTACTTAGAAATTCTTTCTTGGGTTACAGAGTTACAAGAGTTGGAACAAGAAACAATCTCCCAGTGGAACAATAGATTGAGCAGCACCAGCGAGAGAAAAAGGTCCAACGTTTTGGGCTAGAACCCTTCATTTCGATCACCTGGATGAAGGGTTCTGACCAGAAACATCAACCATTCTTCTTCTCCCACTAATACTGCTTGACTCACTGAGTTCCTCAACCAAATTGTTTGTTGCGCCAGATTCCAACATAGAAACATAGAAGACAGGAGCAGAAGTAGGTCATTCGGCCCTTTGAGCCTGCTCCGCCATTCAATGAGATCATGGCTGATCTTAAAGTTCAGTACCCCGTCCTCGCCTTCTCTCCGTAACCCCTAATTCCCTTATACTGAAGAAATATATCTAATTCCCTCTTAAATATATTCAATAAACCTGCCTCTACTGCCCTCTGTGGCAATGAATTCCACAGATTCACCACCCTCTGGGTCAAGAAATTCCTCCTCATCTCGGTCCTAAATGGTTTGCCTATTATCCTCGAACCATGGCCCCGGGTTCAGGACTCCCCCATCATCGGAAACATCCCTTCCGCATCCATTCTGTCCAGTCCTGCCAGAATTTTATATGTCTCTATGAGATCCCCTCTCAATCTTCTAAACTCCAGCGAGTACAACCCCAATTTACGCAATCTTTCCTCATAAGTCATTCCTGCCATTCCAGGTATCAGCCTGGTGAATCGCCTCTGCACTCCCTCCATTGCAAGAACATCCTTCCTTAGATCAGGTGACCAAAACTGCACACAATACTCCAGGTGTGGTCTCACCAAGGTTCTGTACAGCTGCAGTAAGGTATCCTTGTTCCTACACTCAAACCCGCTTGATATGAAGGCCAACATACCATTTGCCTTTTTAACCGCCTGCTGTACCTGCATGCTCGCCTTCAGTGACTGGTGCACAAGAACCCCTAGGTCTCTCTGCACTTCCCCATCTCCCAATCTATTGCCATTCAAATAGTAATCTGCCCTCCGGTTTGTATTACCAAAGTGGATAACCGCACATTTATCCACATTGTAGTGCATTTGCCATGTATCTGCCCAGTCCCCCAATTTATCCAAATCACACTGGAGCTTCCTGACCCCCTCTTCACTGCACACAACCCCTCCTAGCTTAGTGTCATCTGCAAATTTGGAGATATTACATCCAATCCCCTCATCTAGATCATTAATGTAAATTGTGAACGGCTGGGGTCCCAGTACAGATCCCTGTCTCTCAAGTGTTTTTAGCATCCACAAGATATTGGATATAGCTGGACGCAGTGGGGCATGTGTAGCAAGTAGAACAGCTCCAGTGGCCCCAGATTCAATCCTGATCCTGTCGACTCCATTCATTCTCTCTGCAACTGCGCTTGCTTCCCCTGGGATCTCCAGTTTCTTTCAACACCCAAGAGATGTGCTGGTTGGAGGGTTGATTGCTTGCAGGTTGGCGATGAGTTGAGGGGCACGAGACAAGTGGAGGAATGGGATTAATGAGACTGCTCGGAGAGCCATCATTGATGTCATGGACAAATGGACTTCAATGTCAGAAGAAAATTCTAACAGTCGTGTGGTGTGATGACGGCGCAATGAGCTGAAGAGTTTTAAGGTATTGACACGGACGATGGAGAAACAGTAATGCTGAAGGATAGGAGGAGTGACTTTTCCTGCACCTACTACCCTTGGCCTCCCAGCTGGCGGAGGTTGGAAAGGTTCAAAGAGGTCTTTGTGAGTCTCTGCCACGCATCTCATCGAGATCTACTCTGGGCGAGAGATGCGGGAATGGAGATAGCAGAGCACGCTTGCCTGTCTTTGCATACATGCAAGCTTGTCTAGGGCGCGACACAGTACCATCTTCCCCAACTTGCCTGAGTGCATGGCTTGGTTTGGATAACTGCCTGGCAAGGCCCCACCACCATCTTGCAAAAACAGGCAATGCGACAAGTTTAATGAATGTGCCCTACCTCAGGGTGTCTGTCCAGGTCACTGAGTGGCAGGTCATGCTGTAGGATCAGCTGGCGAGCCTGCAGGGAGAATAGAATTGCTTGTAAAACCTATCTCTCACGTAAAAGGACACTTTAGCAACCATGGTCAAATCGCTGACTTTGGAACATCATGTGCTTAATACTTCCTTTCAGTCATTGAAAAGAATCATTCAAGCAGTTATATCATTAACAGTTTTGGCTTCTTTCCAAAAGGACATTTTGTTCTTAGTAATTACTATCCAGGAGTGCCCAGAAAATACTGGAACGCACCTCTGACTCCAAATTAAGGTACAGTGAAACTAGACAAATTTCTACATTGCTTGAAAGAGCCAGAATGACTTTAAACAGCCTGTTTATGATATCTAGTCACTGATAAGTGGCATCTAATTTCCAAACAACAAATTCATACGAGGTGAAAATCACCAGATATTTAGTTCAAATAACATGGACTTAGGCATATAAATTGGCCAGAACAGTGATAACTCCACTGCCCTTTAAAATAGTGTCCAAGGGTCTTTACGTCATGCAAGAAAACAGACTGAGCCTCCTTTATTTTTGTCTCATTTCCAGCACAGCTCTCCTTCAGGTTTACAAGACTATGGAGTGAACAAAGAAGACTTGCAAACAAAGCTACAACTAACTCAAGGCCATTTTATTAATGAGTGACCAGAAGCAGATAGCAATGTGGATAGAGATGGACCTTTGACCACAGACTCCAGTCCAGTCACTGTAGGCTTGTATCTTTGAGATCAAATGACAGACTAGGACTTCCATCAGTCAGTAACATCAAGAAAATAGTTATCCCTCCCCACCCACTTCCACTGTGTCCTGGGTAATATTTACTTGCCAATTAGCACAGTCTTTTTACCTATAGTCAGGGAGTTGGTAACCAGTGGATATAGGTTTAAGGCAGGGGTGTCAAACTCAAATTCACAGAGGGCCAAAATTAAAAAATTGGACTAAGTCGTGGGCCAAACTAAATATTTATTGAAAATTTTCAACAACATCTGCATGTTTTCTCTTCTTTCAACATATGTAATGTTAAACTTTTTCTTATTAAAATAAATGTTCAATAATAGTTTTGGTTAAACTCTTTCCAGAAGAATCATTAACAAATGAGAAATAAAATATTCAATAAATAATATTTCTCTATAGCCTTTAAACTCCTTTTAAATGTATTTTTTTTCACAAGCCAACAAGTCAAAAAAATAACAACTTGCTTCAATGAAAATCCAATCTTTCAACTATGAACACTCCAAAGTTAACCAAAGAAAATATTAATCCAAGCTTCGCTTGCTCCACTGTGATTTACTCTGATGCACCTGGGTCTAAACCAGATACTTGGCATCTCTTCTTAGATGCAAGTTCATCAAACTCTGGGGTCAGAGTTTGCCTCCCACCTGTCTTGAAAGGTTCTGTTTTCTGTCTTTCGTTTGGCCATTTTTCGTAAGGGGTTTATTACATGTGAGTTTGGCGACAGGTCGCAGATGGTAATGAAAGTAAAGAGAGGAGGTGGGGGTGATTAGCGGGCTGACGGGCCGGCGCCAATGCATTTGCAAAGCATTCTGGGATTTGTAGTATTAGCTGTGCATGCGCTATACTGGCGCGGCGGCCAGCGCTAATACATATTTGATATGATCTTGCGGGCCAAATATAATTATATCACGGGCCAAATTTGGCCTGCGGGCCTGAGTTTGACATATGTGGTTTAAGGTAAAAGGGCACAGGGTGTAGGGGGGTGGTGGTGCAGGGAGAGACATTTAACAGGAACCGGAGGGAAAATTGTTTTTACATAGAGGATGGTGGGTGTATTAAATGAGCGGCTGCTGCTGGAGGTAGTTAAGGCAGGTTTATTGCTTTGGTTATCGAGGCAACACCACTGAGCAGAAAGCTCTGCAAATGGAAGTGGATACATCCCAGCACATCACAGGCAAAATTCTGCCCACCATCTCCATGGGACATTGCTGTCCGAGAGCAGCAGCAATCACTGAAGATTCACACCACAGGACATGCTCGTTTCTCGCTGCTGCCATCAGGAAAGGGTTGCAGATGGCACATGTAACACCAGGTTCAGGAATAGTTGCTACCCCTCAACATCAAACTCATGAACAACAGACACATTCAGGGGCTCACTTGAGGTCTCTTACTTTGCTCTTTATTTATTACTGAATATTTATTTTCTGCATTTGCACAGTTTGTTTCCATTCCTTTCTTTGTGTACATTTTTTCTTTTTAGTTACCAGTGATCAGAATTTTTGCCTGGTTCACTGGATAAAGAATCTCAGGGTTGTATGTGATGTCATGTATATACTCTAACAAGAAGTTGGAACTTTGAATGTGACCCATCTCTATTTCTTAAGTAACCAGATTTCAGAAATACATGATTGGTTATCTGGTCTTTGCATCCTGAGAGGCATGACAAGTTATCCAGGGCCTTCGACACAGATCTCAGTGCACATCTCAGATGCTGCCAGAGTGAATGTGAGGTATACAGTGAAGGAAATAACTTCAACTTACCTGGAAGGAGGAAGGTACACACACAACTTTCAGGTGTTCATTTCGAACCCGCTTGGCTGCAGAGAACAGAAACACAAACTCTTTACAGGCTAGGAAGCAAGTCTAGGTCCAGATAATCGTCAAGACATGAATGCTTGTCAGGACCACTCCAGGAAAGGCAAAGGCTGCTTCCATCTTGGCTCAGTACAAATGCTAATGGACACTGAGCTCATTATGTACCAGAGGCAAAGTGGTAGAACTACTAGTAATGCAGCCTCACAGCACCAATCACCTGGGCTTACTCTTGACATTGGGCGCCTTCTGTGTGGCTTTCTTCAAGTTTCCTCATGCAAGTTGAAAAAGAGGACCTCAAAGTTGCTGCCTGTGCCAGTGAGGGTAGGAATTGGAAGATATGGTAGATGAGTGTGTGGCCGAGGAATTGGTGCAGGGGCCAGGGCTTCAGGTTTGTGTATCATTGGGATCGCCTCTGGGGAAGGTCTGACCTGTACAAAAAAAAAGGCAGGCTGCATCTGAACCGGAGAGGGACCAATATCCTGGTGAGCAGGTTCACTAGAGCTATTGGGGAGGGTTTAAACTAGTTTGGCGGGGAGTAGCAACGAGAATATGAGTGCAGAAGGTCAAAAGCAGGATGCTGTGTGTTTGTGAGGAATATGGTAGGCAGGGGAGGAAACATAAATGTAGTCAGAAAGTTTAAATTTATCCATTTCAATGCTAGGAGTATTAGGAATAAAGGAGGTGAACTTAGAGCATGGATCAGTATGTGGAACTATGATGTGGCCATAACAGAGACTTGGCTGGTGGAAGAACAGGATTGGCTAATGCTGGTACTGTGGTTTAGGTGTTTTTTTTAAATTTAGACATATAGTGATGGAAGATAAGGGGAGTGGAAAGGGTAGCATTACTGGTCAGGGTTAGTATTACAGCTATAGAAAGGGAGGACACTGCAGAGAGAGTGTATACTGAGTCACTGTGGATGGAAGTCAGATATAGGAAGGGAGCAATCATTATACTGGGAGTGGGCTATAAGCCCTGGTACACCAAGGAACAGATAAGCAGGCAGGATTTGGAAAGGTGCAGAAATCACAGAGTTGTTGTTATGGGAGAATTCAATTTCCCTAATAATGAGAAATAGATGAATTTATCCAGTGTGTTCAAGAAGGATTTCTGGCAGTATGTGGACCATCTGACAAGAGGCCATACTGGATCTAATATTGGTTAATGAACCTGGTCAGGTGGGTGGGGGATCCTTTCAGCGAAAGTGATCACAACGCCCTGAGCTTTAGCATAGCCATGGATAAGGATAAAAGAAGATTAAATGGGAAACTGTTTAATTGGGGAAAGGCTAATTACAATGAGATAAGCCAGGAACTGTTGAGAGTAAACTGGAAAAAGATGTTCAAGGGTGAAAGCACAGAACCCATCTCCCTCGTAAAAGGACACTTTAGCAACCATAGAAGTGATGGTCAGCTGCATTCACCTCCAACTTTCACCCCAATCTCAAACTCACCTGGTCCATCTTAGACAACACTCTCTCCTTTCTGAATCTCTGCTCCATCTCAGGAGACAAGCTTTCCACCTATATATATATATATATATATATATATATATTCCACCTTGACAACATTTCCTCACACCCTGTACCTATTCCTTTCTTGCAATTTCTGCCTCCTCCCAAGATGAGGTATTCCAGACCAGATCTTCTGAAAAATGACCGCCTTCTTCACAAACATGACTTCCCCTCTACACCATCAACTCAGCCCTCACCTCCATTGGAGGAACACCTGATTTTCCACCTGGGCACTCTCCAGCCTGATGACATTTCCAGTTTCTGCTAACCTATTCTTCCTTTCGTCCCCCCCCCCACCCATCTTCTTTCCTTCAGCTCTCCACCCCTTCCCCTTTCTATTCACCTAGCCATCCCTCCGCCCCTTGTTTACAGCTGTGCCTTCCCTCCCTTCTCCACCTATTATATCCTGTCATTACTACCATGCTCCTCCCCATGTTTTAATTCTGACGCCTGCCAACATTTTTCCATACCTTGTTGAAGAGCTCAAGCCCAAAACATTTGTTATTCATTGTTATCTTTGCTAGATAAAAAACATTTTTTGACCTACTGAGCTGCTTTAGCATTATATTTTTACTTCAACCACAGGGTCTGCAGACTTTTGTGTTGTATATTCCTTTACCAGGATGTTGCCTGGATTGGAAAATAAGTCTTATGAGCCAAAGTTAAGAGCTGGGACTTTTCCCTTTGGAGCGAAGGAGAATGAGAGGAGACTTAATAGAGAGGTCTACAAGATTCTGAGAGGCATAGATAAGGTGGACAGGCAGCACCTTTTTGCCCAGGGCTGGAACAGCAAACACCAGGGGATATCTCTACAAAGTGCAGGGAGGTAAGTTTCAGGGAGACATCAGGTTAAGTTTCTGCACAAAGAAATACCATGCCAGGGCTGGTTGTGAAGACTGAAACATTAGGAGTATTTAAGACATTCTGAGACAGGCACGTGGATGGAAGAAAATAGGTTATGAGGTTGGAAGGTTTAGTACTTGTTTTTTGGCAGGAATATGTAAGTAGGCACAATATCAAGGGCCAAAGGGCCTTGTGATGTGCTGTGATATTCTATATCCTAAAGAAACATTGGGTATAAATTTAGACATACAGCACAGTAACAGGCCCTTTCGGCCCATGAGCCCCTGCTGCCCAACTAACCGACAACCCTGCATGTTTTGCAGAGTGGGAGCAAACTGGAGCAGCCAGAGGAATCCCACACAGACACATGGAGAATGTACAAACTCCTTACAGACAGCGCCAGATTCCAACTGGTTGTAGTGCAATTGGTTCATGTGGGTGTAAGTGAAGGGTAAAATCTGGGGGGGGGGGGGGGGGGGGGTTGATGGGGAAGATAATATGGGATTTGCACAGGATTAGTGTAAGATGGATTGTGCAGAATCAGTGGGCTGAAGGGCCAGTTTCCGTGCAGTAAAATTCCATGGCTCGAAGGAACAATTCAATGAAGTTGACAATTTCTAAACACCGTCAGTCATACAGAACAGAAACAGCCCATTCAGCCCACTGTGGCTATTCTGCCATCATGTACTTACACACATTGATCCCATTTGCCAGCATTTGGTTCCAGGCCTTCCTGGTGAATTTATTGGAGATGTCGGGTACAGAGCTACAGTGGATTGCTCTGGTTTAAATTGGTGTGGAGGTGGTGCAATTACATACAAAACCAAGGCAGATAACATTATGCAGACTAATTACCACCATGTAAACAATTCCTACATCTTCAAGCAACTGCTGCCCATTTGTTGTGTGTGGAAGAAACATGGCCTCTTTGCCTATCTGGAATGTAAATATTGCAGGTGGTCACGTGTCCTCCCCTTATTTGGAAATAACACCACCTGTCAATCAAGATTAGATTCCGGCCACCCATTAGTGCACACCTTGCCATTGGCTAATTTAAATCACCCAGAGTCATTATTGGCTAGAAGTACAGATTAGCACTGTAAATACATTCTCTCTCTGCATCATGGTCCATGCCCTGGACACCACTCCATGTCAAGTCACAAATGTGGACATCGCTGGAAGCATCATGGATAAGGTGTGCACTACACTGAAGCTGAGCTGGAGTATTGCAATAGATCAAAACTTGCAGTAGAGCCTCACCCCCATTGATCAGGGAAGCAGGAGTCCCTGTTTAATAATGTGTGAGTGAGGCGAATATAGGTTTACCGCTGTTTCTCAGTTGGAAGCACTACTTCCTCCAAGAAAGTGCGGGGGGGGGGGGGGGGGTGGTCTTAAAGATCCACTCGAGAGATTAGAACATATAGCTTGACTGTGCAGTAGTGAAAAGGCAGCATCATAAAAGATACAATTTTAGTTATCGACAGCTTCCTCTGGTGGGCTTAAACTATTATTGATCCAAAAAGGAGTTGGAGTACTCTGAGCTTGAATTGATGGCTCAACTCAACATAATTAAGCCAGGATTTAAAAAGCCGGACAAACAGCTGTGGCTACTCAGTTCAGAAAGGATGAGATCACCCGCAACTGTCGAAGCAAGTGGACAAATAACTGCACATTCTTCTTGTCCAAATATTGTGGTGTTTTACACACAAATAACAAATCCTTATGACTGATCTCCTGGTTTCAAAGAGAATGCCACCCAATTCACCGCCTCAAACCTGATCCTGTTACAATTTCATACATCTTACTTTTCCCCAAGGAGACACACCAGAGGCTGGATCCTGAAGTCAAATGGAATCTGCTGGAGGTACTCTCAGCGAATCAAGCAGCATCAGTGGGAGAAAAAGAATGGTCGGTTTTGAGCCGATTGAGTGTAAAGAGGACAGGGCAGGAGTGAATCAGGGGCCCCAGACAGGATTGGCCAATCAAGCGGGGTGAAATTCAAGCTTCGGAACCTGTGCCTAGATTCACTCCAGTCATTGTCCAACAACTGATTTAAGTTGCTCCTCAGAAGCATTTCAAGACGAGGGCTCCCTTCAGGTCTGGTCAGCAACTATCAGTGGGTAAGTGGAGCATGCCATCCAATTCACACGTTGTAATGACTTTGGTCCCCTAAACTTTTTATGGATAGGGCAGTAGTGTATACAGTTTGTTGAACTGAACATTCCATCAAGTTCTCTGAGGCAAACTTCCTTCCAAAGAAGAAGGAGAGGATGACTTAATAGAGGTCCACAAGGTTCTGAGAGGCATAGATAAGGTAGATCGCCAACACCTTTTTTCTAAAGTGGGAGTAAAATACACCACAGGACGTCTTTGCAAAGTGAAGGGAGGAAAGTTTAGAAGAGACATCAGGGATAAGATATATATTTTTTAAACAACACAGGGATTTGTGGATGCCTGGAATGCATGGCCAGGGGTGGTGGTGATGGAGGGTGAAATAGTAGCATTAAAGAGATTCTTAGGCAGGCGCATGGATGAAAGGAAAAGAGGATAATGAAGTAGTTTTCAGTTTTTTTTTTGGTAGGCAGATAAGGGTCAGCACAGCATCGCCGAGAACTTAGTCAGAACTGGTATTTAGAGGTGCTCTTGGAGAGCAGTGATTTGTGCTATGAACTTAGAGGAGGGTGCACGATAAAGGTGCTTGGATTTAATAGCCAATTTTTTAATATATATGAGGATAACTGCAGGAAGATACTGGTGAAACAGTTTGTTGAGCAAAGAAGTGGAAAATAGGATTTAAACTAGAAGTCTGAGGCAACATAACTGTATACACAAATAAATCAAGGCATGCACAAAGGAATAGAAGGACCTGAGTTCAGATAAAGGCAATGAAACCAGCAGGATGTTTTACCTTGTTAGCTGTGGTGTAGAATACAAGAGCAGGGAGATTATTTTATGAATCCAGAGCTTGAGTACGGAATGCATTTCTGTTCATCACATTCCTGGATAGATGCAATTACACAGGAGTCCGTGCAAAGGAGATTTATGAGGTTGGCTGCCAAGACTGGAAAATTTAGCTATAAGTGGGATTGATTTCCTTGAAAGCGAGCTGACAAAAAGGAGAGTTAATTGAAATGTACTATTACGAGGGGCAACAAAAAAGAAAATAAATGAAGAGTAATTAGTAAAGGATCAAAGGATAGATGAGAAATTTAGTTTTCCTCTGTGGGTGGCAAAAGTTTAGACCTCTCTGCCTGAAAGGGTGATAGAGAGTCAGGAATTGCACTCTTTTGTGCACCTGGAGAGCAGTGACCTGGGCTACAACCAAATGTTGGAACGCAGAATTAAAATCACGTTTCTGAATGACTCAGGAGGCCAAATTGGGAAAATGTCCAGATTGCCCATTTTTAACCCAGATTTGGTCTGACCTCCTGATTGTTTCTTGTGTTTTCTCGTTTCGGTTTTAGCTTCTGCAGCACGGTTAGCATAGCAGTTTGCGCAACGCTTTTACAGTGCCCGTGATTGGGACTGGGGTTCAAATCCCACACTGTCTGTAAGGCATTCTTCCCGTGTCTGCATGGGGTTTTCCCGGGGAGCTCCCGTTTCCTCCTACCGTTTGAAACGTACAAGTGTAATTAGGTGTAAACTGGGCGACAGTGACTCATGGGTTGAAATGGCCTGTAACTGTGCTGTACTGTCTAAATTTAAATTTAAAAAATAAAATTTAAATTTAATTTTTTTTTAAATTGAGCTGAATTTTTCAGAAGCCATGGGAAGCTCCATTTCATTTCAAAATATTGGGTATTGCTGTGAACAAATCATTGATGTGTTTCCAATAGTACAACTGATTACTCATGGCTGTAAAGCCCTTTGGAAGTTCTGTAATTAGGAGGATACTATATCAATGCAGATCTTCCAATACAATTATTTCAACAACAAAACTTGACAAAAAGTTAAAGAGGTCCACAGCATGAGATAATGGTCTCTCATACAGGTGGTAACACTCTCTCAAATCGATTTAAGGTCACTGAATATTGATCAAGAAATGGAAACTACTTAGAGGAGTTGCTTGGCTGTTTCAGAGAGCTGCAAAGACAATCATATGGGGACTGAGATCAAATAGAGGCAAACAGATCAAAGTTCACGGCATTGTGATGTTGTGGTCCATATCGGGACCAATGACGTGGGTTGGAAGGATGAAGAGGCCCTGCAAGGAGAGTTCAGGGAGTTTGGTGGTAGGTTGAAGGGCAGGACCTCCAGGGTTGTGATCTCAGGATTGCTACCCATTCCAGGTGCTAGTGAGGTTAGACATAGGAGGGATAATGCAGCTGCACCAGTGGGTTTAAACAGCTTTGCGGGGGTGGGGGGGGGGGGGTGGTGGGGGAGCAGATAGAGGGTCAAGATGAGAAAATCGCATGTTCCGTTATATGTCAACGAAATGTTGTCAGGTGCATCTATTTCAATGCAAGGAGTATTGTAGGAAAGGCAGACAAGCTTAGAATTATGACATTGTGGCCAGTGAAATTGGGTCGCATGAGGGGCAGGACTGGCAGCTCAATGTTCAAGGCCTTTGTTGCTTCAGATGAAATAGAATTTTGGCGGAGGTGGAATGAAAGGGCAAGGTGTGACATTGTGAGGGAAAACATCACAGTTTTGCTCAGGCAGGTCAGACCAGAGGGTACATCTACTGAGGCTGTAAGGGTTGAGCTAAAGAACAGAGAAGGTAATGACCACACTCATGGGGTTGTATTATAGACTGCCCAATAGTCCACGGGAATTGGAGGAGAAAAACTGTAGAGAAACACAATGTTGTGATAGTAGATTTTAACTTTCCACATATTGACTGGGTCTCCCGTACTGTAAAAGGGCTCGATGGCTTGGAGTTTGTCAAATGGGTTAAAGAAACTTCTAAATCAATATAGAGGTATCTGAGAGAGTGCAATACTGGATCTCCTATTGGGGAACAAGACAGGACAGGTGTCAGAAGTACATATGTGTAAAGGAGTATTTTGGGTTTGGTGATCATAATCTTTATTAAATTATTTTTTTTAAATTTAAATTTCAATTTTAAATGTAGACATAGAGCACAGTAACAGGCTACTTCAGCCCGCTAGCCTGTGCCACCCAATTAGCCTACAACTTTCAAACGGTGGGAGGAGACTGGAGGCCCTGGGTAAAACCCACACAGACACGGGGAGAACGTACAAACTCCTTACAGACAGCATGGGATTTAATAGCTGGCACTGTAACAGCATTGCGCTGACCACTTCGCCAACTGTGCCTCCCCATGCCATTAGTTTCAAGTTAATTATGTAGAAGTATAGGTCTGGGGCTTGGGTTAAGATTCTAAATTGGAAAAAGGCCAATTCTGAGGAAATGAGAAAGGATCTTGGGTGCTTAGATTGGGATCAGTTGTTTTCAGGCAAGAATATGTGAGGCGAAATTTTGAGAGTACAGAGTTTGTACTTTAACTGTCAGGATTAAAGGCAAAGTTAGCAGGAATAGGGAACCTTGGTTTTCAAGGGGTGAAAAAGAGAGGTGCATACCGATATGTGCAATAGGGAGTATGAGGTACTTGAGTATATAAAAAGGCAAGAAAGAAATCAGGAAGGCTAAAAGATGACATGAGGTCACTTTGGCAGACAGTGAAGGAAAATCCTAAGGGTTTCTAATGGTACATTAGGAGCAAAATTATAGTAAGAGCCAAAATTTGTCCCCTTGAAGATCAGGATCAGTGTTGTATGGAGCCAAGAGATAGGGAGATCTTAAATGGTCTTTTCATCAGTTCAACAGACAAGGTCCAAAGGGGCCTGTTTCTGTGCTGTAATGTTCAATGGCTCTAAATAAACCCAGTAAAGAAAGTGAATTTCCAGTCCTCAAGATCACCATTTTGGTAATTTATTCTGTCCTTGCTTCAATTTAAATCCCTCGGCTGCCCAAGATTCAGTGGCTGAGAGGGAAAAAAGTGAATGGGAAAGGGGAGAAGAGCAGATCTTTCTCTTTGAGCCAGAGGAAAATACAGTGACCCGAAACATCTCATCTCAAAAGGCAATGGGAACAGATTCAAGAGCAAGTTTCAAAAAGGATACACAGGTTGGTTTAAAAATCAAATGGATTGTAAGTAATTAAAACCAATTGTAGTGTTCCTTTGGTAAACTAGCATAGACTCAAAGGGATTAATGTTCTCGTCAGGTTCTACGACTCAGACTTGGGTGGGGGGGGGGGGGTAAGGGTGGTTAATAGAGAGCTGGTGGAATTGCTTCTCCACACTGCCCCTTCTTCAGCAGACTCCCCATCTCTGAAACATGATGATTGCAAAATGCTGGATACCAAAGTTTTAACTCGATCAGCATAGATGCTAGTTAACATCCTGAATTTATGGCTGAGCGGCTCAGTGGGTCAATTTACCAGGTAATTTTAATTAATTCTAATGTTGTTGATGTATCTTACACCAACTGCAGCAAGTTCACATTGTATATATGAACATAATAAACTTCACTATCATTAGATGTCGGATAAGTGTATTTTCCAGTTGCTTGACACTTACTCTTACAATGTCCAACTAAGACACCTGTTTAAAAGACAAAAATACTCCACTGTATTTACACTGAACAAATTTCCCTTGCATGAATATATAAACCTTAAACCATTTTACTTTATTTTCAGGTAAATTCTTTGAAAAAATTTAACCGTCGCTGCATCTGCAGATTCCTCCCCTCCATGGAGCCATCCAGTCGACAAACAATAACAAAAGGGATAATTAACCATGTGTAGCGCTGAATAAAAGCTCTCACGACTGGAGGGAGAACAAACACTTTTATTAACTTATAACTATGGGTAGGATCTCAGTCGTCTTCAGAAAGGTTCAGGTGGGAAATCAGGGTTATAAGTGAGCAGCTGGGAGGCGGGGCCAGCCTACCAGTGAATCCCAGTTCACACCACCGTGCCCCCCCCCCCAATATTTACAGATAATGCCTCTGACTGGGGCGACTCCTACTAAGCAAGGATGAGACACCCCCAAGAGCAAGCAGCATCAACTAGCTCTTCATCCTGGGTGGCGCCACTGCTACTTCACACAACTTTATTTAAATAACTGCAATGACCATCTTCAAAGATTTGTGTTACTTCAGAGAACATTAACAATGTTAAACTTGCATATTTTTAACCTATTATTTTATTCTTATTTATTTTAATTAAAAAAATTTGTTTTCCTCAATTTTTTTTTGCTGGTTGCTTGAATTCCGGATATGAGGGTTTTTACTGTATTACTCATTTAATTTAAAAAAAATTAGGTCATCAACTGTTCATCACAACAAAAATTATGCACCTACCCAATGTGTCCACGGCATAAACTATCGTGGATCCACTCCCGATACCCAAAACATGGTTATTCTGGAGGTTAAACAACAATAGGGTGAGTGAGTGTATTCTTGCTCAAGTGATACCTAATTCCAGTTTGACATTGGCTCTTCCCTTCTTTCAACAGTTACTGCACATCAAATAAACTTTGGGGCACTGCAAAATCACGGAAGGAGTTGGAGAACACAGCCTCTCGTCGCAACCATTCACGGACAAGAACACTTGCCCAGTAGCAATCTAATTTCCAAAACAGCATTAGTGCAGATGCTCGGGTGCTCCTATTTGTTCATAACGCTGTTGCTAGCAGCCTGACCGACCCATGTACTTAATGATCTCATTAGCCTGGTCATCCATTTATCAGAATGAGCTAGCCAACAGAAGAAAGGGTGTAGGCTTCCGATCCATCCAGGGAAGGAGCAAACACATTGATTGGGTGCTGAAAGGCTTTTATAATTCTAAGATTCATGTTCAGTTTCAACAGTCCATCGGGACCATAAAGACTACTTCCCATCTTCCTTTTTTTAAAAAAAACTTTATTTAAAATAAAACCACTTAGCAAATATATTACAATATTTCAAACTTAATCCAAATACACATTGTATATTTAAAAAAAGAAATACAAAAGAAAAACCTAATAATCCCCCACCTCCCTACAAATTAAATAAAAGAGGGACAAGAAAACCACAACAGGAGTACTTCACTTTCTGATACTTTTAAATATATAAATATTTATCGAGACCTACAAGAGAAAGGGAATGCTTGAGATTCGTTTAAATTTTAATACCAACAATTTGTAAATATGGGTTCTATATTTTTCAAAATGTATGATATTTTTCTCTTAAATTATAAGTAATTTTCTCAAGTGGACTACAACTCCGAACTTCTGTATGCCATCTATCCATTCCCAAATCAAAATCTGACTTCCAAGTTATAGCAATACATTTCCTCACTATTGCCAAAGCAATTTGAACAAATTTTACTTGATACATATTCAGTTTTAATTTAGGTTTAATCCCTGTAATCTCTCCCAGTAAAAATAATATTGGATCCTGTTATTAATTCTAATAAATTACCCATTTCAAGCCAAAAAGGTTTAATTGTGGAACACTGCCAAGTCGAATGCAAAAAAGTACCAACTTCTGGTCCACATCTAAAATTTAAATCTAAATATAGATCATATTGCATAACTTTTGTGGTGTGTGATATTGACTAATTGATTTCTCACATTTATTGTAGTTTTCATAATTTCTCTACATATCTAAATCCATCTATAGACATGTATTTGCTTATTTAAATCTACCTCCCATTTCTGTCTTGATTTATGAACACCTTTTCGAGTGTTCTTTTGTAATAATTTATACATCTCTGAAAAAATTTCTTTATTTCCATCTTCCTTCAACACAAATGCTAATGCACACAGAGCTCAAGGGAGGCAAAGTGGTACAGGCCTGGAGCTGCAGCTTCACAGCACTAGTGGCCAGGTCTCACTCTGGACAGTGTTTCCACACATATACTACAGACATGCAGGATAGTCGGCTAATTGGCCCATTTAAAATTATCCCCAAGGTGCAAGTGAAAGATAAAATCTGGGGAGTTGATGGGGAGTACAACATAGCATAAACACAGAATTACCATATATTCACATGCAATAGTCGAATTTTGTGGACCAATTTTTAGGGTAAAATTTTGGGGTTCAACTATTACATACAACTTTCAATCATGTTAAGTACTCGTGTCGTTCGACGCATCAGGAGCTTGGACGGATGGGCGCCTGGGACCAGGTGGCAAGTCCGTGCTTAGGGTGTCAGCTCAGAGGGGTGGATAGGCGAGAGTCCATGGTTGGGAGCTCTGGTGGGTGGGCAGCAGGGGCCTAAGTGGGAATCTGTGGTCGGGCGTTGTGAGCTCGGATGGGCGGAAGGTCGGTCTGTGATCAGAAACTCCTATGGGGAGTCATACAGGGCTGTGGTGAGAGTCTGCAGCGTCAGGAGCGACTCCCTTTACGGAAAAAAAAACTTTTGAGTAAAATTTGAGATGAGCATTGGCACGGGAGGTCAGTGGCCCAGTGGCACCTATGGGAATTGGCTGCGGTCACTCTCAGCAACACTCCATTGGAATAGCCACCATTCAATGCAAGTGATCAACTTCCTTGCAATAATAATTGGAAATGCTTGAAACACTCCTCAGATCATGGACAGTAAGAGAATCTGAATTCTGATAGATACATAACCTTGCTGTACCTTGATGAAGGGCTCAAGCCTGAAACGTTGGTTATATATCTTTATCTTTTCTACCCTGACCTGTTGAGTTTCTCCAACGTTGTGTTTTTATTTCAATCACAGAGTCTGCAGACTTTCGTGTTTAACCTCTGAATTCTGATGAAGACTTTAAAGCTGATGCCACACGACCTGCTCATTCCCCATGTCCCACTTCCCCCCAAGTGGAGTTCATTCACCCCTTCCCCCCCAGGGGTGCCCTCCTTGCTCCTCCACCTCCCCCAGGGAGCTCCCTTCTCCCACTATAAAGGAGAGCCCTCTTCTCACACCCCAACCAGGGATGTCTTCTTCGCGTGCACCCCCCCCGCCACACCAAGGAGAGCCCACTTTCCTACCCCCCCAAAAACCCAGAGGAAGCCTCAGTCGCACCCACACACCCAGGGGAGCTCCCTCCTTCTCCTCCTCCCGCCCCCCCCCAGGGTAGTTCCCTCCAAATCCTTAACTCCCCCTCTTTCCTCAACCCCCCTCCACTCAGGATCTCCCTAACTCCTCAATGGGAGCTCTCTCACTCTCCTCCCCACTCCCCCATGGGAGCTCTTTCCTCTCTCCAGGAAGCTCCTTCCCCACCCTCCCTGGCAATCTCGGTCCCAATCTTTTACCCCATCCCCGAAGGGGAGCTCTCACCCTCTCCCAGGGCAGCGCTCTCTCTCTCTCCCCCCCCATCCCAGGGGAAACTCTCTTTTCCACCCCCCTGGTTTCCCTGGGTGGGAGAGAGAAACTTCCTCTCTCTTCCTTCTTCCCTCCCCCCACCTCACCAAGGGATCTCTGATCCAATCTCTCTCCCTTCCCCCAGAGGAAGTGCACGCTCGTGCTCTCTCTCTCTCTCTTCTCCCCAGGAGAAATTTTCTCTCTCCACCACCCCCTAGGGGAAATATTCTCTCTCCCGCCACAGAAATAGTCTCTCACTCTCTTCCCCCCTTCTTATGGGGGACATCTCTACCCCTTCTTATGGGGGACATCTCTACCCCTTCTTATGGGGGACATCTCTACCCCTTCTTATGGGGGACATCTCTACCCCTTCTTATGGGGGACATCTCTACCCCTTCTTATGGGGGACATCTCTACCCCTTCTTATGGGGGACATCTCTACCCCTTCTTATGGGGACATCTCTACCCCTTCTTATGGGGGACATCTCTACCCCTTCTATGGGGACATCTCTACCCCTTCTTATGGGGGACATCTCTACCCTTCTTATGGGGGACATCTCTACCCCTTCTTATGGGGGACATCTCTACCCCTTCTTATGGGGACATCTCTACCCCCTTCTTATGGGGGACATCTCTACCCCTTCTTATGGGGGACATCTCTACCCCTTCTTATGGGGGACATCTCTACCCCTTCTTATGGGGGACATCTCTACCCCTTCTTATGGGGGACATCTCTACCCCTTCTTATGGGGACATCTCTACCCCTTCTTATGGGGGACATCTCTACCCCTTCTTATGGGGGACCATCTCTACCCCTTCTTATGGGGGACATCTCTACCCCTTCTTATGGGGGACATCTCTACCCCTTCTTATGGGGGACATCTCTACCCCTTCTTATGGGGGACATCTCTACCCCTTCTTATGGGGGACATCTCTACCCCTTCTTATGGGGGACATCTCTACCCCTTCTTATGGGGGACATCTCTACCCCTTCTTATGGGGGACATCTCTACCCCTTCTTATGGGGGACATCTCTACCCCTTCCATTGCCCCCCCTCACTCACTCTCTCCCCCTGTCCCTCTCTCCCCCTCGCTCTCTACCCCCCCTCACCTCTCTCAATACCCTCTCTCTCTCTACCCCTCCCACCTCTCTCCAGCCCTCCCTCCTCTACCCTTCCTCTACCCCTCCCCTCTCTCCCCTCTCTCTCTACCCCTCCCCCCTCCCCTCTCTCCCTCCCCCTCCCCTCTCTCCCCCTCTACTCCCCCTCTCTCTCCCTCCCCTCCTCTCCTCTCCCTCCCCCCCTCCCCTCTCTCCCCCTCTACTCCCCCTCTCTCTCCCTCCCCTCCTCTCCTCTCCCTCCCCCCCCTCTCTCTCCCCCCCTCCCCCCCCCCCTCCCCCCTCCCCCCCCTCTCTCTACCCCTCTCCCCCTCCCCCCTGCCGGCGGCTGGGCTGGGCTGGGCTGACCTGCACGTGGTTGTGCACCGCCACGTCCCCGGCCTGCCGCTTCGCCTCCTCCTCCATGCTTCCGCTCAACTTCCAGTGTCGACCTTCGGCGCAGCTCGACCCCTCCACGCGACCCCCGCCACAAGGTTCCCGGCCCGAGCCTCTGCCACATCGGCCCTCCCCGCAGGCGAGCCGACACGCCCCCCCCACCGACTCTGGGAATGTAGTCCGTAGCCCAACTACGACTCCAGCATGCATTAGCCCCCAACACCAACCGCGCATGCGTAAAAGAAGGATTGTGCTGGCCACCGTCAGCGGACGCTGTTGTTCGCGCGTTTAGTGCACAAAGGTGCTGGAGAAACTCAGCACGGAGTGAGACGAGAAAGTTTAACTCCCCCATCCCCACCACCCCCCCCCACCCCCCCCCACCACACCCCCCACCCCCCCCCACCACACCCCCCCCCACCCCCCCACCCCACCCCCACCCCCCCCCCACCCCCCCCCACCCCCCCCACCCCCACCCCCACCCCCCCCACCCCACCCCCCCACCCCCCCCCACCCCCCCCACCACCCCCCCCCCACCTCCCCCCCACCACCCCCCCCCCCCCCTCAGATGCTGAGGTTGAATGCAATGCACCAAAACAGATCATTGGTGCAGCATTCAGTCAATGGCAGTAGACGTTCCGGGCTGAAAGAAGGGGGTCAGAGTCGAAAGGTCGCTTGCCTTTGACTTGCTCTGGAGTTTCTCCAGCACTGATGGACTGCACCAGACTCCGGGATCTGCAGATTTTCTCGTGCACTCCCTGAATATGAAAGAGTAACTCCCACCTCCTCATCCCCCACCCCCAACCCAAAGCGAGGGTTGGTGGATTGAATGCAAGCCCTTTGCTGGAGAAATTCAGCAGACTGTGAGAGATGGGAAAATTGATCTAAAATTATGAACATGGAGAAGAAACTAAAGTTCATCAGTAAAATGGCTGAAACCAGTTCAAACAGGATAAGCTTGGGGCTTAGGATGCAGGAAAGCAGAGTCAGCACGATTAACATAAGAATCTTCTAGTCTTTGTGACAAGACCATAAGACTAAGATAAGGAATGGTAAGGTACAATAGAATGTAGGAAGTTGAGGTAGTCTGGATCAGATAAGGGTCTCCTAGCCCTGGACAGAAGTACCAAGTCCTCTTTTTACACAGATTTATACATATGAAATTAGCCAACCCTAGATAGAATGAGTCAACTCTGCATATCAAGAGACTGTAGCCCAGAGAATCAGGAAGGTGTGAATAAGGACAATGACATGATGGGGCACCCACAGGATACCCCCTGGTCCTCCAAGTGTACTGAAACTGCACGTAGGCAGAAGAATTACCTATGCCAAACCCATCCAGGGGGCAGAAGAATGTAAGGGGAGGGCATTCTGATACTGAAATTGACTGTATAAAAGTTGGGTGAGCCCCAGTATGTGTGTGTATTCCCAGGGTAAGGGGAAGCACCCAACTTTGCATTGTTGTAGTAATAAATGTTCTTTGTTCTCAATTTTTGTCTCGAGCAATTTCTTTAAAGGTACTTTAATTCCTAACAAATGAGGGCTCGTCCGGGATCACACTCCCTCCACTGACAGAGTACCCCGACGACGAGAGTAGGTGCACCCCGGCTGATTCAGCTGGACTCACGGGCGACGGGTGGCTGGTCAGTGAAGAAGCGAGTGATATCCGAGAAGAGGCATTGAGAACAAACGGCGGAAGGACGCGCGCTAGAGCAGTACTGCCAGAACTCGGTAAGAGTATTTTACTTGTTCCTAAGCATGGGAATAGCGGGCAGTAGAGATGAGAGTCCTGACACAGGACGTGACCACCAGATAGCTACGTACAGCCCGCTTGGGTTGATGTTATCTGAGTGGGGCACAGGAAAGACCCGTGGTAAAGAGAAACTGACGACGGTCAGGTATTTTACTTGTTTCTAAGCATGGGAATAACGGGCAGTAAAGAAGAGAGTCCTGACACAGGACGTGACCACCAGATAGCTACGTACAGCCCGCTTGGGTTGATGTTATCTGAGTGGGGCACAGGAAAGACCCATGGTAAAGACAAACTGACAATGGTCAGGTATTGTTGTATTGAATGGGTTAAATACCCGGTTAAAGGGAGCTCCGTGTACTGGCCAAAATTCGGATCCGAGGATGAATGGATGTGTAAAGCTTTGAACCTATGGCTCTATCAAAACCAGAAAGACAATGTTGAGAGCAGGGAATATGCAGCCTGCTGGCTCAAGGGATCCATTGAACAGCTGGTTTTGAATGAGAAAGAATTCAGGGATAAGAGAGAGGAGGAACCTTTTGTCCCTGAATCACAGGGTTGGGATGTGTTACATTCCCTCCCTCCACCTTATGTTCCTCCTATGCCGGCTCCTATCTTTCCTTCCCCTCCTATGACCTACCCTTCTGCACCTTCCCCACCTCCCCCACCACTAGAGAAGAGAGAAGAGAGCAGGAGTGGTATGATAACTTGCTCACAAAGCACTCGATTACCACCTCTGTTGACAGGAGAGAGAGGTAACTTTAATTCAGAACAGCGTGAGACTCTTCAGGAAGAAAGGGCAGAACCCTTTGATTCATTTCCCAGGGAGCAGGAACCCAGACCTAATAAGCTAAGAAACCAATTGGATGAGACCACTGCGGGAAGTTCCCATGGGAGAGGGTCTCGGTTTCGTAAATGTGCCCCTGACCAGTACTGAAGTGCGTAACTTTAAGAAAGAACTGACCTCCCTGATAGAAGATCCCCAGGGATGTGCCGAACAGTTAAGACCAATTTTTGGGACCAAATATATATACAATATGGGGGTCTCGACATAGAATCCCCAGCAGGGGAACAATTGGTACTAACAGGTTTTGTTACCAACTCAGCCCCAGACATTAGGAGAAAATTACAAAAGACAGAAAATTGGCATGAGCAGGGAATAACCCAGCTTCTACAGATCACACAAAAAGCATTTGTCCAGACATCTGAGGATAAGCAGAAAGCAAAGGCTAACATTTTGATGCAAGCAGTTAAAGTAATAGTAGATGAGTAACCTGGAAAAAGGCAGGGACTGTGTGCCAGCTCCTGAATGTTGGGAGAAGTGCAGGGAGTGGGAGAGTAGAGACCAGAGATAATTTCATAAATCACGACTTCCCACTTCAGTCACTGACCATTATTGATTAAAATTCATTCTAAAAATTAAATGTCATAAAGGATCGTTTATCAATACTGTAGAATGAGCGAATTTAACTACCAGTTAATTCCAATTTATGAAATAAATTGTATTCAAATGTGATTTTGCACAGGGAGTACCTGAGAGTTGTGATGTTATAACATTTGCAGGGAGAAATGTTTGCGCAAATAGGGTGAGTTCTACACGTCTTATTTTAAGTGTATGTAAGATAAAGAAAGGATCTGATGTGTAAAGTGGCTGGTTCAGCCAGTTGAAGCAGGAGTGTGCATGTCCCTTTAAGTGCACTGTGGCACTTGAAATTGAGGCTTCAGGCTCTTGTCTTGCAGTTAGAGGTATGGAGCCCTATCAACACATTTAATACATTTCTTCTACACATTCAGCAGTCAAGGTCCGTGAGTTTAAAGATCACCCACCTCTGGAGAATAAAGATACCTCTGGGGATTCCTATGGGGATTCCTATAAGTTTAATCACCTATAAGTTTAATCATTTCTCTGGTGCATTTTCCTCTGGAATGAAATTAATGCCTCAGCACAATTTCTCTGTATTGCCGCTGTTATTTAATTCATGATAACTTTCCCCATTCATCAGGTTTATATTTAAATCCGGTAGTGCAGAAGTTACATTGTAAATAATCACGGAGGTAAACCCTGCGCGACTGGATTCAGCTTAATGGAGAAATAAACCTGCGAACTGGTCTATGGTGCTGTGTGAGTACTGCAATAGGTGGAATATGATTTAAATTGGTGGCATAGTTCAGAACAATTGGGTGCATAAGAATAATAATATCATTAAGAACTCACAGATCTTGTACCAGATGCTATTCAGTACATCTTGACTTAAGGACTGGAGAAATTGGCATGTTAGAATGAGATTGGCATGGCACCAATATTTCTTGATTCAATAATGACTCCACAAGCTCCAGGATTCATGCAGCAGAACTTTTAAGTGGAATATAATAGAAACTAGCCTGTACTTAAATTATTGTGTGTGCAATCTTCATAAGAACATCTTTTAACTTTTTTTTGGTGCCTGTTTTACAGACTGTTTTAAATAAGGCCAGCTCCTGTGAGCTGTGGCACAAGGCATTTTACTTAAGGCAGAACTAAAGGTTGAATATGTTTCAAGTTCTCTTGCAGAGGCTCTTGTGCTACAATGTCTGTTATGTACTCTAACAAATTGGAGGGTTGTGCCCCATACAGACAAGCAGCTCCAACTGCATTTTAATAAGGTCTAACATATTCAAAACCCATGCAAATATGGTTTGTGTTTCATCTTACAATTTTTACACTAACACAAAGGAAAGTCAGATTGTTATTCATTTTATTAAAACCTAGCGATTGGGTTTATGTAAAAGCATGGCAAGAGGATCAACTAAAACCTGCCTGGGATGGTCCCTTCTGTGTACTTTTAATTACAGACACCGCAGTAAGAACAAGAGAGAAAGGCTGGACCCACATTCAAAGAATTAAACCAGCTTCTGAACCGCAACATCACGACACACAGATTCAAACCTCAACCTGGCGTGCAGTTCCTCATCCATCAGACCTGAAACTTACACTGCGCCGTGACAAAGTGCCGTAATGTTACATTTTTTTTCATTTCTTTAATGGTTTATTCAGTTATTGTTGTATTTTATTGCTGTTTTCAATGAGCTTTACATTTATTGTGGTTTATTCAGCTATTGTTGTATTTTATTGCTGTTTTCAATGAGCTTTACATTTATTGTTGTTTATTCAGTTATTGTTATATTTTATTGCTGCTTTCAATGGGTTTTACTTTCATTGTTGTTTTACTCATTTTTTGGAATATTGTTCGTTAATGTTTTAAGTCCCCCTGGAATAGGGGCAGCAGAGGTTACAATTGTGCTCCTTTAGAATGTAGACAGGGCATAGATTTAATGTATAGTCATAGTGGGATATGGGTTAACAAGGGATTCCAATACGGACCAGGGGAACTGAACAGCTTTAGTGGAGTACATCTAATTTGTATCTTAGCCTACACAGGTATTAAAGACAGGAGTTTTGAAGCGATAGCACAAAGGACATGGTGGGACAAAGACAGACAGAATGGTAGTCAGGATTGTACATGTAACAGAGAGAGAGAGAGTTAATACATATGCTAATGTACACAGACAGGCTGCAACTCACAAGTTCAATGATATATATGCTAATGTTAGCAGACAAGCTGCAACACACAGTTAAATCACAAGAAACAATCCCCCCCCTGCTTGGTCACTTTTCATCACCCCGTGAAGGGGAGCACCAGTTTCCAACAACGTGAGCTGCTTGACACTTTAATATCAGGCTCCAAACAGCCTTCGGAGATCGGTGGCCCTTGTTGGACTCTGGCTTTAATTTATTTACTCTTAATTTAGTCTATGTGTGAGCTGAGTCCAGCGCGTTCGTTGAATGAAGTGATAGGAGAAGGTATTCGGTTCAACAGTCAGTTTATTACACCACACAGCACAGCACAGCACAAGAATAAAACTTAACAGAGCTCTGGGTCAGTCCGTTAGTTCATAGGTCACCTGCCAGTGAGCTACTCCCCGAGACTGACCCCTATTGTCCAGTTGGCACAGTTTATATAGGTCAATCTTATCACACAGAACAAAAGTTGTTTTCCCTGCTAGATCTTTTTGCATAAGGGTTATCACAAGTCATCTCCTGTTTTGCAGATTTCTGGGGTGTAGCCTTCCCATGTTAATCCTCCAGGCCAGACTATCCTGTTGTTTAGATCTGAAATTAATTCATCCCCAGATATTTCTAATCACCATTTGGTCCCTGTCTGGCCAATTTCTGCTGTTCTCTTTAACACCTCCTCGTGCCTTAATCTTCCTCCTAGACTGGTTTTCCATTCCCTTTGATTCTTGCGGGCCATTCTTTGTTCTGATCTGGCCTGTGTCTCCTGTGCTACTTCCCACCTCCTTCAGTTGAGCATTCCTCCTAAATCGTTTTATGCATATCCTCTCCCTGTATCTTGGGAGCGGCCAATTTCTGTTCAGCCAACTTTGCTCCATGCTGTGACAGCCACTTAGCCACATTCCTCTTTCCCTGACTCATGCAGTACAAATAAACTTATTGATTAATCATTTATTTCATAATGTTTTAACCCCTAGATTCCAACACCCTAGGGTTCGGGGCTGAAGAGGACATCAGATACTAGCCACAATTCAACGGAACCGCCTGACGACTGCTACTTGTTCGCTGCTGAAGGCAGCGTCTCTCACAGACTTCGTCAGGACAATGCTTACAAAAGTCGGGTGGTTAAAAGACACTGCTTCAATGTTTCAACGTGAATCTGCCCATGTTCAGACGTGGCAACTTCGGACTGATGTGGGATGGACTAGACTTTTTACTGAAAACTGGAGCCTGATACTCACAACCTTTATAGCAGCTGGACTCGCTACTCTGACCTTCATGGTGCTCCCCTACCTAAAGACTTTACACAGAGATTACAATTCGATTATTGACCAGCTGGGTAAAACTACACCTTACACTTGAAAGATCAGTGCTACTGATCTAAAAGAAAAGTGAGGAAGGGGGGGGGATCAGTCACACTGACACTAGTAGCCAAAGATCAGTAACACTGATCATGGTGAAAGATCAGTATTACTGATCTAAAAGAAAAGTGAGGATTGTGAGAGATGGGAAAATTGATCTAAAATTATGAACATGGAAGAAACTAAAGTTCATCAGTAAAATGGCTGTAACCAGTTCAAACAGGATAAGCTTGGGGCTTAGGATGCAGGAAAGCAGAGTCAGCACGATTAACATAAGAATCTTCTAGTCTTTGTGACAAGACCATAGGACTAAGATAAGGAATGGTAAGGTACAATAGAATGTAGGAAGTTGAGGTAGTCTGGATCAGATAAGGGTCTCCTAGCCCTGGACAGAAGTACCAAGTCATACATTTCTAATTAGCTAACCATACACAGATTTATACATATGAAATTAGCCAACCCTAGATAGAATGAGTCAACTCTGCATATCAAGAGACTGTAGCCCAGAGAATCAGGAAGGTGTGAATAAGGACAATGACATGATGGGGCACCCACAGGATACCCCCTGGTCCTCCAAGTGTACTGAAACTGCACGTAGGCAGGAAGAATTACCTATGCCAAACCCATCCAGGGGGCAGAAGAATGTAAGGGGGAGGGCATTCTGATACTGAAATTGACTGTATAAAAGTTGGGTGAGCCCCAGTATGTGTGTGTATTCCCAGGGTAAGGGGAAGCACCCAACTTTGCATTGTTGTAGTAATAAATGTTCTTTGTTCTCAATTTTTGTCTCGAGCAATTTCTTTAAAGGTACTTTAATTTCTAACAAGACCAAACAGTGTATGCAAAGATAAAGATCTTTGGCTTGGCTTCGCGGACGAAGATTTATGGAGGGGGTAAAAAGTCCACGTCAGCTGCAGGCTCGTTTGTGGCTGACCAGTCCGATGCGGGACAGGCAGACACGATTGCAGCGGTTGCAAGGGAAAATTGGTTGGTTGGGGTTGGGTGTTGGGTTTTTCCTCCTTTGCCTTTTGTCAGTGAGGTGGGCTCTGCGGTCTTCTTCAAAGGAGGCTGCTGCCCGCCAAACTGTGAGGCGCCAAGATGCACGGTTTGAGGCGTTATCAGCCCACTGGCGGTGGTCAATGTGGCAGGCACCAAGAGATTTCTTTAGGCAGTCCTTGTACCTTTTCTAGATACACCACCGTTTAAAGGCTTCAGCCCTGTGTTTCATAGTCAGGATAATGTGAACTATTTCATAACCATGGAAGAATACACCCTTCTCGCTGGAGCAACTGTAGTGCCCCACTCTGTGTGTGTGTGTGTGAACAGTTTCCTGAGATAATGGAAGACATCAGTCAGTAAAATCTCTTCTGTTGTTTGAATCTTGCATGTGTGTGTGTGTGTGAACAGTTTCCTGAGATAATGGAAGACATCAGTCAGTAAAATCTCTTCTGTTGTTTGAATCTTGCATGTGTGTGTGTGTGTGTGTGTGTGAACAGTTTCCTGAGATAATGGAAGACATCAGTCAGTAAAATCTCTTCTGTTATTTGAATCTTTCATCTCTAAATTAGTGAAGAAGCCTCCCACGTAACACAAGAGACATACCATGGTGGCAGCGGTATAAGCGAACAAGATTATCTTCTTTCTTCTCTTTCTTTGGCTTGGCTTCGCGGACGAAGATTTATGGAGGGGTAATGTCCACGTCAGCTGCAGGCTGTTACTGAAATATGAAGGGGAAAAAGAGAAAACACATTACTGAAAAAAAAAATTGAACAACAGCAGTTCACCCAATGATGGACCGGGAGGCTGAAGGACATTGTAGAATCGTTTAAAAGGTTTCAGTAGAAGTGCAATTTAGCATTCAAAAGCTATTTTAAAAGTGTAACACAGAGACATAATACCCTGCATCAAGGTATTAACTAGGGTGTTTGTGTTTTTCTATTCACAACCGTTCAAACTCAACCACACCATTGACGAATTCAATCTGAGGTGCAAATTTTATATCCTGCAGATTCTGGAATTGCGAAATGAAAATACAGGAAGTACTCAGTGGATCAGACAACAATACAAACAGTTTATGCTTCAGGTCAGAGAGCCTTTGTTTCTCTTTCCAGAGATGTGACCTGACCCATTGGTTTTTTGTTGTCATATTTTCTGTTTATGTGGCAATGTACCTCCAGCAGAATCGCTTTTTAAATTTATTATTAGTATTTATTATCAGAGTACATCACATACAACACTGCGGAAAAATCTCTTCCATTACTTTTTGAGGCAAGTTCACTATTCACATCACATTTTGAGCTTGTTGTCACCATGTCTGAAAATGATTCAGGAGACTGAGCCATCAGGTAGATTCCTAAGTGTAACTAGTGCAAAAAAAATGTTTCCAGACCGCAGGCAGATCTTTGGTCCTGTAGAGGGCTCTGGTATTGGTTTACAGAGAGGTTCCCTGAGAGCTGCAGGGGAAAGGAAGGAACAGCTGCCTTCAAAGCCAACAGATGTGCAGAACTAGAAGAAAAAAATAAATGGAAAAAGAGGCAGCAAACCACCAAAGTCCAATCTGCCATCTGGGACTACCTGTGCTGAATGTGGAAGATCACGAGCCACTTGAGAGCGCCTAAACAGATCAAGTCCATCATCCCTGACCTTGAGGGATAGCCGCAACGATGAATGCAATACTATACCCTACACTTTTGTTTGATTACTGCATTACCTGCTGTATCGAAGAAAGGGGTGACATGTCTGGATAGCATGCACACAAAGCTTTGCACTGTAATTAATACAAGTGACAATAAACAAGGCAATACTGCTCCGGGCATTCTACGAATTCAAGATTTCTCTTGAGGATACAACCGGTGACTTAAACCAAAGGATGTTCTTTAGATTTACTTTGAAGTTATTTTTTTTATCAGTTGCTTCAGAAGTTTTGCTTGAACAAATTCAACCTGTTTGAGGAGAGAACTTGAATCAGCCAGCCCTTTCCCAGTGTTAGAAATAGAAGTACCTTAACAGAAATTGCTCGAGACAAAAATTGAGAACAAAGAACATTTATTTTACAACAATGCAAAGTTGGGTGCTTCCCCTTACCCTAGGAATACACACCTACACTGGGGCTCACCCAACTTTTATACAGTGGAGTTCAGTATCAGAATACCCTCCCCCTTACATTCTTCTGCCCCCTGGATGGGTTTGGCATTAGGCAATCCTTCCTGCCTACGTGCAGTCTCAGAGGACCAGGGGGTATCCTGTTGGTGTCTTCTCATGTCATTGCCCTTGTCCCACACCTTTCCAACTCAAGCTACAGTCTCTTCATATGCAGAGTTCGCTAATCCTGTCTAGGGTTAACTAATTTAATATGCATAACTTGATCAATCTGTGTATGGCTTACTAATTATATATGTAGAACTTGGTACTTCAGTCTAGGCTTAGCCTGTTCATACTGCTTTAATCCATCACTCCACATGTCTGCACTAGTTTCCCCATCTTTCATATTTTATGTCGTTTCTGCATAGAAATGCCATTCGGTCCATGCTGATATTTGTGCCGGTTCCTCTCGATAGAAGCTGCCTGAGTGGCCGAATCCTCCTTGTATCCTGCAGTGAATGGCTCCTGCCTCCAAAGAACTACAACTCCCAGCATGCCAGGTGAACTCCAGGGCCCAAGGGCAGGTGGCCGAGCCGATCGCCCGTCTCGAAAATAGAGGCAGAGAACGGGGATGGGATTTTGAAGGCAGGAAGGTGAATGAGCAGCAGTTGTTGAGGGGGAGAGGCGAGTGTGGAGGGGAAAGCCGTCGATGTGGGGGTGCGCGTCAGGAGGCAGGCGCGGCTTGGGATCCTGGCAAAGGCCTTGGGGCTGTCATTGGCGCTGACCCCGAGCCGGCGCGAGGAGATGGCGCACACGGGGCGGCTGCTCCGGCTACTCGGTGAGTCCTGGTTTCCGGGCCCACGGCGACTGCGAGTGGAGCCTGAGCTGCAGATGACTGGGGGGGGGGGTATCTCACAGGAGAGGTTTAATCAGGGGAAGGGGTGTGGGAGCGGGAGTTCGGTGCGCTATCCGGAGTTGGTGGGCTATCCGGAGTTGGAGGAGCTCGGTGGGATATCTGGAGTTGGTGGGCTATCCGGAGTTGGAGGAGCGTGGTGGGATATCCGGAGTCGGAGTAGCTCGGTGGGATATCCGGAGTTGGTGGGCTATCCGGAGTTGGAGGAGCGTGGTGGGATATTCGGAGTCGGAGGAGCTTGGTGGGATATCCGGAGTTGGAGGAGCTTGGTGGGATATTCGGAGTCAGAGGAGCTTGGTGGGATATTCGGAGTCGGAGGAGCTCGGTGGGATATCCGGAGTCGGAGGAGCTTGGTGGGATATTCGGAGTCAGAGGAGCGTGGTGGGATATCCGGAGTTGGAGGAGCTTGGTGGGATATCTGGAGTTGGTGGGCTATCCGGAGTTGGAGGAGCTCGGTGGGATATCTGGAGTTGGTGGGCTATCCGGAGTTGGAGGAGCGTGGTGGGATATCTGGAGTTGGTGGGCTATCCAGAGTTGGAGGAGCGTGGTGGGATATCCGGAGTCGGAGTAGCTCGGTGGGATATCCGGAGTTGGTGGGCTATCCGGAGTTGGAGGAGCGTGGTGGGATATTCGGAGTCGGAGGAGCTTGGTGGGATATCCGGAGTTGGAGGAGCTTGGTGGGATATTCGGAGTCAGAGGAGCTTGGTGGGATATCCGGAGTTGGAGGAGCTTGGTGGGATATCTGGAGTTGGTGGGCTATCCGGAGTTGGAGGAGCTCGGTGGGATATCTGGAGTTGGTGGGCTATCCGGAGTTGGAGGAGCGTGGTGGGATATCCGGAGTCGGAGTAGCTCGGTGGGATATCTGGAGTTGGTGGGCTATCCGGAGTTGGAGGAGCTCGGTGGGATATCTGGAGTTGGTGGGCTATCCGGAGTTGGAGGAGCTCGGTGGGATATCTGGAGTTGGTGGGCTATCCGGAGTTGGAGGAGCGTGGTGGGATATCCGGAGTCGGAGTAGCTCGGTGGGATATCCGGAGTTGGTGGGCTATCCGGAGTTGGAGGAGCTCGGTGGGATATCTGGAGTTGGTGGGCTATCCGGAGTTGGAGGAGCTCGGTGGGATATCTGGAGTTGGTGGGCTATCCGGAGTTGGAGGAGCGTGGTGGGATATTCGGAGTCGGAGGAGCTTGGTGGGATATCCGGAGTTGGAAGAGCTTGGTGGGATATTCGGAGTCAGAGGAGCTTGGTGGGATATTCGGAGTCAGAGGAGCTTGGTGGGATATCCGGAGTTGGAGGAGCTTGGTGGGATATCTGGAGTTGGTGGGCTATCCGGAGTTGGAGGAGCTCGGTGGGATATCTGGAGTTGGTGGGCTATCCGGAGTTGGAGGAGCGTGGTGGGATATCCGGAGTCGGAGTAGCTCGGTGGGATATCTGGAGTTGGTGGGCTATCCGGAGTTGGAGGAGCTCGGTGGGATATCTGGAGTTGGTGGGCTATCCGGAGTTGGAGGAGCTCGGTGGGATATCTGGAGTTGGTGGGCTATCCGGAGTTGGAGGAGCGTGGTGGGATATCCGGAGTCGGAGTAGCTCGGTGGGATATCCGGAGTTGGTGGGCTATCCGGAGTTGGAGGAGCTCGGTGGGATATCTGGAGTTGGTGGGCTATCCGGAGTTGGAGGAGCTCGGTGGGATATCTGGAGTTGGTGGGCTATCCGGAGTTGGAGGAGTGTGGTGGGATATTCGGAGTCGGAGGAGCTTGGTGGGATATCCGGAGTTGGAGGAGCTTGGTGGGATATCCGGAGTTGGAGGAGCTTGGTGGGATATCTGGAGTTGGTGGGCTATCCGGAGTTGGAGGAGCTCGGTGGGATATCTGGAGTTGGTGGGCTATCCGGAGTTGGAGGAGCGTGGTGGGATATCCGGAGTCGGAGTAGCTCGGTGGGATATCCGGAGTTGGTGGGCTATCCGGAGTTGGAGGAGCGTGGTGGGATATTCGGAGTCGGAGGAGCTTGGTGGGATATCCGGAGTTGGAGGAGCTTGGTGGGATATTCGGAGTCAGAGGAGCTTGGTGGGATATTCGGAGTCGGAGGAGCTCGGTGGGATATCCGGAGTCGGAGGAGCTTGGTGGGATATTCGGAGTCAGAGGAGCGTGGTGGGATATCCGGAGTTGGAGGAGCTTGGTGGGATATCTGGAGTTGGTGGGCTATCCGGAGTTGGAGGAGCTCGGTGGGATATCTGGAGTTGGTGGGCTATCCGGAGTTGGAGGAGCGTGGTGGGATATCTGGAGTTGGTGGGCTATCCAGAGTTGGAGGAGCGTGGTGGGATATCCGGAGTCGGAGTAGCTCGGTGGGATATCCGGAGTTGGTGGGCTATCCGGAGTTGGAGGAGCGTGGTGGGATATTCGGAGTCGGAGGAGCTTGGTGGGATATCCGGAGTTGGAGGAGCTTGGTGGGATATTCGGAGTCAGAGGAGCTTGGTGGGATATCCGGAGTTGGAGGAGCTTGGTGGGATATCTGGAGTTGGTGGGCTATCCGGAGTTGGAGGAGCTCGGTGGGATATCTGGAGTTGGTGGGCTATCCGGAGTTGGAGGAGCGTGGTGGGATATCCGGAGTCGGAGTAGCTCGGTGGGATATCTGGAGTTGGTGGGCTATCCGGAGTTGGAGGAGCTCGGTGGGATATCTGGAGTTGGTGGGCTATCCGGAGTTGGAGGAGCTCGGTGGGATATCTGGAGTTGGTGGGCTATCCGGAGTTGGAGGAGCGTGGTGGGATATCCGGAGTCGGAGTAGCTCGGTGGGATATCCGGAGTTGGTGGGCTATCCGGAGTTGGAGGAGCTCGGTGGGATATCTGGAGTTGGTGGGCTATCCGGAGTTGGAGGAGCTCGGTGGGATATCTGGAGTTGGTGGGCTATCCGGAGTTGGAGGAGCGTGGTGGGATATTCGGAGTCGGAGGAGCTTGGTGGGATATCCGGAGTTGGAAGAGCTTGGTGGGATATTCGGAGTCAGAGGAGCTTGGTGGGATATCCGGAGTTGGAGGAGCTTGGTGGGATATCTGGAGTTGGTGGGCTATCCGGAGTTGGAGGAGCTCGGTGGGATATCTGGAGTTGGTGGGCTATCCGGAGTTGGAGGAGCGTGGTGGGATATCCGGAGTCGGAGTAGCTCGGTGGGATATCTGGAGTTGGTGGGCTATCCGGAGTTGGAGGAGCTCGGTGGGATATCTGGAGTTGGTGGGCTATCCGGAGTTGGAGGAGCTCGGTGGGATATCTGGAGTTGGTGGGCTATCCGGAGTTGGAGGAGCGTGGTGGGATATCCGGAGTCGGAGTAGCTCGGTGGGATATCCGGAGTTGGTGGGCTATCCGGAGTTGGAGGAGCTCGGTGGGATATCTGGAGTTGGTGGGCTATCCGGAGTTGGAGGAGCTCGGTGGGATATCTGGAGTTGGTGGGCTATCCGGAGTTGGAGGAGTGTGGTGGGATATTCGGAGTCGGAGGAGCTTGGTGGGATATCCGGAGTTGGAGGAGCTTGGTGGGATATCCGGAGTTGGAGGAGCTTGGTGGGATATCTGGAGTTGGTGGGCTATCCGGAGTTGGAGGAGCTCGGTGGGATATCTGGAGTTGGTGGGCTATCCGGAGTTGGAGGAGCGTGGTGGGATATCCGGAGTCGGAGTAGCTCGGTGGGATATCCGGAGTTGGTGGGCTATCCGGAGTTGGAGGAGCGTGGTGGGATATTCGGAGTCGGAGGAGCTTGGTGGGATATCCGGAGTTGGAGGAGCTTGGTGGGATATCTGGAGTTGGTGGGCTATCCGGAGTTGGAGGAGCTCGGTGGGATATCTGGAGTTGGTGGGCTATCCGGAGTTGGAGGAGCTCGGTGGGATATCTGGAGTCGGAGTAGCTCGGTGGGATATCCGGAGTTGGTGGGCTATCCGGAGTTGGAGGAGCGTGGTGGGATATTCGGAGTCGGAGGAGCTTGGTGGGATATCCGGAGTTGGAGGAGCTTGGTGGGATATCTGGAGTTGGTGGGCTATCCGGAGTTGGAGGAGCTCGGTGGGATATCTGGAGTTGGTGGGCTATCCGGAGTTGGAGGAGCGTGGTGGGATATCCGGAGTCGGAGTAGCTCGGTGGGATATCCGGAGTTGGTGGGCTATCCGGAGTTGGAGGAGCGTGGTGGGATATTCGGAGTCGGAGGAGCTTGGTGGGATATCCGGAGTTGGAGGAGCTTGGTGGGATATCTGGAGTTGGTGGGCTATCCGGAGTTGGAGGAGCTCGGTGGGATATCCGGAGTCGGAGTAGCTCGGTGGGATATTCGGAGTCGGAGGAGCTTGGTGGGATATCTGGAGTTGGAGGAGCTTGGTGGGATATCTGGAGTTGGTGGGATATCTGGAGTTGGTGGGATATCCGGAGTTGGTGGGATATCCGGAGTTGGTGGGCTATCCGGAGTTGGTGGGCTATCCAGAGTTGGAGGAGCTTGGTGGGATATCTGGAGTTGGTGAGATATCCGGAGTTGGAGGAGCTCGGTGGGATATCCGGAGTCGGAGGTGCTTGGTGGGATATCCGGAGTCGGAGGAGCTTGGTGGGATATCCGGAGTCGGAGGAGCTTGGTGGGATATCCGGAGTTGGAGGTGCTTGGTGGGATATCTGGAGTCGGAGGAGCTTGGTGGGATATCCGGAGTCGGAGGAGCTTGGTGGGATATCCGGAGTCGGAGGAGCTTGGTGGGATATCTGGAGTTGGAGGAGTTCAGTGGTATATCCGGAGTTGGAGGAGCTCGGTGGGATATCCGGACTTGGAGGAGCTCGGTGGGGTATCTGGAGTTGGAGGAGGTTGGTGTGATATCCGGAGTTGGAGGAGTTTGGTGGTATATCTGGAGTCGTAGTAGCTCGGCGGGGTTATGTCCAGAGTCGGAGGAGCTCGGCGCGACATCCGGAGCCGGAGGAGCACACCGCGGTCCGGAGGAGCTCGGCGTGGACGCGCCGTCTGGAGCCAGAGGAGCTTTATTTGATGTCTAGAAGGGCATTGGGGGCTGAAGGTCTCCTCAGAATCAGAAGGACCCATGAAATTCATTGCATTGCTGCAGCATGATATTATCAGCATCTTACAACATGTCTATTATAAAAAAATAATGATAACAATAAAGTTGCATGAAAAGTAAGGCAGATTATTCATGAATCTGACAACAGTGGGGAAGAATCTTTCCTTGTGCTGCCAACTGCTCGTCTTTAGGCTCCTGTTCTTTTTTCCTGATTTTAGCAGAGTGAACAGGGCATGAGCTTTTTTTTAAAACATCACCTCAAGTAGATGGCCTTGATGGAGTGAAGTCTGATGCCTGTGATATGACACCTGAGAGTTGGCGCGTCCATACCAGGCAGTGATTCTTGTTCAGGGCACCATGCTATACTCATGATAACTTACTGTTTGGCTTAAGACAGATGGAAGTTGAAGCGTATCATGGATATACATTTTTATGTATTATTGCATCACATTAAAAGGTCATACCCACACTCCTGTTCGGCTCCGAATCATGGGTCCTCTACCGGCACCACCTACGGCTCCTAGAACGCCTCCACCAGCGTTGTCTCCGCTCCATCCTCAACATCCATTGGAGCGCTTACACCCCTAACGTCGAAGTACTCGAGATGGCAGAGGTCGACAGCATCGAGTCCACGCTGCTGAAGATCCAGCTGCGCTGGATGGGTCACGTCTCCAGAATGGAGGACCATCGCCTTCCCAAGATCGTGTTATATGGCGAGCTCTCCACTGGCCACCGTGACAGAGGTGCACCAAAGAAAAGGTACAAGGACTGCCTAAAGAAATCTCTTGGTGCCTGCCACATTGACCACCGCCAGTGGGCTGATAACGCCTCAAACCGTGCATCTTGGCGCCTCACAGTTTGGCGGGCAGCAACCTCCTTTGAAGAAGACCGCAGAGCCCACCTCACTGACAAAAGGCAAAGGAGGAAAAACCCAACACCCAACCCCAACCAACCAATTTTCCCTTGCAACCGCTGCAATCGTGTCTGCCTGTCCCGCATCGGACTTGTCAGCCACAAACGAGCCTGCAGCTGACGTGGACTTTTTACCCCCTCCATAAATCTTCGTCCGCGAAGCCAAGCGAAAGAAGAAAAGGTACCTTGAAGTTTGGTTTGATATCTGGAATTTGAGGAACTTTGGTCCATTTCTGGGGGCTTGGGGAGCTAGGATTTAATAGTTGAGCATGAGGTTCAGAATGATGGAGAGGAAATGGGAAAGTTTTGTGTTACGTGCTAGGGATAAGGAAATGGGCTTGGTTTGACATCTGTTACTTGTCTCATTATTCCTGAATTTTTGTATCTCCCAGCTATCTGCTATTTCTGGCTGAACTATTTTTCCATGTCGTAATATGTTATACTTTTAAGCAAATTTACAGATATCATGAATTTGCGATCATTGCAAATTTTAGAAATGTTTAAAGGTTGTATAGTCCTTGTTGGATTTGCCCATGATTGTTGTATATTCAGTTGTTTTTTTTTGCACTACAAGATCTGAAAGTCATATAAAGCCTTTTGGCGCTCAGTGCTGGGTTATGAGTCTATGGGTTTTTTTTTTGCTTGTGGTAAAATGTTGCAGCCAAGTGATCCACATTTGTTTTTGGGATGTTACTGTTTCTAATTAGGCTAGTTTTTTCAAGAAAAAATTGTTTTTCAGTATTTGTACTTGTGTGAACCATTGGAGTCAACTTGGTATGCAAAAGATAGCAGATCAGTAAAGATAACTTTGCATGTAACCAGTATCATTTGAAACAAAATCCAGTTGATTTCCAGACTTGGGACAAAAATCCAAGACCTACACTGCGTATACAGAGCCGTTGTCATACCCACACTCCTGTTCGGCTCCGAATCATGGGTCCTCTACCGGCACCACCTACGGCTCCTAGAACGCTTCCACCAGCGTTGTCTCCGCTCCATCCTCAACATCCATTGGAGCGCTTACACCCCTAACGTCGAAGTACTCGAGATGGCAGAGGTCGACAGCATCGAGTCCACGCTGCTGAAGATCCAGCTGCGCTGGATGGGTCACGTCTCCAGAATGGAGGACCATCGCCTTCCCAAGATCGTGTTATATGGCGAGCTCTCCACTGGCCACCGTGACAGAGGTGCACCAAAGAAAAGGTACAAGGACTGCCTAAAGAAATCTCTTGGTGCCTGCCACATTGACCACCGCCAGTGGGCTGATAACGCCTCAAACCGTGCATCTTGGCGCCTCACAGTTTGGCGGGCAGCAACCTCCTTTGAAGAAGACCGCAGAGCCCACCTCACTGACAAAAGGCAAAGGAGGAAAAACCCAACACCCAACCCCAACCAACCAATTTTCCATTGCAACCGCTGCAATCGTGTCTGCCTGTCCCGCATCGGACTTGTCAGCCACAAACGAGCCTGCAGCTGACGTGGACTTTTTACCCCCTCCTACTCTTTTGTGTAGTCTTCCAAAGGCGCTATTTGCCTTGGCGAGTCTGTTGTCTATCTCGTTGTCGATCCTTGCATCTGATGAAATGGTGCAGCCGAGATAGGTAAACTGGTTGACCGTTTTGAGTTTTGTGTGCCTGATGGAGATGTGGGGGGGGCTGGTAGTCATGGTGGGGAGCTGGCTGATGGAGGACCTCAGTTTTCTTCAGGCTGACTTCCAGGCCAAACATTTTGGCAGTTTCCGCAAAACAGGACTTTATTCACAATGAACAGTTTTCCTTTGGTAAATAATTTAAAGTCTGTTCATATCCGTACATTTCCATCACTGTACATCATTACTTTCTATTTACACCATTGTCGCCACTGTGGCATCTTGTCGTCCCCCTGTTGTTTGGCCGGGCCCTCAAAGCTTGGTGACTGAAGGACTTGAGACTGTCATACTTTCCCCACAACGCCCTTTAGGTATCTTCAGCAAGCCTCATTGTGTCCTTCATTACGTACTTCTGCAGCCTAGAACGTGGCAGTCGGCAGCATTTCCAGACTGATGTGTGATGAAAGACCAACAGGTTTCAGCCAGACCAAAGTGCCTCTTTCACCGAGCTGATGGCCTTCCAGCAGTTCTGGATGTCTGACTCTGGGTGCCCTGATTACTTAAATCAGATGTGAATCCTTACTGGCACCTAAGTAGGGATATCAGTAGCCATAGGGTTCCCCCTTGCACCCAGGAAACCCCATGTGGTGCCCTGTCTTCTCTGCGGGGGTCCAACCTGTTCACACGGTTGACTAGCATGAGGTGTCTTGCCAGGCTCTATTCCTAGCAGTCGTCGGTCGACCTGAGAATTTTATATTCTGACCCTGTGGTTCTTTTACTAGCTGTGGGTCACCTCTTGCTGCCCCCCTTGGTGACTCCGCACACACACTCGTTGGCACAATCTCCCACATGGTTAGTACTCCATCTGCATACAGCCGAAACTCGTTGAACCCTGTTCGCAGCACCAGTTGTTGTGTGGGGAAAGAGTATCCAATTCGGTGGGTTCACAGTGAAAAGAGACTGATCTCAAGCCTTACAATCACACAAATTTTAATTAACACACGGGATATAAATAGGGGAGAATGTCAAAATGTACTCAATTACTTAAACAATGATATAGACATTCACATCGGACCTAGGTTGAACTTCGATACCATTGGCCGCCTGTTCTCTACACACTCACACACATGAGAACTTACTGTACAGACAGGAACTTTCACACACACACACGGTTCCCTGTACCAACAGGGGTGCAGCTCACTGCAAGTACTGATCTATCACAGTATTACGGCTCAGCTTCAGTGTCATACACGCTTTACCCACGACACTTCCAGCGATATCCATCTCTTTGGCTTGGCTTCGCATGCGAAGATTTATGGAGGGGGTAATCCATAGTAGTGACCTAACATGGGGCAATGTCTGGGTTTTGGACCATGAGGTAGAGAGAAAGAATGTGCTATGCATCAATATTTGATCTAGGCGTCTAGCCAATAATGACCCTAGGTGATTTAAATAACCAAGGTGTGCACTAATGGGTGGATGGAGTCCAATCTTGATTGACAGGTGATGTGATTTCCAAATAAGTTTCAGAAGGGGAGGACACATGACCACCTGCAATCCACAATATTCCAGACAGGCAGGGAGGCCACGTTATCTTCTAAAATCCACATATAACAGTCGTCCATCCAAATCTCCCACTTCTGAGAAAAGACAGGACTAATCAACCAGTCGTTTCCTCTTGCATGAACAACAAGGGCTTTGACCAGGCTGAATTAAGCACTCACAACCCGTCTTCCAAATGGGCTTTTTCCACAAGCTTTCCAGCTTGTCCTGTTCCAGTCCCAGCTGCTGCTGCTGGCTGCAACACTGCAAAACTGATCTCTCTCTCAGAAAAACCTGTTCGACTCTCTCTGCTTGCAAAACCACATGACCATCCTAGAACAGCATGTTCCACTGCAGACAGTCTGCGGCACCGATAAGTTATTTCATCTGTTGCCTTTTTGTAAACAACAGTCTATTAGTGAAGTCTCTTGGGTACTCTCCAAAGCTTTTGCAAAGGCTCTGGAACTGACATGTCTAGCATGAGCAGAGCTTCGGTTTTAAATAAAATCTGTTTTAAAGAGTTTGTATGTGATCTACACTAAAAAAAACTTGCACCAATTTATCTCCTAAAAACAGATCTATATTCTGTCACACTCATAATTGAACTAGATGTACATTTTAGTTTCAACATTAGATGTTGCTGCCATTTTGAACAACTACTAGACCGACCGTTGAAAAGTTACTCATCGATGAAAATGTTATTCTCTGTTAATTAAAAATGGTGGAATCTAAAAGATGAAAAATAGTAAGGGAGTTCCGAAAATGAATACTTTTGAGCAGAAATCAAGGGAGAGTCTGTTTATTTGATTTGCAAGGAACATGTTAACTTTATTAGCCAATCTCCAGATTTACACATTGCATCGTAATCATTAAGGTGAGGACTTGGGCTGTGAACTGGACTCACTGAGAGTTGTGGAGGAATGTTGGAGATGGTCTTGTCCATTTCTTGATCTTTTCTCCTGTTCTTATTTTGCACCCAGCTTTTTTTTTGCACTTCTTTTTGAAGGAGAGTTTTAAAGAGTTTAATTGTATTCACTTACTTTAAATTTAAGAGCAGCAGATATAGAAATGCCTACTGTAATAAACTACTGTTATGTCAATAGTTAAACTGTTATGAAATAGTTATTTTGATAGAAAATGAATTTTTGATGGCACAGGGGTTTTCTAATCCAAAAACACCATTTTACTTGCAGCGCAACTGGTTGAAAACTGCCAGGCTTAATATTGTTTAACTTGTGTCCCCTCATATTTTTCTGTATGAGGCCTACAACTAAAATGTTTGGCCACCCTTGCTCTTAACAATAAGAAAATGTCCTTGTCTGTTCTTACCTGTGTCTTCTGACTCAAGTGACTGTCATCACTGTCTGAACCTCCTCAAGGCAGAGCCTTTATTTTCCACTCCAGCAGTGGATGTTCCACTGAAGCTTTCATTTTTTTAAAATTGGGTACAGTTAATTACAGTGTTTCTTGCACAAACTCCTGTCGTTGGGAAAGAAACCAGCTCAGCACTGGCCTTTTTAAGGTGTCCGTCTCTTATCCACTCTCACACCAAATCCCATCACTGGAAAAGAAATTTAACAAAATATTAACGGTTTTTTCTTTGTCAGTTGCAGCACAACGGAGTTGTGTGAGACACTGCTACACTAGCTCAAGGAAAAACCTCTACATAGACAAGACTACGAAGGTGATATGCCAGGGTTTTACTGGAAAGCAGGTATGTCATGTTTGCTCCAGTCTTTGAGTTGAATGTAATGGCAATACAGTCAAAAAAACCTAGTATCTAGCACCTATGGGGATGTATAGTTGCTGAATGTGCCCCCTTCGAGCTCTCCTAAGTACAGTGAAACCTCGTTAGAATGTGATTCGTTAATCCGCGGAATCACTTCTAGCACGGGAGTCTGTGGACCCCAAACGTTGATTTTAGGGGTGCCAGGCGAACAGCCACAAACTCAAAAATTGACTCTCATGACTCATTTACAAGATGTGGATGTTAATATGTGGAGTTTAAAGGTCTTATTATAGGGTCCGAGTCACAGTTTTCTGTTTTCCTGCTTCCTGAATCATGACGTATATGTATCTGTTCCGTGATTCGGCTGTAACGCTGTATGAAATCTTGGACCCCAACTACCGCGTTCTAACGAGGTTTTACTGTACTTTCTTAAGCTCCTTCCTGGCTACCATACATTTCTCAGGAGCCTTTCCCTTTTCCTGCTTCCTATTTCTAACATATACTTCCTTCTTCCTCTTTTTTTTTTTTTACTTCCTTCTTCCTCTTGACGAGTTGGCTGACTTGTTTCTTCAGCCATGGTTCCCTTTTCCTACCATATTTTCCTTGTCCCAGTGGGACCTATCCTGAACCCAGCATAAGTGGCCCCTAAATGTCCTCCATGTTACTTCTGTGCTTGCACCCTTGAATATCTGGTTCCAATTTACTCTCACTAGTTTCTGCCTCATCCCTTCATTATTAGACCTTGCCCAATAAAGCACTTTCCCATTTTGTCTGTTTTTAATCCTTTTCCATAGCTATGGTGAAGCAAAGGGAGTTGCGGTCACTCTCCCAAGATGTTCTGCAATGGAGAGGTCCACCACCTGACCAAGTTCATTACCCAGAACTAGATCCAGTATGGCCTCTCCTCCCGTCGGCTGGTCCACATACTGCGTCAGGAATTCTTCCTGAACACACCTGAAAAACTCAGTTCCATCCATCCCTCTTGCAGTCATGAGGTGAGAGTCAATATTAGGGAAGTTGAAGTCACCCAGAACTACAACCCTGTATTTCCTGCACCATTCCAAAATCTGCCTGCTTATCTGCTCCTCAGTGCCCAAGGGCTATTTAGGGGCCTATAGACCACTCCCAGCACCATGATAGCTTCCTTCCTATTTCTGACTTCCACCCACACCAACTCAGTGAACACTCCCTTCCTATAGCCATGATACTATTCCTGACCAGTAATCCTTATCACAACCCCCACCCCCACCTTTTCTACTTCCCATCCTATTCCTTTTAAAACACCTAAACCCCAGTACCTGCGTCAGCCGATCCTGCCCTTCATCCAGCCAAGTTTCAGTAATAGCCACAACATCGTAGTTTCACATACTGATCCATGCTCCAAGTTCATCCCCTTTATTCTTAATGCTCCTAGTTTTGAAATCTTTTTTTTCTTTTTTCTTTGGCTTGGCTTCGCGGACGAAGATTTATGGAGGGGGTAAAAAGTCCACGTCAGCTGCAGGCTCGTTTGTGGCTGACAAGTCCGATGCGGGACAGGCAGACACGATTGCAGCGGTTGCAAGGGAAAATTGGTTGGTTGGGGTTGGGTGTTGGGTTTTTCCTCCTTTGCCTTTTGTCAGTGAGGTGGGCTCTGCGGTCTTCTTCAAAGGAGGTTGCTGCCCGCCAAACTGTGAGGCGCCAAGATGCACGGTTTGAGGCGTTATCAGCCCACTGGCGGTGGTCAATGTGGCAGGCACCAAGAGATTTCTTTAGGCAGTCCTTGTACCTTTTCTTTGGTGCACCTCTGTCACGGTGGCCAGTGGAGAGCTCGCCATATAACACGATCTTGGGAAGGCGATGGTCCTCCATTCTGGAGACGTGACCCATCCAGCGCAGCTGGATCTTCAGCAGCGTGGACTCGATGCTGTCGACCTCTGCCATCTCGAATACTTCGACGTTAGGGGTGTAAGCGCTCCAATGGATGTTGAGGATGGAGCGGAGACAACGCTGGTGGAAGCGTTCTAGGAGCCGTAGGTGGTGCCGGTAGAGGACCCATGATTCGGAGCCGAACAGGAGTGCACATTGCAACCCCTCTAACTGGCTACCTTTATGTTTGATTCCCTCGCTGTCCTTCCACACCAACTCAGAACACATAGCACTTTTGTCTTTCTACCCTAATCTCTGCACTCACATTCTGATTCCCACCCCTGCCAAACTAGTTTAAACCCTTCCTAACAGCTCTAGCAAACCTGCTCACCAGGATTTTGATTACTTTCCAGCTCATATGCAGCTTATCCTTTTTGAACAGGTCAAATCTTCCCCAGAAGAGATCCCACTGATCCCCTGACCTCTGGTGTGTGGGATAGACAGAAATCAGGAGATTACCACTCTTGAGGTCCTGCTTTTTAATTTCTTTCCTAACTCCCTATATTCCCTATTCAGGATCTCCTCCCTACTCCCATATTTGTCACATGGACCACAACATCTGGCTGCTCATCCTCCCCCTCCAGAATGATATGAACTCAATCAGAGACATCCCTGACCCTGGCACCTGGGAGGCAACATACCATCTGGGAGCCACAATCTTGTTCACTAAACCTTTTTATTTGCTCTCCTAATCAATGAGTCCCCAATTACCAAAGCTCTCCTCTTCTTCTTCCCCCCCTTCCCTTCTGAGCTGAGGAGCCAGCTCTGTGCCAGAGACATGACCACCATGACTGATCCCGGTTAGCTCATTCCTCCCCATATTATCTAAAACTGTATACTTGTTGTTGAGGTGAACAGCCACAGGAGTGCTCTGCACTGTGTTCCTCTTCTCCCTTCCCCCTCCTAACTTCTGCCAGTTACCTGTCTCCTGACTTTTAGGGATGACTGACTCCCTGACGCTCCTCTCTACCGCTGCCTCTGCCTCCTGAATGATCCTGAGCTCATCCAGCTCTAGTTCCAGTTCCTTAACATTGGCTCCCAGGAGCTGCAACTGGATGCACCTCTTTCAGGTGTAGTCAACAGGGACAATTGTATTGTCCCAGATTTCTCACATCCTGCAATTGGCATTCAACTCCTGTCTCCATTAACTCTTCCTAATTAAATTCAAAGTTCTTGCCTTATTGGAATCAAGATCATCCTCAGCCTTTGCTCAACAAGCCTCATAAGCCAAAGCCTCTGTCCCATTCATACACTGGCCACTCTGATTGTGCTATCCTTTTTTTTATTTGTCACTACTCTTTATCTTAATTACTCCTCCCACCAATCACCATCTGTTTAACCCTTTACTTGCTTTTTAAAGATACTCACCTCCAGCTGGCTCCTGACAGTCCCAGCTCTCTCACGAGTCCCACGCTCCTTATAACGATCCCAAGATGTTCTTCATTGGTATGTGTGATGGAATATTTGGGAATGTTTTTTGGAGATAAATTGGTAAAATATGAGTAGGTTACTTACTCTTTAAAACAGATCTTATTTGAAATACTGAAGAATTCATATTCAGTGACTTTACAGAAAATATGGAGAATGCTATGCACATTTCACAAGTAGGTGCTAAATGAAATGATGTCATGAAATGAATGGACTATTGTCTTGGAAGAACAACCAGAGCCAGGATGTCTGTTTTGGACCTTTTTGCAAGGCTTTTGACCTCTCTACAAAGTGCTCACTCAGAGGTCATTGAAATGTTCTTGTTTACCTAAAACAACAGATGGACCAGAAAACTGACTCCTATTGTTTGCTGGAGAAGGTCAGGGGTTTTGCAATTGAGAGAGAGAGAGAAGGGTATGCTGTTGGCAGTTTGAATCTCAGATAGAGAGACAGAAGGGAGTCTTGGATTGTGTGTGACACAGAAAGCTGTAACAAGCCAGGAGAAGCTTGTTGGAACTGAAACAGAAGCTCCAGAGTGGCGGATGGCTGGAAGTACTATCTGTCTGATGTTTCTCTTGGAATAAGAGGAACAGAAAGGAATTCTGCGGTAGCCTGAAAGAAAGAGGTTATCATCTGGAGAACCCTGATGGGGCAAGTTTCATCAGCAAGACCTTGAGGTGACTAATGGTGGTACCTCAGTTGTGGAAATCCTGGAACTACACATCTCTCTGTGCAAACCTACAAGTACTTTCCTGAGTGGTAAACATTTACCTTTCGAGCACCAAAGCCTGTTGAACTTTATACATGTTAAATTCTGTGCACAGCATAAGAATTGTCTGCAACCAGTGAACCTGGAAGAATGAGAAGTGAGATTGAAATGTGAACCAAAGAGCTTTTCTTAAATTTGCACACACATTACATACACGTGCGTTTACAATTAGAAGGGGGTTAGGTTGGGTTAGTTAAGTTAATAGTGATAAGTTAAAGTTTGATTCTGTTTTCATGTTTAAAGATAATTAAAAACAACTTTTGTTTAAGTCACTACTTGTCGTTGTGAATATCTATGGCTGCTGGGTTTTGGAGTCCTCTGGGCTCATAACATGAAATTCCATATCCAATTTTGCTCTTTGAATACTATCACCAAAATATTTGCTGCCAGTTTCTCCAGGGCAATTGTGGATGATTTATGAATGCGAATTGCATCAAAGTTCTGTAGCATGTGGCATAAGTTCCTTTGGACTATTTAAAAGGTAGAGATTGTCATGGTTTTATGCCTTTGTGAAAAGATGACAGTTTTGACAATCAATTGGCAATATGCAAGAGCTAGCCATCCCAGTAATGAGCACATACTGTCCAGTATTATACAAAATTCTGAAAGTGTTAAATGACCTGACATCAGTTATAATTCCATGCATACCAATAATGAAGATTTTCTTGAACTAATGAGAGATATGTAATTCTTTTTTTATTAAACTTTATTTATTTGAAGAATCATTAATAGTAATACAGAATACATTCCATAAAGAGAATTTTATATGAATATATATTTAAAAAAGGAAGAAAAAAATAATGAGAAAAAAAATCAAATCCCTACCCCCCTCCCACCCCATCAGGAGAGCTGAAAATATATAACAAGCTTTCAATTCATTATGCCATCACATTATATTAATCACTATATTATCTTTCCACATAGTTGCTACACATTTTCAAGCTACAGACAATGCTAAATATATAAATGCAATTTGAAATTTATCCAACCCTAATCCCTTTAAAGGAATCATATAACCCATTAAAAAAATAGATGGATCTAATGGTAACTTAAAATTATACAATTTTTCCAAAATTAACTTAATTTCATCCCAGAATGGTTGTACATGCACACAAGACCAAACCGAATGTAAAAAAAGTTCCAGTACATACACCAGATCTAAAACAAGAATCCAAATTACTAAGACCATATTTTTTCAATTTCTCTGGGGTAAAATACAACTGATGTAGAAAATTATAATTAACCATTCCATCCCGCATTTTCGTCAATTTAGTAACACTATCACGACACGTATCTGCTCAGTATTTTTCAGGAAAAACAAAAACTAAATCATTTTCCCATTTAAGCTTAGACTTCTCCCATTCTGGCTTATCCATATTGTCTTGTAATACTTGGTACATAACAGAAATATAATGTATAGAAGAAATAAAAGACTCGAATTCTGTCAATACAGGTAAAATCATCTCTCTACCATACATATTTTTCAACAAAGCTCGAAGTTGATAATAAACAAATAAAGAATTTTCAGCAATATCAAAACGCTCTTTCAATTGATTAAAAGAAAGAAAGTGTCCTACAAAACAATCCTGTAATGTTTTTATACCCTTAGAATCCCACCTCTTTAAATGACTATAAAACATTTAAAAAGAAATAAGCTGATTATTATATAAGGGAGTTAAAATTGACAATTTACCTTTCGATCCTAAAATCTTATTTTTTTAATAGATGTTTTAATATCGGCATATTATATTCCCTCAACAAATTCACATTCCATAGAAATATAAATTGATACACCTCGACTTCAGAAATACATGCCATCTCAACTTTAGCCCAACTTGGGGGCTGGTCCAAATCCATCAGTTTACGAATAAATTTCAACTGGGCTGCTTCATAATAATTTTGAAAATGAGGTAATTGAAGCCCACCTAACGCATACTTCCAAGTAAGTTTATATAATGCTACCTGTGGTAGTTTACCTTTCCATTAAAAATTCTCTTGTAACTTTATTTAAATCCTGAAAGAAACTCTTTGAAAGAGAACATGGTATTGATTGAAATAAATATTGAATACGAGAAAAAATATTCATCTTAATACAGTTAACTTAACCAATTAAAGTTAATGGAAGACCTTTCCACTTAATTAAATCTACTTTAATCTTTTTTAATAATGGAACATAATTTAACTTGTATAAAGATTGATGCTCAGTATTTACAATTATTCCTAAATATTTAATTTTATCAGACCATTTCAGTTTTATAATATTTTTATACTCTGAATAATCTCCTTATCCGACTGGCAAAATTTTACTCTTGTCCCAGTTAACTTTATATTCAGATAATGTTCCATCTTGTAATAAACATTCCCACAAATGTGGCAATGATTATTCTGGGTTTGTTAAATATATCAAAACATCATCTGCAAATAAATTAATCTTATACTCTCCATCCATAACTCTCATCCTTCATATCTGTTCATTCTGCTTTATTGTTTGAGCTAACGGTTCAATAACCAATGCAAACAGAGCTGGTGAGAATGGACAACCTTGTCGAGTTGAACACGTCAATTTAAACGATGATGAAACTTGACCATTTGTCACCACCCTAGCAGTCAGGTTCGTATATAAAGCTAAATAGGGTTAATATAAAGCTAAATAGGTATATAAAGCCAACCAGTAAAAAAAGGGCCAAATTTAAACTTCTCTAATACTTTCAATAAAAAATCCCATTCGACCCAATCAAAGGCTTTTTCCACATTAAAGTGGTTGGGCTGCTGTCGATATGTATTGACCAAACTAATCAATCGAAGAATATTATCTGAAGCATTTATATTTTTAATGAAACCTGTTTGATCAACATGTATCAATTTAGGTAAATACTTAGCAAGTCGATTTGCTAACACTTTTGCTATAATTTTATAATCAACATTCAATAAAGAAATAGATTTATACGAAGACACTTTCAACGGGTCTCTATCTTTTTTTTAGGATTACAGTAATTAAAGCACTAGAGCAAGATTCTGGTAACTCATGCTATTCAGTCACACCGAAGATAAATCTTCATAACAAGTTTTATAAAATTCCACCGAAAATCCATCATCACCTGGTGACTTCCTATTGGGCATTTCCAACATAGCCATTTTAATCTCTAATTCTGTAAACAGAGCTTCCAGATCCATAATATCATCCTCTTCTAATGCTGATAACATTAACTTAGAAAAATAAGTATCAATAGAACCACTATCCTGTTTCCCCTCAGAAATATATACTTTTTAATAAAATGAATAAAACTGGTCATTAATTTCCTGAGGTTTATAGGTAACTGTTGAATTATTTTTTATAGCATTAATAATCTGTGAAACTGTTCCTTCTTTAACTGGCATGCAAGTACCTATGTGCCCTCTCACCCAACTCATAATAATGCTGCTTAGATCGATTAATTAAACATTCAAATTGATAAGTCTGCAATTTCAATTTTGTCAAAGCCACTTTTTTTTATCTTCTGTCACTTCCTTCTGAAATTCATTCTCCAATTCATCAATTTGCTTTTCTAATTCTAAACTTTCTGCTTTGCACTGCTTCTTAACTTTAGTGGTATAGCTAATAATCTGTCCTCTTAAATAAGGTTTTAATGCATCCCATAACACAAAACTACTTTTTACTGAATTAGCATTTTCAGACAAAAAAAAAAGTAATCTGTTCTTGAACAAAGATAACGAACTCTGGTATTTTCAACAACATTGTTAAATCTCCATCTATAAGATGAACTTACCACTTCTGAATTTACATAAGAAAAAAATAATAAAGAATGATCTGTTATAATCCTGCTTTTATATTCTGCCTGTAATACCCTTCCTTGTAAATGTGCCGATACTAAAAAAATATCTATTCTAGAAAATGAATCATGTCGAGACGAGTAAAAAGAAAAATCCTTCTCTGTATTTTAGTTGTCAACCCTTCTCCAAATATCCACCAAATTTAAAACCTTCATCAAGGCCCCAATTTGTATCGCCATCTTTGATTTCTTTATACTTTTTGGGGATCTATCCAACAAAGGATCCAAGACACAATTAAAATCTCCCCCAACTAAAATATTTTCATTAGCTTGATTTAATAACAAAAAGGCATCCGAAATAAAACACTAATCGTCCACGTTAAGTGCATAAACATTAAGCAAAGTCCAAGATTCAGTAAAAATTTTACAATTCACCTTTAAAATCCTTCCAGCATTCCCTTCCATAGTTGGCAACTCAAAAGACAAATTCTTATGAATTAAAATTGCTACACCGCTTGCTTAGAATTAAATGAAGAAAAAAACACATGCCCAACCCAATCTCTCTTCAATTCCAAATGTTCTTTTTCAGTCAAATGTGTTTCTTGTAAAAAGGCATTATCAATTTTCATTTTCTTGATATAACTCGCTTTCGCTTGATCGGATTATTTAACGCCTGAACTTTAAAAGTTTCAAATTTCAAATTAGACATCCTTATAAACTAACAATATAATCACTTACAACAAAATATCACTCCCCTTCTAGTAAGTTAAAACCTCTCTCCCTCCCCTAAATATTTTTTAAAAGAAAGTATTTATAAAAAAATTAATTATCCCCCCCCAAAAAAAACTACCCAAAGGTAGTAACGCCTTAAAAAACTGGGTGTGGTAAACCCCACTAGTGGCAGATTTCAGTGCTCTCCACCCCCCCCCAGCCAGAAATACATCATTCACATCAATACAATCCAGTACTGTAAATATATTCACCCCGATGACTCCATTCCCATTGATTGTTCCGGATCTTCAATGTCAGTAAGACTTTGTGATAAAACCTGTTTCTTTCCATTTTTTCCATTTTTCCCATTCTCCCCATTTCCATTTCCATTTGTCCTCTTCTTGGGCGACGGTGACGAAACTCTTCCATGTCCTCGTAAATCCGGTAATGAATTAGCAAAAATTAATGCATCGTGATCATTCTCAAAAAACTGAGATTGGAAATTACCATAAAAGACTTTTAACACAGCAGGATATCGAAAAGCAAATTTATAACCCTTCCGTCATAGTACTTCCTTAGCCGAATTAAATTCCCGTCGTCGCCTAATAATTTCTTGACTCAAATCTGCGTTATATAAAAAAAACTGATATTTTGAGTCATCATTGGAGATTGACTTTGTCGTGCCTTCTGTACCGCCAACCTTAATATAATTTCTCTGTCTTGATAGTTCAGGCACTGAACTAAGACAGCTCGTGGTGGTTGTCCCGGTTTCTTTCGTAACGCTCTATGTGCCCTCTCCAATACGAAACCTTCTGAAAAAAACTCTTTGCCCAACACCTCGGGAATCCAACTCTTGAAAAATTTAATTGGATCAGACCCTTCAATGTCCTCTGGAAGACTCACAATTTTCACATTGTTTCTCCGACTTTGATTTTCCAATGAATCAATTGTTTTCAGTAAGTCTTTCTTCTGGATTCCCCAATCCACAAACAAATCTTCCATTTTCTCTATTTTTTCCTTGTTACGTTCAACTTGAATTTTACATTCAGAAAAAGCTGTTTCAATTTTTTTTTATTTTCTTGGACTGTATCCACTGATTTAATACATTTACTGACATCCCTCTTAACTGTAGATATATCTTCAGACATATTAGATATATTTTCAGACATATTAGATATTTTAGTTGTCACATCCAAAAATCCTTGAGTCATTTGTTTAGAAATATTGTCCATATGATAGGCAATCCCTTCCAAGACTGTGCAAACAGACTCTATTCCAGATTCCAGTTCCACAGTTTGAGGCCTACCTTCTTTAGACTCCACCTCCAATTGTTCCCGTGAACTGCTCGTTAAAGGTAAGTCTTCCTCTTCTTCCAACGTTGTCGGGCCCTTCCCGGTGCGGCTGCGGGACTGCACACCCGACGGTGACATCCCGACCACGTTGGGACGCTGCCGCTCGCGCCCCCCCCCACAGCCCACACGCAGTCCAGTAACTCATTGACCCTTGAAGTACCATGCCTGCCCGGCAAGGCCAGGCACTGCGCAAAGGCAGCTTCTGACGCCATTCTGCGCATCCCCGGCTCACCCGACGGCAGTCCGGGCTCAAGGGCTCTTCTCTCAGCCGGGTCACCCACGCGTCCGACATCGTGAACACGCGAATCAACTCCGGCTGAGCTCATCAGCATGCCGGCTCCATCTTGTCAACCTAGCAGGTTGTCAACCTAGCAGATGTTCTCTGTGCCTTGGAGGTTCCAAACAAGAATTCTGTGGCTTCAGCTGGACAAGTAGGCCTCAATTCTTCAGCATTTTTAAAAGGTAATTTCTTCTGTAATTGAGCTTTTGTTTTTTTAACATTAGTCACCATATGACCCACTAATGTTCCCAAAAATAAAGAAACAATTTTAATCACTTGGATAAACTTTAAAGACGGGTGCTTACAAAACTAGCTGAGGAGGGGTGGGATCACACGTCTGCCCTCTACGCCATCTTGCCACGCCCCTCGGGATATGTAATTCTTGATGAGCCTTGTCTTAGTATTACTTTGAACAAGTTATCACCATCTGATTGTGAGGTGTGAACTGTATTAATGACCCAAGATTGCCTCTTTTAATTGTAATGAAACCTTTAACAGTTTGACTAGAAACTCCTGGATGCAGGGCCATGACATGAAACCTCAACTACAGGCCGTCCCTGAGTTAAAAACATCTGATTTACGAAGAACTTGCACATACGAACTGACTAGCTGGCCAGAAGTAGAATGCTGTCAACGTCCGATTCAAACTTAGTTGAATCAGCATAGCTTCCTAGGAGCCCAAAGTCCCAGCTTCTGTCGGGTGCCTGAGGTCCCCACTCCTGCCAGGAACTCGACTTGTTTAAGTTATAGTGTATTTGGAAGTTTTACATGCATAGAAAGGTAAAATATAGACAGTAGATAGATAGATAGAAAGATAGATAGATAAAAATTCAGATCTCAGATAAATGAGGATGGATATCTGAAATCCTGATTTATCAAAAAAATTTTGGAGCTGATCTGACTGGGAATGTTGGGCTCTTGGCGCCGGCAGCAGCGGATCTCAGGCTCCCGGCACCAGCAGCAGTGGACCTTGGGGTCCTGGCACTGGCTCCTGGTATGAATGTGGCCTCGGTGGGGAGGTGTCGGTGATTGGCAGTGGCCAGCACTTTTTTTGGTGAGAATTAAACATTATTTTAATGCTTTAAAAAGCCTTACCTTGTTGTTTGCTGTTGTTCAAACACTGTTACAAGTGATTTGCTGTTGCTACTGAGCTTTTTTTAAAAATAACCAGTTCTCTGAAAAAAATTGTTGATCCAAAATGACCATTTTGGATAATTAGAGTTGTACTGTATTATATATGCTATATATTAAGATAAATATTTGACTAACTGACACTAAATAAGGACTGTATATACTTGTTCCGACCTAATTACAAATTCGTGTTAAAGACAGACCTAGGTAACAGAATTCATTTTTAACCCGGGGACTGCCTATATCCCATTTTCTCTTTAAATGCTGTTTGACCTGCTGAGTTTCTCCACCAGTGTATTTTTTGCCCAGATTACAGTAACTGCAGTCTCCTTTTTTTTCTTGTTTTTGTTATCGGCTGCTCTTTTACTTTAGAGGTAAAAGGAATTATTTTCCCAAGCAATTATAAGGTGCCTTGCGAGAGGTAAAACATTCTAGATTGTTATTGAGGTGCTCAGACCATACCTTGAAGAAGGCTCAGACCCTAAGTGTCAGTTATACATGTTTACCTCCTAAGGATGCTGTGAGACCTGCTGAGTTCCTCCAGCATTTCTGTACTTTTACTCGATATATACAGCGATACCTTTATTCAAGAGTAGAATAAAACTATAGATGCTGCAGTCTAAAATAGAAACATAAAGATGGAATGAACTTGCTTGAGAGGTAGTGAAGACATGTTAACGGTCCAAAATAAAAATAGGAGATGAATGAAAGCAAAGAAAAGCCAAAACATGCTGGTATTGGAAAAGTTGGTGTTATGAGCCCAGAAGACCCCAGAACCCAACAGCAATAGAAATTCACCAAGACAAATGGTTTCTTAAACAAAAATTACTTTTAATTATCTTTAAACATAAGAACAGGATCAAACTCTAATTTATTACAATGAACTTAATTTAACCCCTTTCTAATTCTAAGCGCACGTGCATGTAAAAGTTTAGAAAAGTTCTTTGATTCACAGTCCAATCTCACTTCTCACTCCTCCAAGTTCAGCGGTATCAGGCAATTCTTATACTGTGCACAGATTTTAACATTTATGAATTTCACCAAGCTTTGGTGCTTCCACAGTAAATGGTTACTGCTCAAGAAGGTTCTTGTTGGTTTTCAGAGAGAGATTTGCTGCTTGTTGGACACCCACAACTGATTACTTCTGATCAGCCTCTTCAGTGTCTTGTCAAAAAAACAGATGATAAGCTCTTTATTTCAGGTCACCACAGAGTTCCTTTTCTGTCTCCCTTATTTCAAGTGAAATATACAGCCAGTCATCTCCTCTTGTTTGGACCACAAGGGCCTTGACCAGGCTGAACTAAGAACTCACAACCCGTTTTCAAAATGGGGTTTTTCTACAAGTTTGCCAGCTTTTCATGTTCCAGACCCAGCTGCTACTACTGAACTGTAGAACTGAATTCATTCTCTCTCTTTCTCTCTCTCTCTCTCTCTCTCTCTCTCTCTCTCTCTCTCTCTCTCTCTCTCTCTCTCTCTCACAGAGAAAAGCCTGTTTGACTCTGTGCAAAACCACACGACTCTCTTAGAACAGCCAACTGCACTCAGACAGACTGTGGCTTTGGACCTAATCTTCTGAGTTGTTCATCTGTTGCTTTCAAAAACAATAATCCATGACTCCACAGCATGTCCAATTAACACCTACTTGTGACGTCCTTATGGGCATTCTTCAAAGTTTCTGCAAAGGCACTCGGAGCCGGGACTGTCTGGCTTGAGCAGAGCTCTGGCATTTTAAATGAAGTCTGTTTTGAAGTTTTTGTATGTGACCTGCACTAAAAAATCCTGCCACAATTTATCTCCTAAAATCATATCTCTATTACAATATAAAATATAACATAACTTCTCACATTGGACATAATGCAGAAGCAAAACACTGGAAATCTGATAGGAAATCTGAGAAACACACAAGTCAAGAAGTGTTTCAGGTCGAGCACCCTTTATTCGAACCATAGCTTGTCAAAGAAACTGAATTGTCAGCAAACTCGCGCGACAATAGACGGTGCGGCTCATCTTCCTCTCTATAGGCCCATTCATGCCGTGAAAAAGCCCAACTGAAAAGCTGGAGATTCTCCGCCCTTACGCAAGGAGACTTAACTCAATAAATGTGCCATGACCAGCTCCAAGGTGTCGACTGATCCCTTTTAGGAGAGGAGATCATCGGCAGAGCGCTGCGCTCCGCTGCTTCACGTGAATGTAATACCGCTGCAAGCGCAGGAGCTGGATGTATGGCAGGGAGGCATTGCAGGTGCATTCCCATTTTGGAATAACAGTGAAGGTTTAGGATCGCAGTGAGGAAATTATGACTTCTAATTAGGGAGAAAGAAACTAGCTGACACTACCACTACTTTCCAAGTGTACCCTCTGATGAGCAACAGACGATGAGTCTCCCTCCTCGGGGTGCCTGCTCTACGCACTGACACCTATGCTGCCCTGCTCAACAAATTTTCTGGTGTACTCTCTCCTAAATTCAATTCCTCGACAAGGGCTCATTAAATTGACAACTTGAGCTCGCCGATTTATACCAGGGCCCCTGGTCTCCTGCCAGATAAACTACATCTGGCCAAAGGCAGAACTTACTGCCATGGAGGAATTGGGCATCATTTGGCATTCCAACAGCCCTTGGGCATCACCATTGCACATGGTGCCCAAGAACCCTGGTGGGTGGAGATCCTGTGGCGACTATCGCCGGCACAACGATATAACTACGTCCGCACAAACAGGATTTTGCTGCACGCCTGCACAATTACCATGGCTTTTCCAAGATTGATCTCATCAAGGGATATCATCAAATCCCAGTTTATCCAGATGGCATTCCCAAACAGCAATTATTACTCCTTTTGTCCTTTTGAACGCCACTCAAACATTCCAGTGGCTTATGGATGCTTTGGGTAGGGATTTAGAATTCACTTACATATATGACATCTTCATCAGCTGTCAAAATAAGCAAGATCACCAACTGCACTTGTTCCGTCTGTTCCAACAGCTAGATGAATTCGGACTTACCGTCAACCCTAGCAAATTCCAGTTTGGCAGAAGGGCCATCGATTTCCCCGGACACAAGATCACGGCAGACGGTGTGTTTCCCTTATCTACCAAAATGGGCTCAATATATGCTTTCCCGAAACCTACCACAATTAAGGGAGTGCATAAATTTATGGGAATGGCGAATTTCTATCACCTTTTCATTCTGGCAGCTGCCAACGTTCTTGCCCCATTATTTCAACAACTCACCACAAAGCACAAAGAAGTTACTTGGACCGCAGAGACGAAGTTTGTGTTCTTAGCCGCCAAAGACGCTCTGGCCAACGTAGCAATGCTTGCACATCCTAATCCCACCGCTGCCCTGGCACTCACCACCGATGCCTCTGATACAGCCATTGGCAACGTCTGACTTTTTGAGCTACCACTTATGGCCATCAGAATGAAGTACAGCACATTTGATCGAGCGCTGTTGGTGTTGTACCTGGCCACATGACACATCTGATTTATTTTGGAGGGCTGCCATTTCACCGTTTTCACAGACCATAAGCTATTCACTTTTGCTTTAAGTGAGGTACTGGACCTGTGGTCGGCCAGGCAGCAATGCCACTTGACATACATTTCTGAGTTCACTCCAGATGTGCGTCATGTTTCAGGAAAAACATTGTGGTCCCTGATGCTCTGTCCAGACTGACATCGATAGCTCTGATTTGGCGAGTGCACAGGCCGTGGACCCGGATGTTCAGCCATACAGAGCTGCCATTACAAACCTAGACATACAACATGTGGCACCACAACTGGGCGGGCCAAGTCTGCTTTGCGCCATGTCTATGGGCTACCCTAAGCTGGTAATCCCTGCGTTTTGGAGATGGCACCTTTTTGACGAAGTTCACAACCTGCCCTTCCGATCTGGAGGTGCTTCAGCAGCTTTGACACCACGTTGCGGTGAGAAAACTGATTCCCATTAACAGGCATGGAACCTTCAAGCAGCATGTGCTTCCAGCCCTCCTCGACACTGACTTTGTGTTCGTGCGCAGACAGGCCCCAGGCACCCCTTTGCAACGGCCGTATGATGGCCCTTTCCACATCAATACGCAAGGGCGGAGAATCTCTGGCTTTACAGTTAGGCTTTTTCATGGCATGAATGGGCCTATAGAGAGGAAGATGAGCTGCACCATCTATTGTCGCGCGAGCTTGCTGACAATTCAGTTTCTTTGACAAGCTATGGTTCGAATAAAGGGTGCTCGACCTGAAACACTTCTTGACTTGCTGTGTGTTTCTCAGATTTCCTATCATATTTCCAGTGTTTTGTTTCTGCAGTATGTACACTTAAGACATTGGAGGACATTCTCAACTCTTTACTATAAACAGACTCAAACCAGCACATGTGGACCCTACTACTTCTATTCACTGCCCCCAGCCAAGGAGATGAGGGTGCCTGCCTAAGGCGCGCGCAACCGGTTCATCTCTTTTGGGCGATGATTCTTGGGGGGGGGGGGGTGTAGCAGGCTGAGTGGCCGTGTAGCGTGGTGGTTCGAACCGTCGCCAGTACAGCTGGCCAAGTGGCTGCACAGCACCGCGGCCCTGGTCGCAGCTCATTCACCTGGCCAGGGGTGGGGGGGAAGGGGGCACCAGATGGCAGGGGGCTCCCATCGTCTTTAATTTAAGACGTGCCCTTCATGTGAATTGCAGGCACGGGGTGATGTCACTTCTGGTCCTGGGTGTCCAGGCCAGAAGGGATTTCAAAGAGGAGGCAAATTTTAATAAAGGGGCTTTGCTGACTAACCACTATATCTGGTGAATTGATTTAATAGCTCTATTGGGAGTGGTCGCTACAAAATACTTATTAGAGAAATAAGATTTTTTTATCAGTATTTGCAGATGCGACATTATGTTAATAGTTAAGTTAAAAATGTAACCAAGGCAAGTTTGATAGAACTGTTTAGAAAAGCATATAATTCAGATAATGGTAGTAAAATCATTTCAAGTGTATATAAAGGTCTGTAAAATCTTAAAACACACTCGTCTTCATATGTTAAAACAAAATGGTAAAAGGAAGGAGTGATAACTATATCTGAAGAAGAATGGAAAATAATATGGAGGTATCAATAAGTGTACCAGTTCATAGAAATGGAGGGAGTTTGGGTGGAAAAATCTGATAAGATATTTTATTACACCCTTTCAGAAACCTCATTATACAGGTACACAATTTTATCCGGACATCTAAAATCCGGAAAGCTCCAAAAACTAGCAAGTGGAGAGAGAGACGGCAGCACAAGTCGGGTGGGCGAGCGGGAGAGTCCGGCAGCGCGAGTCAGGTGGCCGAGAGACCGGCAGCGCGAGTCGGGTGGGCAGGCGGGCGAGAGACCGGCTGCGTGAGTCGGGCAGCCGAGAGACTGGCTGCGCGAGTCGGGCAGGTGAGGGGAGGGGGAGATAGCAGTGCGAGTCGGGTGGGCTTAAATCTGGCTTTCCGAAATCCGGAAAAATTTGGAACACCCTGTCCCCCAAGGATTCCGGATAAAGGATTGTGTACCTGTAATAATAACCTTCCTTTTGTGGGAGAAATTGAGAAAATCAAAATGCAAACCATTACCATATTTTTGGGGAATACCCTGTTATCCAAGATTATTGGAGTGGGATACATAATGCCCAACATGACATTTTTAAATGTTAAATGCCCTTAGAAATTAAGACCATATTTTTTGGGTATATACCTCAAGAATTGTTGAAAAAATTGAAATAGCGGATAGTAAAGCCCAACTTTTAAATACATGGAAGGTAATTATAATGGACATTTATAAAATGGAAAAGATAACAGCATTGTTAATCATAAGTTGGGACGATTTGATTCATATTGGGGAAAAATGGTTTAATGACATAATATTTCATTTTGCTGTCCTTATTGTTACAACACAATGATTATGTTGTAAAAAAAACACTCCCTCCTTGCATATAGTTTTCTTCTTTATCTTGTTTGTCTTTCTTCTTCTCTCTATGTGTATACCTCAGAAATATATTATGTAGAAAATTGTGGCAATATATGATAAAATGGCTGAGATACATCTTATGGAAATGCTTGTTTAAACTTCAATTAAAAAAAAAGAAATTAAAAAAAATTCCTTCTGTGAGGCATTTTCAGGCGTCCTGTGGCTTCTCTGAAATGGGATTGCCAAATTATGGAAATTTGTAGTATTGTGTTCAGTTTTGGTCACTGCTATCGTTAAGCTGGAGAGGGTGTGTTGTGTAGACACTCACACAATTAAGACTCTGAGACGTGATGCTTTCTCACCCTTCACTTTTAGACTAACCTGGCTACTGACACACATGGTTGTATATATGGAAGGGTGTGTCCAGCAGAGGGCAGGCTTATACCCAACACCACCACCCCCCCCGCCCCCCCGCCCACCCCAGTTAATTCCCCATGCAGTAAATGCTGACTGGGCCCCTTCAAATGAATAAGATTACATCAGGCCCAGGACTTCCAAGTGAGAATTAGAATACATCTCATGAGTAATTATAATTATAAAAGGGAAAGTATTTAATAATAATCAGGGCACATAGTCCTTAAAGTGTTTAGGTGGTCATTTTTCGCTTTCGGACCACCTCGGCGTGGTTTGCTGTGCCGGTCTTTACTCAGGACCCATAGAAATTTGGGTTGGCGGTTGAGTCAGTGGCGACTGCCCATCTTCGCTGACCTTCGGCGGCAACTGCCCATTTTTGCTGCCCTCCTAGCTGTGTGTCCCAGTTACTGGACTACTCACTGGACTGCTTGGCTCCGCGACAGTCTCTGCCCTCCCTCACTAGGCCTGAGGGGTGGGATGGTCGGGGCAGACCATGAACAAAGTATGAGCAGGGGCTCAATTTTTGTAAGATTACTCCTACCATCCATGGGTCTTTATATTGTCTATAATCTTGTCCCAGAACTCTCTTGCCTACTTCCAGTGTTCTGGGTGAGGTCTGTGGCGATGCTAATATTTTGCAATCGGAGACCTAGATCTGGATGAACTGTGGACAGCCTGGTCTGCAGGTTGCGGCCAAACATTAATTCTATTATGGTTCATTTTGTGCTAGAATGCGGCGTGTTTCTGTACCTCAATAGGAAATCTGCAATTTTGTGTTTCCAGGAGGCATTTAGAAGTTTCATGGTGGGGGCGTGGCAAGATGGCGTAAGGAACAGACGTGCCTTCCAGTCCTCTCCTGACTCTAACTTATTGTTTTGTCTTTAAGTGCCCGTTAAAACTTTTTAAAAAAAAAAGTTTATAAATAGTAAAAAAACATTTGTTAAAAAAAAGTAAAAGGAAACATCAACAGATTGTTAAAAAATTATATTTTCCGAAATTATCTGAGCCTGCTTGTTTACAAAAAGCAACGACTCTGCGTGAAATGGATCCAGGAAAAGAAGCGAAGAATTTGGCCTTGGAGCTCCGTTCTGATTCCGTAAGTCTTTCTGAAGGTCGTTTTCAGCTGCCTTTAGAACAAAGGGCTGGCCGGATGCCAGTATTTCAAACAACGTCTACTGAGACTTTGACTGCTGAATTAGCTGGGGCGCCACCAGTTGGAGAGTTAAAGAGTTGTTATTTGACTGCTATACCACCAGTTATAACAGCTCTTCCAGATACTGACGTAACGAAGCTTTTAAATGAGGTTTGGATCAAAGATAACCCTGATCATCAGCCTCCTGATACTTCTGGGGGTCTGTGGCAGGGGCTCTTACACAGAGTCAAACTGCAAGAAAAGCTACTAAATTAAAAGAAGGGATAGAAGGTCCTCTGATTCCACAAGAACAGCAGGATCCCACCATGTCTGGATCTACTGATGTTGATATACTTTTCAAGAGTCTTGAACATAAGATATTTTCTTCAATGATGCATTTAGGTGATTCTATGAATAATCTTACTTCTAAGATTAATGCATTGGTGGATGTCAATACTCAACAGATGGCTGATTATGGAGCTTTTAAAGTCGAAACTATTGAAAGACTTGAGATGTGTGATTAAGGATTATCTGATGTACAAGATCAATTGCAAGATGTGAATAAAACAATTGAAACGCTACAGATTCAGAATAAAAATTTAGCATAAAAGGTTGATTATTCGGAGAACCAATCCAGATGGAATAATGTGAAAATTGTCGGCTTGCCAGAAGGCATAGAAGGGCCAGATCCAAGAAAAATTTTCACTGAATGGATTCCACAAGTGTTGGGACAAGATAAGTTTCCTGAAGGTTTAATATTGAAATGGGCTCATAGAGCTTTGAGAAGGAGACCTTTTTCAGGACAGAATCCAAGACCTGTTCTGGTTCGCTGTTTAAATTACTGTGATAGAGAGACTATTTTACGTATGGCTATTAGAAATGCACAGCAAAACAGATCTCCTTTGCTGTTCAGAGTAATCATGTTTTCTTCTATCCGGATTTGAGTCAGGAAATTATGTTTCAACGACGTGAATTTAATTCTGTGAAAGAATTATTGTGGAAAAAAGGATATAAGGCAACATTTAGATACCCTGCGGTACTGAAGATTTTTCAGGATGAATATCAACCAGTTCTTTGATAATCCTAAAGAAGCTATGGATTTTGCTCAGTCTTTACCAATTACGCAATTCTAGGAACGACGTAGTCCTCCACGGTCTCCAAAGAGGGCAGAGCTGCAAGGAGGGAATTTGATTTCTGGAAGAAATGGAAGAAACGGTGGTCTCAATGGCAAAGTTGATTTTAAAAAAAATTATTATTTTTGTTGAGAAGATTTTAAATAGTGATGGGAGTTGGGAGAGGGAACTGGGTGGGCACCAATTTCCAGAATGCATGAGCTGCGTGTGAGTTATCTCACACCCAATATTTTGGGGGAGTTACCGCATTAGGCGGTTTAAACAGGAGGAGGCAATTGTGACCTCCGACCTGTTTTTTTTTTCTTTTTAATTTTTGGGTTAGGGAGTGAAGCTTTTTTAAAAATCTTTTTTAAATAATTAATTTTTTTTTCTATATATAACTTTTTTTATATTTTTAGTTTTTGGTTGTAATTTCAAAGGGGAATTAAGGGTTTTTTTTTCTTTTTTTCTTTTTTGGGTGGTTTCTTTTTTTCTTTTTCTCTTTTTTTCCTTTTTGTTTGTTTCTTGTTGTGTTTTATTGAGTGTAAGAAATGTCTAAATTGAAGTTTGCTTCTCTTAATGTTCAGGGTTTAAATAATCCTATTAAGCATAAGAAAGTACTTGCTTATTTAAAAAAATTAAAAGTTGATGTTGCTTTTTTACAGGAAACTCATTTAACAGATAAGGAACATTTGAAACTCAAACGTGAATGGGTTGGGCAAGTTTTTTATTCTTCGTTTAATTCTAAGGCAATTTTGGTACATAAGAATCTACCATTTCAGTTACAGAATGAAGAGAAAAATGGTGGAAGATTATTAAAATTAAATTGTACAATCTTTAATGAGGCGTGGACTTTGCTTGTTGTTTATGCTCCTAATGTTGAGGATACAGCTTTTGTTGTGGATATGTCTTTATTACTTGGACGATCGAACTCTAATGTGATAATTGGGGGAGATTTGAATGTGGTGTTGGAGCCTTTATTGGATAAGTACCCAAGAGTAATTAAGAAGTCTAAGATGGCAATCCAAGTGATTAATATGATGGCAGATTTGAATTTAATTGATATTTGGCGAAGAGTTAATCCTACAGAGAAAGATTTTTCTTTTTATTCCTCGCGACATAAATTCTTTTTCTAGAATTGATTATTTTTTAATATCAGCACATTTGCAGGATTGGGTTACATCTGTGGAGTATAAGGCTAGATTGGTTTCGGATCATTCATTACTATTATTAGAATATTTGAGTTCACAAGATGTTCAGAAAGCTTCAAGATGGAGATTTAATAGTATTAAACCGGAATTTATTAGTTTTTTAAAACAGCAAATTGAAATTTTTATTGGTATTAACTGTAATTCTGTTTCTAGTCATTTTATTTTATGGGATGCAATGAAAGCTTTTTTGCAAGGCCAAATGATCAGTTATGCCTCTAAAGTAAAGAAGGAGAGAATTAAAGAGATTGAAGACTTAGAGGAAAAGATAACTGCTACTGAAAAAGAATTTCAAAAACATGCTACCGAAACGCAAAAGAATCAGTTAACTAATTTAAAATTTAAATATAATGAATTACAAACATATCGGTTTGAATGTTTAATGAATCGAACTAAGCATAAGTTTTATGAATGGGGTGAGAAAGCTCATAAAGTTTTGAAATGGCAATTAAAAAAGGAACAATTATCTGGGATTATACCAGCGATTAGAAAGAAATCAGGTATTACTTTTAATCAAAAGGAGATTAATGAGGAATTTTGTAATTTCTATAAACAATTGTATACTTCGGAATGTAAAGATGTAACTGGAGACGCAATAGATTCTTTCTTGGAAAATATTAACTTGCCACAATTGAATCAAGAAGATAGACAAGAGTTAGATAAACCTTTTACAGAAGATGAAATAGAAAGGGCAATAAGAGACATGCCGAATGGAAAGGCACCTGGTGAAGGTGGGTTTTCTATAGAGTTTTATAAAGTTTTTTTATGCTGATGTATCTTCTATTTATAAGGATGTATTACAACAAACTTACAATACTTTTCAATTACCTGAGTCTTGTTCTAACGCAATAATTACGGTTATACCAAAAAAAAGATAAAGACCCTTTACAGGTTTCTTCTTATAGACCAATTTCGTTGTTAAATGTAGATTATAAAATTGTAGCTAAAATTATGGCTAATAGATTAGCTCAATATCTGCCTAAAATTATACATGGTGATCAAACGGGATTTATAAAAAACAGGTATGCATCAGATAATATTTTAAGGTTAATAACCTTGATAAATAAATCTAAATTTCAGTTGAATTATCCAATAGTGGTTTCATTGGATGCAGAAAAGCCTTTTGATAGAGTGGAATGGAAGTTTCTGTTCAAAGTACTTGAGAAATTTTGTTTTGGTTCTTCATTTATTGGGTTGATAAAGGCTTTATTTAATAGCCCGAAGGCTAGAATTGCTGTTAATGGCCAAATTTCAGAATCTTTTAGTTTGACAAGATCTACTAGACAAGGATGACCGATGTCACCTGCTTTATTTGCTATAGTTATTGAACCTTTAGCACAATTAATACGTCAAAATGAAAATGTTAAAGGTATAAGAGTTCTGAATGAGGAATTAAAGATTAATTTATTTGCTGATGATGTTTTATTATATTTAGTGGATCCGGATATTTCTTTACCTGCAATTCAAGAATGTTTAGAAATTTATGGCCAATTATCTGGTTACAAAGTAAATTGGGCTAAAAGTGAAATTTTACCAATTTGTAAAGGTGATTATTCAGTATATAAAAATATTACAAATTTGAAGTGGACTACACAAATTAAATATTTAGGAATTAATGTTAATACGGAATTTCAAGAATTATATTCAATTAATTATTTTCCTTTAATAAAAAGGATTAAATTAGATTTGATTAGGTGGAGGGATCTACCTTTGGATTTACTAGGGAGGATTAATACCATAAAAATGAATATTTTTCCTAGAATACAATATTTGTTTCAATCAATTCCTTAATTTTAAAAAAAAAGTTTTTTTTAAGGATTTATATAAAGTGATTAGAAAATTCTTATGGAAGGGAAAATTTCCGAGAGTAGCAATGAGAAAATTGATGTGGGATTTTCAATTTGGAGGTTTAAGATTACCGAATTTTCAGCATTATTATGAAGCAGCTCAATTCAAATTTCTTAGTGCATTAATGAATATAGACGACCCACCTAGTTGGGTAAAGATAGAAATGGCGGTTATTTTAGAAAAATTTCCTCATGAGTTTTTGTTTCGATGGAATAAATATTTATTACGAACTTATGATGTGCCAATATTGAAACATTTATTGAATTTATGGACAAGTAAACTTAAAAAATTGGGACTTAAAAATATATATTCTGGAAGATTGCCATTATATAATAATCAACTTGTTCCTTTTACGGTCTCCAATGCCACTTTGAAACAATGGGAAAAGAAGGGAATAAAAAAATTATCTGATTGTTTTTCTGAGGGTTGTTTTTGTTCCTTTGACGAATTACAAAGGAAATATGGTATTAGTGCAAATTCTATATTTGTATATTATCAATTAAGATCTTTTGTAAAACAGTTATGTGGTCGACATATGATTTTATTGCCTGAATCTAGTTTTGAAGAATATGTACTTTCAATACCAAAAAAGGGATATATATCTGATTTGAATTGTATTTTACAAGAAATTGATAGTAAAAAAGACTGGGATAAAGATAAGTTGAAATGGGAAAAAAGATTTAGGACATAAAATAGCTGAAGAAGCTTGGATGGAATTTTGTCAGAATAGTATTCGGAAATTAATTAATGCTAGACTAGCGATGATTAATTATAATTTTATTCATCAGCTATATTTAACGCTGGAGAAATTAAAAAAAATTGGTTTTAGTAAGTTGGATTCTTGTTTTCGATGTGATCAGACAGCCAATACTTTTTTGCATACTGTTTGGCTTTGTGATTGATTGCAACAGTTTTGGAAAGGTATTCAATCTGTTTTTAACAGTTTATATAATATCCATCTTGTATTAGATCCCGATATATTTTTATTAGGGAACATGCAATCATTAATCGATTTGGGTTTAGAGGATTATCAGATTTCATTTATTTATTTAGCTTTAGTTGTGGCTAAGAAATGTATAGCACTTACTTGGAAAAATAGAAATATACTAACTTTAGATAAGTGGTATCTGGAAATGAAATTTTGTTTGACTATGGAAAGGATATCTTTTTCAATTCAGGATAAGATGTCTTTTTATAAGTTAAAGTGGACTCCGTTTGCTAATTATATGCATTTAAGTTTGATTTAAATATATGTTTAAGTGTGATATTTTAGTATTGACGATTTTTTTTGTTGTTAGAATTTTTTTAGGTTAAGTTTTATTTTTTTTTGTAAGTGGGTATTTTTTTTCATATATAATGCCAATTTTATTAACTCTTCACTCTTTATTTTGGGGGGAGGGTTGGACTAATTTTAAGTTAGACTATTAATATTGAGTTACAATTAACGGGGGGGGGGTTATTTTGTGTAGTTTACTGATATAATATTGTAATCATACCTTTTTAAATTTTTTTTTCTATTTTTCTTTAAATGTAATTCTTTATTGTATTCATGTTATAAAATTTTTAAATAAAGTCTTTAAAAAAAAAAGAAGTTTCATGGTTTTCATTGCTTTTTTAAGATGGCATGCAGCCATCTTCAGCGCAAACTCCGGGAGATCCAAAATGAGTGGTGGACTAGCTTCGCCAAACGAACACAGCTCAGCGCGGACATTGGCGACTTCAGGGGTTTCTACGAGGCTCTAAAGGCTGTGTACGGCCCCTCACCCCAAGTCCAAAGCCCGCTGCGCAGCTCAGACGGCAAAGTCCTCCTCAGCGACAAGATCTCCATCCTCAACCGATGGTCAGAACACTTCCAATCTCTTTTCAGTACCAACCGCTCAGTCCAAGATTCCGCCCTGCTCCAGCTCCCTCAACAGCCCCTAAGGCTAGAGCTGGATGAGGTTCCCACCCTGGATGAGACATATAAGGCAATCGAACAACTGAAAAGTGGCAAAGCAGCAGGTATGGATGGAATCCCCCCAGAAGTCTGGAAGGCTGGCGGCAAAACTCTGCATGCCAAACTGCATGAGTTTTTCAAGCTTTGTTGGGACCAAGGTAAACTGCCTCAGGATCTTCGTGATGCCACCATCATCACCCTGTACAAAAACAAAGGCGAGAAATCAGACTGCTCAAACTACAGGGGAATCACGTTGCTCTCCATTGCAGGCAAAATCTTCGCTAGGATTCTACTAAATAGAATAATACCTAGTGTCGCTGAGAATATTCTCCCAGAATCACAGTGCGGCTTTCGCGCTAACAGAGGAACCACTGACATGGTCTTTGCCCTCAGACAGCTCCAAGAAAAGTGTAGAGAACAAAACAAAGGACTCTACATCACCTTTGTTGACCTCACCAAAGCCTTCGACACCGTGAGCAGGAAAGGGCTTTGGCAAATACTAGAGCGCATCGGATGTCCCCCAAAGTTCCTCAACATGATTATCCAACTGCACGAAAACCAACAAGGTCGGGTCAGATACAGCAATGAGCTCTCTGAACCCTTCTCCATTAACAATGGCGTGAAGCAAGGCTGTGTTCTCGCACCAACCCTCTTTTCAATCTTCTTCAGCATGATGCTGAACCAAGCCATGAAAGACCCCAACAATGAAGACGCTGTTTACATCCGGTACCGCACGGATGGCAGTCTCTTCAATCTGAGGCGCCTGCAAGCTCACACCAAGACACAAGAGAAACTTGTCCGTGAACTACTCTTTGCAGATGATGCCGCTTTAGTTGCCCATTCAGAGCCAGCTCTTCAGCGCTTGACGTCCTGCTTTGCGGAAACTGCCAAAATGTTTGGCCTGGAAGTCAGCCTGAAGAAAACTGAGGTCCTCCATCAGCCAGCTCCCCACCATGACTACCAGCCCCCCCACATCTCCATCGGGCACACAAAACTCAAAACGGTCAACCAGTTTACCTATCTCGGCTGCACCATTTCATCAGATGCAAGGATCGACAATGAGATAGACAACAGACTCGCCAAGGCAAATAGCGCCTTTGGAAGACTACACAAAAGAGTCTGGAAAAACAACCAACTGAAAAACCTCACAAAGATAAGCGTATACAGAGCCGTTGTCATACCCACACTCCTGTTCGGCTCCGAATCATGGGTCCTCTACCGGCACCACCTACGGCTCCTAGAACGCTTCCACCAGCGTTGTCTCCGCTCCATCCTCAACATCCATTGGAGCGCTCACACCCCTAACGTCGAGGTACTCGAGATGGCAGAGGTCGACAGCATCGAGTCCACGCTGCTGAAGATCCAGCTGCGCTGGATGGGTCACGTCTCCAGAATGGAGGACCATCGCCTTCCCAAGATCGTATTATATGGCGAGCTCTCCACTGGCCACCGTGACAGAGGTGCACCAAAGAAAAGGTACAAGGACTGCCTAAAGAAATCTCTTGGTGCCTGCCACATTGACCACCGCCAGTGGGCTGATAACGCCTCAAACCGTGCATCTTGGCGCCTCACAGTTTGGCGGGCAGCAGCCTCCTTTGAAGAAGACCGCAGAGCCCACCTCACTGACAAAAGGCAAAGGAGGAAAAACCCAACACCCAACCCCAACCAACCAATTTTCCCTTGCAACCGCTGCAATCGTGTCTGCCTGTCCCGCATCGGACTGGTCAGCCACAAACGAGCCTGCAGCTGACGTGGACTTTTTACCCCCTCCATAAATCTTCGTCCGCGAAGCCAAGCCAAAGAAAAGAAAAAATTGTAATCATACCTTTTTAAATTTTTTTTTCTATTTTTCTTTAAATGTAATTCTTTATTGTATTCATGTTATAAAATTTTTAAATAAAGTCTTTAAAAAAAAAAGAAGTTTCATGGTTTTCATTGCTTTTTTAAATGTTTGTACAAAATGTTCTGCCTCCCTGTTAGTAGTTGGGTGATAGGGTGCGGACAAAATATATCTGATATTATTGTCACTCATACATTTAAAAAAATGTTTTTTAAATTGAGGCCCATTTTCCGTAACTAATTCATGAGGCAGTCCATAAGTGGCAAAGATGGCTCGTAGACAGTCAATCATGGGATCTGCTTTGGTATTTTTCAGCTGTGAAACTACTGGCCATTTGGAGTGGACATTCACAGGTGTTGGGAAAGTCTCACCCATGAATGGTCCAGCGAAGTCTACATGAATCCGATGCCAGGGGGATGGCCATTTCCAAGGGTTAGCTTTGGCTTGTGGCATTTTTGGCTGCATTGACTGACATACTTTGTATTCTCTTACTGTTGTTTCAATGTCTCTGTCTGTGGAGGGCCACCAGACATGCATTTGGACCAGTGCCTTCAGTGGTACCATTCTCGGATGGTTGTGGTGCAGTTCTGATAACTTGGTAGTTTGCCATTTGGCTGGAATAATTGTACAGGTACCCCATAGTAAACAACCTTCTTCAACCGATAGTTCATGTGGTAAGGCTTTAGATCTTCTGGGATGAGTTCAGATTTGGGCCACCCATTAAGAATGACGTATAGGATCTTGCTTTATGTTGCCTCTTTTTGGGTTTCCTTTGCGATCATCTGGTCTGTAATGGGCAGTTGTTGAAGTTGTTCTTGGTTGATGGCTGCTGCGTCTGCTGTCCATTTAATAATTTCTTCTCGTTGTTCTGTCTTGGGTAGCGGCATGTGTGATAAGGCATCTGCATGGCTGTTGAGTGTTCCTGGTTTATGTTTTAAATCATAGTTATATCCCACTAGTAGCATGGCCCATCTTTGACTTCTGGCCACAGCTAATACTGGTCTACCTTTGTGTGGCCCCAGGATTAAACTAAGAGGCTTGTTGTCTGTGATCAGGGTGAATTTTTTTCCATCAAGATATTGGTTGAATTTTTTTACACCAAACATTATTGTCTATCCTTCTTTTTCTAGTTGGGCGTAATTGCGTTTGCTTGTGGTTAATGTTCGCGAAGTGTACGCTACTGGTTGCTCACCTTTTTCTGTGATTTGGGATAGTACCACTCCTTGTCCCACTGGTGAAGCATCCACGGCTAGCGTAACTTCTTTAATAGGGTCGTAGTGGATCAGCGCCTTATTTATGGACAGTATTTCCTTTAGTTGATCGATTGTGTTAGTTTCCAAGTTCCAATACCACGCTTGATCTTTCTTGAGTAATTGGTTCAGCGTAGACATATTAGGGATATGTTTTCAATAATGATTAACAAGTCCTAGGAAGGACTGTAATTCCGATTTGTTGGTTGGATATGGGGCCTTACAAAGGGCTTCTGTTCCTGTTGGATTAATTTGCACTCCCTCGTTGTCAATTGTAAACCCAAGATATGTTACTGAGGGACGCATGAAGACACATTTGTCCTTTCGTAATCGTATTTTAGCCTTTAAAACCTTCTCAAGGCTTTGTAAGTGTTCACTGTCGTTTCGGCCCATGTTGATGATATCATCTAGGTAACACCCAATTGAGAATCCATGTAGTAATTTGTCCGTCGTTGTTGAAAAACCACAGGTGTTGCTGATATTCCGTAAGGAATGCGTGAATAGGTGAATAATCGCAGATTCCCTTGATTTTTTTTGTCCAATTCTGTCTGTTGATATGCTTGTGACAAATCTAATTGTGAATTTTTTCCCTCTGTTTCGTGCTTGGAACAATTCTTCTGCCTTGGGCATTGGGTGTTTGGGTATTTTAAGTGATGAACTGATGGTGATGTAATCACCACAAATGCGAATTTCACCGTTTGCTTTTCGTACAGGTACGATGGGCGCTGCCCATTCGCTGCATTGTATCAGTTCTAATATGCCTTCTTGTTTTCGTCTGTTTAATTCAGTCTCAATTTCCCCTTTCATAGCAAATGGGACTGTTCTGGCTTTGAAGAATTTTGGTTCTGCATTATTTTTTAATTGCAGTTTGCCTTGAATGCCTTTGCTTTGGAAAACCACTGCGTGATGGTAGAGTTCTGGCTGGGAGGTACATTTAGTATTGAACCAAATTCCCCTCGACTGGCTGGAAAGTGTTGTAGCCAGTTTCTTTCAAAGAGTGCTGGTCCCTGGGTATCTATGATGCATAGTGTAGACATATTAGGGATATGTTTTCAATAGTGATTAACATGTCCTTGGAGTGTTTTGGTTGCTGTTGTTTGTATTGTACCTGGACCGTACATTTTCCAAACACTTAGATTCAGTCTCCTGTAACAGATCTTTGAGTTATTTCAGTTGTTTTTACCGGGAGGCATAGTAACAAGTGTTCCTTCACATGTAACGGAATTAGGGACACCTCTGTCTCTATGTCTGACTCCATCTCCAGTGGGTGCACGTTTATTTCTAGCTGTATAAAGATTGCTGTGTTTCCTCCATTTATTCCTTGGATGTGTAATATCTCAAGAGATGAAATTTCAGGAGTTTGAAGGTCAGTCGTTGCGCTCTCTCTCTCTCTCTCTCTCTCTCTGCAATTACTTTGACTTTAGCTGCCTGTTTATTTGCAGGCCACCTGCATTTTAGAAGCAGACATTTAGCTTTGATATGTCCTTCTGTTTTTGCAGTGGTTGCATTTAGAATTTTTGAAGATACATTTTTCTGGTTGGTGGTTGTATTTCCCACAACAGAAGCATTGTTGGCGGGAAGACCTCCCGACGAGTAGGTCTGGTTGACCCACATCCAAATTTTTATCTGCCATTTCTGAGCTGCAGGCAGCCCTGTATACAATCTATAATGTAACATCTTCATCCATTGCTAATAATTTTTGCCTTGCTTGGTGATTTTCTAGCCCCATCACTAATCTGTCTAGCAATATCTGATTTAGAAACTGCTCGAAATGACAGGGCTCCACCAGTTTGCGCAACGATGCTAGGAATTCACTTACTATTTCTCCTGGTCCTTGTCTTTTTTAATTGCATCGTTGCCCTTCTGCCGTAACTGGTGGTTTGGGGCTTAAATGGTTCCTGAGAGCTGTGTATAATTCGTTGAATGTCTTCGTCCCTGGATCTTATGGGGCCAGCAAGGTCTGAAGGGGATTGAATGTTTTGCTGCCCGTTATACTGAGGACGAGGGCACGTTTGGGGTTTACTGGACCTTTCACAATATTGTGGGCTACGGGGTAGTAGTTAATTCATTCTACGTAGTTAACCCAACTTTCTCCTACTTTGTATAATTCCCCGAACTTCCCCTCTACCATCTTGGTATGCTTTCACTTTGATCTTTTGGTGGAAATTTTTTGGGTTGTTAGTCATTTTCTACCTTTTTTCTGTTGGTGCTTGGAGTATGCTGTGTATGTACTCACACAATTAAGACTCGTAGATGTGATGCTTTCTCATCCTTCTATTAGACTAACATGGCTACTGACACACAGAGTTATATATGGAAGGGTGACATCATGACGAGCTTATACCCAACAGGGTGTCCTGGAATTGAAAAAAGAAAATAAAGGATATATCAGGAACTAAGGCCACAACTGTGAGAAATAATTGATGGTTAATGAAGGTGGTAATGAATTGATTAAAAAAATTAAATAACCAGCAATGCACCAGTGTTGGAGAAACTCAGCAGATTTCACATCTACAGGCTGTAAAGTGTATCCAACGTTTCTGGCCTAAACCCTTCATCAAGGTATGAACAAAAAACAGGCAGGAACGTGGATAAAAAGGTGGGATAAGGGGTAGAAGGTGCGGGGGATGGGCTGGACAACCACAAGCTAACAGGTAAGACTTCATAGATGAGTACGGGTGGGAGAGTAGAAGAGAAGTAGGCTGAGAAGTGATGGGGAAAGGGTAGGTCTATAATGGAGAGGGAGGGAGAGGGGGTGGTGAGCTAGAGGGAGAGGGAAAATGAGAGACTGGGGTGGGGTTTAGTGGAAACTGGAGAAATTCTTTTCAGTGGTCAAGGTTGTAAATCCAAGGAAACTATTGCAGGATGCTTAAAAGGTGCAGCTGGAGGAACTCGAATCCGGCACTCTCTGCAAGGAGTTTGTATGTCCTCCTTGTGTCTGCATGGGTTTCCTCCCACCCTTCAAAACGTTTGGGGGTTGCAGGTCATTTGGGTGTGATTGGACGGCAAAGGCTTGTGGGCCTAAAGGGCCTGTTACCATGCTATATGTCTTTTTAAAAAAAAAATCATTTTGGGTTGATACCCTCCATTAGGTCTGCATCAGGATTACAAGAGCTTTGGTGAATTACTGTATGGCGACAACATCCAGATGTGAGACACTGCAGCTGTGGAGTACCAGCTTCGGAACTGTGAAACGTTTGATTAGGTAGATGTGTCACAGTTGAGTGACTGCTTTGTTCTGGGAGCTGTAGGGCTTCTCAATCATGGTGTTTCTTTCAGAAAAGTTGGAAAAGCTTTGGGGAGTTGAGAGTTGATTCATTTGCTGTAAAATATTCAGCTTCTCAGCTGCTTCACGTGACTGGTACATGTAAGCTTTTGATTAGTGGGATGTTGTTGCACTTGATAATCTTTCTTTCTTTGGCTTGGCTTCGCGGACGAAGATTTATGGAGGGGTAATGTCCACGTCAGCTGCAGGCTCGTTTGTGGCAGGACAGGGAGACACGGTTGCAAATGAAAATTGGTTGGTTGGGGTTGGGTGTTGGGTTTTTCCTCCTTTGTCTTTTGACAGTGAGGTGGGCTCTGCGGTCTTCTTCAAAGGAGGTTGCTGCCCGCCGAACTGTGAGGCACTTGATAATAATGCCACGGTATATGACGGCAGTTATTCTTATTTTTGCTGACTGATGTAGACATTGCTTTGATGTCATTATTATACTCTCTCTGATTATTGTCAATACCTTGCTTCATTGCTTGACATATTGTGAGAGAATCCAAGTGAAAAGTGTTAGTTAAAACTGCATGTGGTGGGAACAACATTGGCAGGTAGAGTGTTGGTGATTAATCAATTGAGTGAAAGACAGTGACCACATCGCTGCAAAGTCACTGTGATTGGCTCTGTCTATTGTACATCTTTATGAAACAACAATTCTCTACTCACAGCAATTGAGAGAAACCACCTGCCTTTACCAGGTGAAGTTGTGGTAATTTCTATTTTTTTTCTGCTTTCTCAGCAGTTTCTGCTTTCTGATTAAATTAACTTTACTTCTTGTAGTAAATCCAATTCATTGCTTGACTGACATTCTGTCTGATGTGCCAAAGGTGAGGTAGTTGTGCAATTTCATGGTTCCTTTTATTGTTCCATAAAACATTGATATGCTTCAATTTTTGTCTGCCCTAGTGCCAAGAATCACCATGGGCATTGCCCAGCTTTCCCAACAATAATAGAAATGGAATCAAAAGAGAGTCCCCTCAGAAACACTGGGTGCCTGTGGATTCACCTCCAGTGCTTCTGCAGGCTCTGCAGCCGCAGAATCAAATCATTCACAGCCCGAGCTCCAGGTTCAAACCTCCGATATGATTAAGAAGCCTTCAGTGTCTGAGGCCCTTTGGGTGCCATTCTTGCCCTTTTGTATCCTGGTTCTTTTTCCTGGTTCCCAAGAGCCATTCTCAAGCAGCCCGCAGCCTGCGTTGGTCCTTTGACCGCAAGTTGCCCGCAGCCTGCGTTGGTCCTTCCACCGCAAGTCGCCCGCAGCCTGCGTTGGTCCTTCCACCGCAAGTCGCCCGCAGCCTGCGTTGGTCCTTCCACCGCAAGTCGCCCGCAGCCTGCGTTGGTCCTTCCACCGCAAGTCGCCCGCAGCCTGCGTTGGTCCTTCCACCGCAAGTCGCCCGCAGCCTGCGTTGGTCCTTCCACCGCAAGTCGCCCGCAGCCTGCGTTGGTCCTTCCACCGCAAGTCGCCCGCAGCCTGCGTTGGTCCTTCCACCGCAAGTCGCCCGCAGCCTGCGTTGGTCCTTCCACCGCAAGTCGCCCGCAGCCTGCGTTGGTCCTTCCACCGCAAGTCGCCCGCAGCCTGCGTTGGTCCTTCCACCGCAAGTCGCCCGCAGCCTGCGTTGGTCCTTCCACCGCAAGTCTCCCACAGCCTGCGTTGGTCCTTCCACCGCAAGTCGCCCGCAGCCTGCGTTGGTCCTTCCACCGCAAGTCTCCCACAGCTTGCGTTGGTCCTTCCACCGCAATTCGCCCGCAGCCTGCGTTGGTCCTTCCACCGCAAGTCGCCAACCACTCACAGCCTCATGCAGGGCAGAAAGTGTGCTCAGTACCCAAGTAGCTGTTTCATTCTGTTCATTTGTTCTTTATTTTTATTACATGTTCTAGGGAACATTCCACAGCGAGCAGGCTTTGGAGTATGGTACCAATTTTGTAGGAGGAGTGTCACCAGGGAAAGGTGGCAAAACCCACTTGAATTTGCCTGTCTTCAACACAGTTCAAGAGGTAAGTGAGTTGGATTAATATTTTAATTGGTGACTTTCTAATCAAAGAGAATTGTTTCCTCAGCTTTAATAAAAAAAAGTGAGACAGTCAATCACAATTTACTATGCAGATTTTTCCTGGCAGATTTCAGATTTATTGTCAGAGTTCATACATGACTTCACATAACGTCCTGAGGTTTTTTTGTTCTGCAGGCGAGGCACTTATTGGTAATGCAAAAAAATACTACACAGCATATACATCTAAACAAAGAACTGTAAACAGATAATGAATGTAAACTGCAATACAGAGAGAATAACAAAATCAATAAAGTGCACAAGTAAGAGTCCTTAAATGAGTCCCTGATTGAGTTTGTTGTTGAGGAGTCTGATGGTGGAGGGTAGCAGCTGTTCCTGAACCTGGTGGTGCGAGTCTTGTGACACCTGTGTCTCTTTCCTGAGAACCGAGCGTGTGGATTCTTGATGATTGCTGCAGATCTCCAACAGCAACGTTCTTTGCAGATGTTCTCAATAGTAGGGAGCATTTTAGCTGTGATGTCCTGGACTGTCTGTGACCACTACCTTTTGGAGGGTTTATGCTCAGGAGTTTTGCTGTCTCCATACCAGACATGCTGTCCCTATGCAGCCGGACATCACTCTTTCCACCACACCTCTGCAAAAATTTGCCAGGGTTTCTCGTGTCATACCAAACCTCTACAAACTCCTAAGGAAGTAGAGGCACTGTCGTGCTTTCTTCATGACGCCATTAGATTGTTAGCTCCAGGAAGATATTCCAAGATTAAAATTTGGGATTTTAATTATGGGGGATTTTAGCATGACAGGCGATTGGGAAGGGCAGGAAGTTACTGGATCCCAGGAGAGAGAGCTTGTAAAAAGCTTAAGGGATGGCTTTTTTGAATAGCTTGTTGATAAGCCCACCAGGGGATCTGAAATTCTGGATTGGGTGATGTGCAATGACCCTGAGATTATTAGGGACTTTACGATTTTGAGCCTCTGGGAAGTAGCAATCATAACATGGTTGAACTTAGTTTCATATTTTAAAAGGAAAAGATGTTATTGGGTGAAATAAAGGAAGTTATAGTGGCATGTGAAAGGAACTGGCTCAAGTTAACTAGAAGAGTAAACTAATTGCAGGGATGGCAGAACAGAATTGGAAGCTATATTTACAAGTAATAAAACATATTTAGGATATGTGGCCACTGGAATCACAGTGGACACGATGAAATAACCACACAAGGCGTTTCTTTAGTGAATCAAATGGATTTACTCTTCAGAACGTACACAACCTTTTAAAAGCTTGAATCACACACCCGACGTCATCATGCACTGACGTCACATAGCCGGTTCGATGCCTTCTGGGAGTTGTAGTGACGCCATAGTGCCACTACACGGCTCCTCCCAACCCCCCCTCAGAACCAGATCCTCGTGGAGTTCCCGACAGTACCCCCCCCCCCCCACCGTTCACCTCGGAGATGCCCACCACTCCATGCAAGAGCCAGATGACTGCCCCCCAGAGAAGCTCCAACTAGCTAAGGAGGAGTTCAAAGAACTGGAAGAACTGGGCATGATACGGCAGTCAGACAGCCTATGGGCTTCTCCCCTGCACATGGTGCCCAAAGCTACAAGGGGTTGGAGGATTAATGAGACCACTACGCTGGATCGCTACCCTGTGCCGCATATTCAAGACCTTTCAGCCAACCTGCATGGGGTAACGATTTTCTCTAAAGTGAACCTCCTGCAGGGATACCATCATATCCTCATACAACTTGATGACATCCCCAAGATTTCCATCATCGCCCCATTTGGCTTGTTTGAATTCTTACGCATTCCAATCGGGCTGAAGAATGTCAGCAAACCTTCCAGCAGCTGATGGATACGGTGGGCTGAGACCTGGACGGCACTTTCGTCCAGCTCGATGACATCCTGGCGCTGAGCAAAGATCAACAAGAACATTTCGTGCACCTCCACAACCTCTACATCTGACCGAGTGAGTTTGGACTGACAATCAACCCAGCCAAATGCCAGTTCAGGTTGGAAACCATTGACTTCCTGGGCCATAAGATAACCAGGGAAGGGGCCACACCACTACCCAGCTAGGTGAAGGCCATCTAAAGTTTCCTCGACCTAGCACGACCAAGGGACTACAGGAGTTTGTGGGGCTGATCATCTTTTATCACAGATTCCTCCCCTCAGTGGCTAGAATCATGTGGCCCTTATTCACCCAAATGGCAGACAAAGCCAAGGACGTAACCTGGGACACAGAGTCGGCAGAGGCCTTCATAAAGGCCAAGGAAGCATTGGTGGGCGACAGTCTTTTGGCACATCCCAGGGCATCAACTGCCCTGACAGTGGACTTCTCGGGAACGGCGATTGGCGGAGTTCTAGAGCAGCAGATCAGAGGGAATTGGCGGCCGCCGCTGGCTTTCTTCATTCAGCATCTGCGACCTCTAGAACTGAAGTACAGCGCTTTCAGCAGGGAGCTACTGGCGCTGTACCTAGCCATCCGCCACTCTGATACATCTTCAAGGGCCAGGACTTTTACCGCCTTCACCGACCACAAACCCTGACCTTCGTCCTGGCCAAAATCTTGAACCCTTGGTCAGCTCGCTCACAGCTTCCTCTGTCATGTATCTCCAAATACACCACAGATGTGCAACACGTCTCAGGCAAAGACAACGTGGTGGCACTGTCCAGGCAGACCATCCAAGCACTATCAAAGGGAGTGGATTTCGTGGCACTAGTAAAGGTACAACAAGATGATGAGGAGATGCCCCAGTACAGGACAGCCATTTTGGGTCTGCAACTCCAGGACATCCAGATCGGCACGGGTAAAGCCACCCTCCTGTGCTATGTGGCCTCCGGATAGACCAGACCTATTTTCCCTGCAGCTTGGAGATGACAGGTTTTCAATTCCATCCATGGGCTGTCTTACCCATCCATCAGGACCATGGTGTGGCATGGTCTCTGAAAACAAGTCAGTGGGTGGGCGAAAGTGAGCATGCAGTGCCAGACAGTCAAGGGTCAGCGGCACACCAAGACCCCACCGCAGCACTTTGGGCCCTTGGAGTGAAGGTTTGACCATGTCCAGGTGGACATTGTGGGACCCCTACCAGTATCCCAGGGTTCCACTACTTGTTCACAATGGTTGACCGCTTCACCAGGTGACCAGAAGCAGTCCTGATGGCAGACATCTCCACAACCTCCTGTGCAAGAGCCATCAGTTCTTCCTAGGTAGCATACAATCCTACATCACCTCCAGCCTCTGGTTCAACTTTGTGAGTCTGTGGGGCACTCAGCTACACAACTCTACAGCCTATCACCCACAATCAAACAGGCTGGTGGAGCACTTCCACAGATACCTCAAGTCCACACTCATGGCCAGCCTACAAGGACCCAACCAGACGAGCTACCAAGGGCACTGTTGGGGATCTGCACTACGCCCAAGGAGGACCTCAACACCTCTTCCGCAGAACTCATGTATGGAGCTCAACTGATGGTCCCCGAGGAATTCGTAATGTCCCCAGACAAGCAACGGATGATACTGCAGCCCTCCTCTGCAGGCTACGGGAACGAGTCGGCAACCTGATCCCGACTCCACCGGCCATGTACGGACAGGTGAGGGCCAACATACCCAAAGACCTGCAGGTGTGTGAGTATGTTTTAATCCACAGGGGTTCACACTGTCCACCACTTCAGAGGCAGTATGAGGGTCCATTCTGGGTTGTGTGAAACAACAGCACCACGTTCGAATTGTAGGTTGGAGGTAAGATGGAGGTCTTCACTAAAGACAGGTTGACGCCGGCACTCCTGGACCTGGCATGCCCCGTTGAGGTTCCAATACCACACAAGAGAGGCAGACCACCAAAGACAACAGAGATACTGCCTTCAGGCATCAAAGACAAAAGCACCGGTTCTGGGGGTGTGTCATGTAGCTGCATGCCGCCGTGGCAATTGGGCCAGTGCTCCGGGCAGAGATTGCAACCAGGAGCCAGCAGACCGTGCAGCAGCACTGGCCCGAGCAAGCAAACTGGCAGTCGTATGGCTGGCAACATGGGGGCCAGCATTCCCAACATGACGCTCGCTGTACAGCCAACAGCTTGTGGATAGCACACGGGAAAGAAGACATTGTAATGTAAGAAGGGGACCTGCGCGTGGGAAAACTGCTATTCTTATGAGTGCGGTGATGTCAGTTGATGGACCAAATGGCAGGAACGCCAACAGTATAAACGCCAGGCTTCAGCTCCAATAAAACACAGAGCTATATCTCACTACACCCGTGTGTGTCTTTCTTCGAGTAGCGTGCAGCTATACAAGCATAATTTTGAATGAGGTTGACAATGGGTCGCCAGCGAGGAAAGTGTTGTAATAGTTAATTCTGCAGATAAGGACTTCTTGCTTACCTCCCTTGCCTTTGTCCCACTACAAAGAAATTTGCTTCCAACAAGTTAAGCCCCACATTGTAGGTTATTGTTTTAAAGCCACCAATATCCTCATTGATAAACTCCATCTCTTCCGTCGTTTCTAGCTAACTAATGAAATCAATTGACTGACAATATTTCAGTCAATAAGGAGACTTTATTCGTCTCATTCAAGATCAAGATTTAATTTATGATCATAGTTATAACAGTGTCATAGGGATTTTTTCCCTACTGCAAGGCTGATAGATTTGCCACCAGCAGGAATTGACTAAGCTCCTCTTACAGTTCTTACAATCAGACTTATCGTCAGAGAGAGGGAAGGAAAAGAGAATCCCCCCCAAGAGTCACCACGTGTCCTTGGATTTGCCTCCAGCGCTTCCTCTGCCACACATAGTCCAGTTCAAACTATTGGCAACCCAAGCTCCAGATCCAAAACTCCAACATGAACCCTGGTTCCAATACCTGATACTCCCCACCCCCACCCCCAACCAGTTTGAGCCAGTCTCCAGCACTCCGCAGCGCAACACGTGTCTCCCGACAACAGTCTTTAGCAGCCCATAGCTTCCGTACGTTCCTCGCCTTGAGTCTACAGCAGTCTGCAGCGTGGAATGGTCCCTGAGCTGCCGCTGTGATCACAGCGGGTCGTCTCCTCTACTCCTCCTGAGATTGGGGTGGGTGGTCTTTCTGTCTTCTGGTGCCCTGCTCCAGTCCTCTGCTTCCCCAGAGCCTGCAGCCTCTTGTGGCTGCTGTCAATAAATAGGCACCAACCTGCGGTTGTGGGATTTCAAATAAAACCCCCCCTCTGCTCCTTCAAAGTCCTTTCAGACCGTTGACTGGGTGGCTGGACCCCACGCGGGAGCACTGCATCTCTGCTCCGCCGGGTCTGCACCAGCGGCAGCACTGCCGTCTGGATGTGACATGTCTCATCATGGGACGTTCACTTTTTCAAATTATTCCTCCATTTTAATGCGTGTTCTATTTGCATATGTAGGCTGAAATATATTGGAATAAGCTCATGTGCATTCTGTAACCCTGTATAAGTCATTACATCTTCTGTAAGTTTCCCAGCTGAGGGCATAGTGTTTTGTTCATGGCTGGGATGTTCATGACCTGGGCAGTGCTGCTTTCTTCCTTTTCTCAAGACATTGTCTTTAATGCTAATGTACGAGTATGGAAACTTGGTGCGTAAAGCTTGAATCATTCTAGTCGGTGCAACCTATTCATCAAAGTGAATGGATTAACAGTCCATTATTTTCTGAACCCTACAAAGGATAAATTATTTTGATATCTATGTTTAGGCCAAAGAAAATACAGGAGCCGATGCATCTGTTATCTACGTCCCACCTCCATTTGCAGCTGCTGCCATCCATGAAGCCATCGATGCCGAGATTCCGCTGGTGGTTTGTATCACAGAAGGCATTCCACAGCAGGATATGGTGCGGGTGAAACATAGGCTACTGCGCCAGAATAAGACTCGCCTCATTGGCCCCAACTGTCCAGGAATAATAAATGTAAGTGCTTTTTCCATGTAATCTATACCACTTTAGTGAACCAGATATGTAATTTTGCAGACTTCTAATTAACAGTTATCAGGAATTCAAGCAACCAGCAAAATAAATCCGCGGAAAAAAGGTAAAAAATACGCAAATTTAAAATTGGTGTGCCCCACCATTGGTTCTCCAATTATACAATACGCAATTTCAATTCACTTCTCCGGCATCTACTAATCCCCATAGATGCTGGATACCGGAGGTTTTACTGTATTTATTGAGCGTTCATGGGGAATAATGTGTGGGCATGTGGAATCAGGTTTAGGAGTAAGAAAATGAAAGGTAAGTTGTGATGAGAACATGTGCAAAGGGTACTGATAGACAGTAAAATTACCATCATCCGGCACCTAGGGGGATCGTTGATGCCATATATGTGACTTTTCTGGTTGTCTGAGACGCACACTTCCAATGCATAACTAAAACACCTGCATTAAGAATACACTGTTTAAAGGACAAAAAAAAGTGTAAAATATAAATTTGAAAATAAAAATCAGTATTGTAGTCATTAATTATTTTAAATTCACTTTAATGAGCTGATTCGCATAACTTACAAAATTTAAATTTGAACCCTGGTCATTGGTGTTATAACAGTGAAGTGCTAGCTGTTGCGCTAACTGTTTGCAGTCATTACGAACCTGACAACCCAACTCCCCTCCGCAGAAGTGTCCTGGTCAGTATTTCGTCACAACCTGACTCTCCTCCACACCAGTGTTCTGGTCAGGCTCTTAGTGCAATCAAACTCACCTCCATACAAATGCTCCAGCCAGGCCCTTGGCGCAAGGCATCTCACCTCCGTGCAAGTGTCCCGGTTAGGCCCTCGGTGTACCTTCCTTTAAATTCGAACCCCATTCACAAGCACTGCAATATCATTGCACTAGCCTCTACCCTAACAATGCCACCATCATAATTAACTTGCTCTCCCCCCGCCACAGGTTTAAAGCCTTTACTAATAATACTAATAATGCCTAAAGAAATCTCTTGGTGCCTGCCACATTGACCACCGCCAGTGGGCTGATATCGCCTCAAACCGTGCATCTTGGCGCCTCACAGTTCGGCAGGCAGCAACCTCCTTTGAAGAAGACCGCAGAGCCTACCTCACTGACAAAAGACAAAGGAGGAAAAACCCAACACCCAACCCCAACCAACCAATTTTCCCCTGCAACCGCTGCAACTGTGTCTGCCTGTCCCGCATCGGACTTGTCAGCCACAAACGAGCCTGCAGCTGGTGTGGACATTTACCCCCTCCATAAATCTTCGTCCGCGAAGCCAAGCCAAGAATACACTAATAAAGATAAAGACTCTTATCAGGCAGGGATGGGGACACACTTTGGGAGAGTTACACCAACAGATAGCGGCATCAGCCAGCTCTTCATCCTGTGCTGCCATTTTATTCAAACACAACTTTATTGAAACGTTATTAAAACAGCTGCTGCGGGCAGGGCATGCTCCGCTGGCTGACTGTTTGCTCCCAAGGGGCTGTGTATTGTTTTGGAGAACATTTACTTTTACAATTTTAAAGTCTAAAAGTAATTTGGGAAATTATAGGCCGATAAGCCTGATATCAGTCGTGGGTAAATTATTGGAAGATGGACTAAGAGATCTAATGTACAAGTATTTGGATAGGCAGGGACTAATTAGGCATAGTTGACATGGTTTTGTGTGTGGTAGGTCATGATTAACCAATCTTAGAGGGTTTATCGAGGAAGTTATCTAGAAAGTTGATGAAGTAAATACTATGGATATGCCTACATGGACTTGAGTAAGGCATTTGACAAGGGAGTTTAATCAGGAAGGTTCTCTCATTTGGTGTTCATGGTAAGGTAGTAAATTGGATTAAACATTGGCTTTACGGGAGAGACCAGAGATTGGTAATGGATGATGGCCTCTCCGGCTGGAGGCCTGTAACTAGTGGTGTGCCTCAAGGATTGGAGCTGGATCCATTATTAGCGATGTAGTGGACAGGGAGGAAAGCTTTCAGAGCTTGCAGAGGGATCTGGACCAGCTAAAAAAAATGGGCTAAAATAGACAGGTGGAATTTAATGCATATAAATGTGAGGTGTTGCAGTTTTGAAGGATAAAACAAGGTCATCATGCACAATAAATGGTAGAGCACAGAGGAGTGTGGTAGAACATAGGGATGTGGGGATACAGATACAAAATTCCCTGAAAATGGCATCACCAGTAAGATAGGATTGCAAAGAAAGCTTTTGGCACATTTGCTTTCATAAATCAAAATAACATGCATGGGAGTTGGGGTGTTATGGTGAACTTGGAAAAGACATTGGTGATGGCAAATTTGGACTATTGTGTGCAGTTTTAGTAACCCAACTGCAGGAATTATATCAATAAAATAGAGAGTGCAGAAGAAATTTACAATGATGTTGCCAGGTCTTGAAAAACTGAGTTACAGGGAAAGGTTAAATGGGTTAGGATTTTATTCCTTGGAGCATAGAAAAATATTGTTCTACAAAACTAGTATGGGTATAGATAGAGTAAATGCAAGCAAGCTTTTTCCACTAGGTTTAGGTGAGATAAAAACTAGAGGATATGGGTTAAAGGTAAAAGGGGAAAAGTTTAAAGGGAGTATTGGGGAAATTTATTCATGCAGAGTGGGAGTGTGGAATGAGCTGCCAGCTGAAATGGTAAATTCAGGCTCAATTTTGGCATTTAAGAAAAATTTGGGGAAGGTACATGGATGCAAGGGAAATGGAGCGATAAAGTCCAGGTGCAGGACAGTGCTACATTTTCCTTTAAAATTAATGTGCAAAGCAATTCTTACACTGTTATTCTGATACTTCAGCTGCTGTGTGTGAGTTTTGACTTGCATTAATCTCCTGTATTAATTTATTTATTTTTTGTTAGCCTGGAGAGTGTAAAATTGGAATCATGCCTGGACATATCCATAAGAAAGGAAGAATTGGTGAGTACCAAAACAAATTGATTTTATCTCTCAATTACTTTTGTGTGTACGAATGGAAACTTCAATTTTATATTTAATCCAGTTACTCAAATGCAAGGGCAGCAAGTACAAAGAAGATGCCCAAAGATTTTATTATGAGGATAATAAGATGAAATGAAGGTGCACATTGGGAAAGGATCACATCCTGTGCTAAACAGGGAAGTGAAGGAACTGCTCTGAATGGTGGGGAGAGGAGATCTACAATTTTAGGATAGAAATAAGATCGATGGGACTTCAGAGATCTTCAGAAAGAAATTAGAAGAGGAAAATTCTGCAGTTACATTTAAATTTGAGGCATGGGGGAAATGGGGACTGAAATAAGTTGCCCTCACTCGCCCACTTCAAATCTGATTGACAGAGGTTATTTAATCAGACTTTTATTTTTATCCTCAGAGTTACTAAACTGTTGTTCTGTTTGAACTTGACTTGCATTCCACTGAAGATGTCCTTCATTGACAGGTTTCCCCAATAACGTGCTCCCAATCTACTCTCCTAAGCGCCTGTCTAATAGTGTTGTAATTAGCCATTCCCCAATTAGCACTTATACCAAGGTCCAATCTTATCTATGGAGTTATAATCACTGTTCCCATAATGTCTCCCACTGGTACCCCTTTTACACAGTGATCCCACTTAATTGGCATGTGAACGACCCTTCTTTAAAGCCAGCTGGGTTGTTCAAACTGAGCCAAGAAAAGTGGGGTCAGTGCACCTTTTAGACAGGAGCCAATGTGAAACACATCGGCCCTGATGTTACCTACCTTGCTGGGTATATACACGGGATGAAAATGATCCCTCCCCCCACCAATCCTGCGTTCATTGTGCTTACACAGGTAAGTGAAGCAGTTAGAAGTTGGTTAATTCCTGGCTTTTCACAGCAGTGTATAGGCTCATTTTCCAAATCAAGGTCTAATATGCCCTTTCCCTGGTTGGATTATCCATGTACTATGTCCAGAAACCTGTCTGGGTGCACCTCATAAATTCTGCCCCATACAAGTCTCTGGGAATAAGGGACCCCCCCCCCCCCCACCCCACCCAGTCAATATGGGAGAAGTGAAAAGTCAACCACTTCAACTACCCTGTTGCTTTGACATCTTTTCTTAATTGGATGATGTATCTGTTCCTCTATTTCCTTCTAGATTTTGGAAAACCTAGAGTAAAACCCTATAATTGTGATTATACCTTTCTTATTCCTGTTTTACCCACATTACCTCAGTGGATGAGGTCTCCAGAACATCCTCACTAAGTACCATGTGATATTTTCCTGATCAGTAATGCAACTCCCCTATCTCATTTGCATCCCTCTCTATTGCATCTGAATCTTGAGTTGTCAGTTTCTGTAATGGATGCAGTATCATAGTTGCATGCTTATCTAGGCCCCAATTTTTATCTGCCATACCTGTTACTTCCCCTTGCTTGAAATGAATGGATTTTTATCCATCTGCATTGTCGTGTTTGGAAAGTATCAGGTTCAGTGGGTTCACAGAGAGATATTACAGTCAAAGATCACTTTATTGAACGCACATGAGACAAGCAGGGCAAGACGTCAAACAATACTTAATTACTACGAAACAACTATATAGACATTCAAATCAGACTCAAGTTGGACTACGTTACTAGTAGCTGCCTATCTTCTAACACTCTCGCACGTGTACACACTTCACAGACAAAATTTCAAACACACTTGCAATTCCCTGCATGAATGGAGGTGCGGCTCTCTGCAAACTCTGATCTATTGCAGTACTATGGCCCAAACACACCTTACCCGCAACTTCTCCAGCGATGTCCACAGTAGCAACCTGTGATATCCAGGTCTTGAACCAAGAGGCAAGGAGAGAAAGAGAGAAAAAAAAAGAGGTATATTGATTGTTTTATACTGTTCTGAACTAGATGTTTGGCCATTGATGAAACTGAGTAATTTAACTTAGCCAATGGTAAGGTGTGCACTAATGTGTGTCCGAAGTCCCACCTTGATTGGCAGGTGATGCAACTTCCGAATAAGTTTCAGACAGGAGGTCATGTGACCATCCACAATGTTCCAGATATACAGGGATGTCGGGTGTTCCTCCAAAATTTATATACAACATGTTCATTAGGGCAGAATGGTTACCACAATGCTATTACAGTGCCAGCGACCCTGGTTCGAATCCAGCGTGATCTGTAAACATTCTCCCTGTTTCTTCCAGATGCTCTGGTTTTCTCCCTCTTTTCAAAACGTATGGGATTGTAGGTTAATTAAAGTATTTGGGTGACATGGGCTTATGGACTGGAAGGGCCTGTTAGTGTGCTATAATTTATGTTTAAATTTAAAATTTAAAAAATTTAACTTGGTCCTTCCTGTCATTTCCTGTCAAACCAACTCATCTGTGAAATGTTGTGGTAGGGGTGTCAGGACCTGGGCATGTATGGCTGCCACAGGTACTGGTGCACTCATCTTCATTGATGATGTAACTACAGATGGCAATAGCAAAATGAATTCTGAGGTGTATAGAAACATCTTACCTGTTCAAATTCAAGCAAGCTCCTCCAAACTCGTTGGATGGCACTTCATCCTCCAGCAAGACAATGATCCCAAACATACTGCTAATGGAGTATCAAAGCTAAAAACTGGAAAACTCTTGGAATGACCAAGAAAGTTACCTAATCTAAATGCCTTCCATATGTCGAAGAGAAAACCTCATGGGACAAGCCCTCGATAAAAGAAGGAGCTGAAGATGGCTGCAGTAGAGGCCTGGCAGAACATCACCAGAGAAGATACTCAGCACCTGGTGATGTCTGTGAATCACAGACTTCAAGCACTCATTACATCCAAAGGACATGCAACAAAGTATTTAATATGAGTATTTTAATATACAAACCATTGCTATGTCCCAAATATTTTTATGCCCTGAAATGAGGGGACAATATATATAAAAAGTGCTGTGATTTCTACATGGTCGAACAAAAATATACACAAATAACTTTGAATAATATCTGGAATGCGCACTTTAATCACATGAATTGCTTAATTACAAATTTAAAACTGTGGAGCACGGGCAAATAAAGGGGGAAAAAAAATCTTTGTCTCAAACTTAATGGAGGACACTATTTCCTCTGCTGTGTGAAAATTCCTCAGTGCATTTGACCCCCTCACCTGCTGCTGAATCCCAGAGATCTCTTTGAACTAACAGTAAACAATATTGGAAATATTTAAGCAACATGTCGCTTTTCTTATATTTGCACCACATTGATTGTTTTGGGTAGTTGCATTGTCACTGGCTGCAAAATCCAGCCTAATTTTTGTTAGCCTATACTGTGAGAAGGGCATTAAACAGAGACTAATCCTGTAGTCACTTGACACCTACTCATGGCCATTTTTCTTAATAGATGATATTATGTAGCACTTTGAAGGATTCTGGTTTTTAGTTTGAGTAATAAATTTCTGCATTAAGTCTGAAATAATGTTTTTTTCTTTACATTTATTATGGTTTTTCTGAACTACACAGATAAGAAAGCATTTAGCTTTATTTAGGTCATGTTGGATTAAAATATTCATTCCTCACAGGATTTTGCTGTTAATCTCCAGCCTGAAGATCATGGAGAGGAAAATATTAGTCCAGATTTCTGTTCTGTTGGCTTTCAGTTGGAGTAAAGGATTATGCTCAGTCTGCGAATTTGATTAGCCTAAAATCCGTTGGGCCAAATCATGCTTGATCCAGCACACATCTTGCATTGGCTCGGGCTTAATTCTTGTGGTCGTATGAACCTTTTGTTGTCCCCTGTGTCCAATTGAGCTTGCGGGCTTGCTGCTGCAGCTATTCTGTGAAGTGGAATGGTCTGTAAGAAACTATGAAGCCTCAAGTGACAGATGTCAAGCCCCTTCCCAGATTTCCCTTGCGGCTTTTTTAATAACCAAGTAATTAAAAATGATTAAAGCTTTCTCTAAAACTCATTTAATTAAAATATATTAATGTTAACTGAAAACCGCTTCTGCTTTGACTTGCCTCTTCTGTTTAAGTGAGTCTGAGTTTTTTGGCACTGCAGATGGCCAGATGTGCCATTATCTAACTGAGCGCTTGTGTATTGCAATGAGTAGGTACAGAAATGAGGAAACAGCTATGCTGTTTAACTTGATATGTCAGAGAAAGAATAATCTCTTAAAGATTAAAGTTGTCCATTTTTTTATGACAGAAGAGGTGGTATTTGGCCTCTTGGGTCCTTGCTGGCTTCCAACAGACCAACCCCATATCTCCTTCACCTTCTTGTTCTGTATCCCTGCAATACATTTCCTTTGACATGCGTAAAGTTCTTTTGATTCTTCTTCAACACAAATTTATACTAGGCAACTAATCTACGAGAAAACAAAGACCTTGGAGGAACTCAACTGGTCATTCAGCATCCACGGAGATCCACGTGTTTCGAACTTGGAAGGAAACTGCAGCCATTGTAGAAACTGTAGAATGGACAAGCTCCACACAGCATCAGATTTTGTGATCAAACCTGTGTCCTGAGAGTTGTGAAAGCAGCAGAACTAAGTGCATAATTGTTGCACAATTGTGCCCCACCTTTGCATTAAAAAAAAATCCAAGCTAAATTTCCCCTGACATTAGGTAACCTCTTGCAGTATTGAAAAGCAGGACCTCATCTTTTATATGGGCATGTGGCTGCCTTCAGTTCATGACAATCTGATCTGATTGCACAAGTATAACTGATGAAATGGCATTCCCCAGTCCTCAGTGCAAAACACGCAGATGTACAACCCGGACATAGCTCACATACAGACAAGCAATACATATGCAGGACTGGATATTAAATTTTACTACTTAGAGTAACTTGATTGCTTTATTGTATGCCGTCATATAGGATTGTGCTTGAACTTTAAAATTATGAGCCCAAAACCATGGATTGTCTTGTACATCAAGTATAAAAAATGGAATCTTAACGGTGAAGTCTCAGCGCTTCCCCCATGCCGAGTATAAAATCCGAACCTTAGCAGCGAGGTCTCAGCAGTCCCTGCAAGGTCCATCTGCCTAGAGGCTTTAAATGACCTGCTAAAGGAGCCGACAGTGGTTTAATTTAAACCTTTTAAACCTTTTACTGGGTAATTTGCTTTTAAAATATTGTGATGCAATCACTCCACTGGGATGGCTCGTAAAGGACTATGGGGGCAGTAAGACTTGGGGTAGTCTTGTACAGCAAGTATAGCTCAGAAACATACCTTTTAGGTGTAAATTCAGGGGTCAGCTGAGACAGTCATCTTATATGCTGGCATATACAGTAATCAGTTTCTACGGGCAGCATGGTTGGTGTAGTGGTTAACGAAATGCCTTTACAGTGCTATCAATCGGGACCAGACAGGGGTTCGATTCCTGTGCTGTCTGTAAGGAGTTTGTATGCTTCCCCCATGTCTGTGTGGGTTTTCTCTGAGGGCTCCCGTTTCCACCCACTGTTGAAAATGTACCGGGGGGGTTTAGGTTAATGGGGTGTAAATTGGGCAGTACGGACTTGTGGGCCGAAATGGTCTGCTACTGTGCTATATGTCTAAATTAAAGTTAAATTAAGTCAAATCTGTGATTTTGGCTCAACTTGCTTCTTTCCCACTCTTGGAGTGAAGGGCACATTCAGCCTGACTAGCCGGGCATATCATTCTTCTCTATATTTTACAACACTGACATACTTTTTGAAATAAATTTATAAATTATGAATTTATAACCACAGCACAGTAGCAACCCATGCTGCCCAAATACACCCATCTCACCATGACTTGGGAATGTGTGAGAAAACTGGAGCAGCCGCAGGAAACCCACGCAGTCACAGGGAGAACGTACGGACTCGTTACAGATGCTGCTGGATTTAAACCTGGGTCGCTGGCACTGTAACAGTTTTGTGCTAACCGTGCCACCCATTTTTGTCCGTTTTCTCACTTTAACTGCTTTCAATTCACTCCTTGACAATGTAACCTTGTTTACATCTTAGCCACATGGTCTTCGCTGATGTTACCCTATTGGAATCTCCTATCCTCTCTGCACCTGAATGAGCTTTGTCTTCTTCCCAGTTCTAAGGATCTTTGACCTTAAACATTATCCCTGTTTCTCTACCCACAGCTGCAGCTTGATTTGAGTAATTACAGCGTTTCTGTTTTTTTTTAATTTTAGATTTTCAGCATTTGTTTTTGGTTTTTCACTGGATTGTGGAGAATGAATCAAGACAGAGCTCACACTTTTCATCATTAAATAACTTTTGTGAACCAGTTGGTCTTTGTGACCCTATTGCTTGAAATCACTTTTAATGATATATTTTTTTTCCATTTTTAACAAAACAAAACTTGAATTCTCAAAACTTAATAGAGTTTGTCCTTGTTTTCTCTCAATTGTTAGCTCGATCTCTTGGCTACTTATCTGGTTCAAGGTTCTTTTTATTGTCATGGAATAATATCATATACTTCAACTTTTGTTTGCCCAATACTAAGAGAAGGAGAAGAAGAAGAAAGTTCCTTCATAGACATGGATTAGCCTCCAGCATTTCCATAGCCTCTGCCGTTGTGGAGAATCCTGTTCGATCCATTAGCAACCTGAGCTCCAGGTTCAAACATCCAAAACAATCAAGAGATATTTACCGCCCAAGGCCCTTCAGGAGCCCTTTTTCCCCTCAGTACCTTCTCGAATCCTAATTCCCACAAGCCACACTCCAGCAGCTTGCAGCTGTGAGTCCTTCAGCTGCTCAATGTATCCTATTCGCATATCAATGCATTTCTTGTTCTTGTACCTCTTCCCTTTTAAAGAAATGAATGTCCCTCAATAGCCCATTATTTTCTGAGCCTTAAGCATGCTGTTAAAACCCATATCCACCATGGTTCTGCACACATGCACTTCAGAAGCTGTCACGAGAGTTAGAAAATATCCAGGTCAGTATGCCCAACTTGATCCTCAATCAGTCGAAGTTGGCAGGCTTCAGATGTTGACGATTAAATCTTTAATACTGACATTTAACCAAGTAATTCCTTGGCTCATAAAGCAATCAGTGACCTCATGCAACAACGACAAACAAAATTAAGGCATGGGCTGCGAAGTGATGGGGAACATACTAGTTCACAATCAGAGAAAACAACTAATCTCCCTTTGCTATACAAGCAATATTTCACAAGATGAGGAGACTATTGTAGTGGCCTATCTGACGATACTACCTTACGCAAGTGGCAATAAATGACACGAGTCAGTAGAGTCAGGATTCAGTACCTTTATTGTGCTTAACCACAGCTTTTGTAGTTCCCACTGCATGCTTCACGCTTAGCCTTCTGGGATGTGGTAGTTACGTCAGTTTCCAGCCTCTGGTGTCAGGTGCCATAAAAAGCACGGGCTCTTATTCGTGCGCTTTTCCTAATTGCTGGTGCCTGACCTGCAGCTGGAGGACTGGGATGTCATTGGAGGCTATGCGCTCTGGTAATGCGTTTGCTTAACTGTTGTGGCTGCGCGCAATTCTGTTGTATGTGTGGGGCTCCGGCTACACTATTCAATTCACTTTACCTATTCCCCCAATCATTTAAATTAAGGATGATTTTAAAGCTAACTCCTTTTGCGTGTCTCTTCAGAAATTATTTATTCATGTTCAGCATCTCTGCACTGCTAGCGAGGTAAACATTTATTGTCCATCTCTAAAGATGGTGGTTAGCCACCTCTTGAAACTTTGCAGATCTTCTGGTAAAGGCATGCCCTCAGTGCTGGTTAGGGAATTCAAGAACTTAGACCAGCCATTCTCAACCTTTTATTGGGTATAGCCCCCCCCCCCCCCACCCCCTTAGGTTTGTGGAGCCTCTTTCCCTGTGGAGCAGTAAAGTTTAGTTGGTTTCTTCTGTATTTCTCTCCTACCAACTACTTTATAAAAAAAATGAAAAATATGTTATGATTTCAGAACGTGGCCCCCTAAACGTGTTGTGGCCTCCGTGGGAATAGCTGATTTAGACCCAGCAGCTAAAAATGAACACTGACATATTTCCAGGCCAGGATAGGTGCAACTTAGAGCAATTCTCAAGCTTTTTTCAGCTATGAAACCCTGGCAAAGTTTTACAGAGGTGTGGTAGAAAATGTGCTGATGGGTACATCACGGTATGGTATGGGAACACCTATACCCCTGAGCATAAAGCCCTCCAAAAAGTAGTAGACACAGCCCAGGACATCATAGGCAAAACCCTCCCCACTATTGAGTACATCTACAGGGAACATTGCTGTTAGAAGGCAGAAACAATCATCAAAGACCCAAACCACCTAGCACATGCTTTTTTGTTGCTGCTGCCATCAGGAAAGAGGTACAAGGGCCACAAGACTCGCACCACCAGGTTCAGGAACAGCTGCGACTCCTCAACAACAAACTCAATCAGGGACTAATTTAAGGATTCTTATTTGTGCACTTTATTGATATTCTTTTGGCCTTTCTATATTGCACAGTCAGTTTGTTTACATTCATTATCTGTTCATTCACATTCATTTATTTGTTAACTTGTTCATGCTGTGTACAGTTTATTTTCTGTACTACCAATTAGTGGTAATTCTGGTGCACCCACAGGAAAAAAGTCATCCCAGGGTTGTATGTATATGTATGCTGACAATAAATCTAAAATATGAAATCTATTCTCCCCACACCCCCCCCCCCCCCCAGGACTCTACTCATAGTTTATGGGCCCCCTTCATTGGGAAGCAGTCATCTTTTGGTTCCTTCCATACTTTGCTCCTACCAACTACATAAAAAGCGTAAAAAATATTTGTGTTACATGGTAAAATGAAAACAAGGCTTTTACTTGAATGTGCTGTGGCCCCTGGGTGGTGGTGGTAGGGGAGGGGGGGGGGGGGGGGGGAGGTGTAAAGGGCTGTTGGGCCTCCATCAGGAATGGCCAAATTGGAGGAATGTGTAAAAGGTAATGCACAGCTGCATTTTTCATTTGAGTTTGGGAATTATTGTCAGAATAGTCTCGGTGAAAATCTGCAGTTTATTTTGTAGGCAGTGCACAATGAAACCAGGCTTCACTGTGGGTGGAGGGAATAACTTAAGAGTAGTGAATGGAGTCCCAATCAAGTGGTGCGGGATGCTTTGTAATGCCAAGTTCGTGTGTTGTTGGACCTCCATTCATCCAGATAAGCTGAGTATGTTTTGCCCTTCTTCCTGACATGTGCCCTGCTGATTGTGGAAGGGCTTTGAGATGTCAGGAAATGCGACGCCTGCCAATTTCTGGTTGGTGGCAATTCCCAGGTTAACAATGGCAGAGGACCAGGAATGGCAAAGCCACATTATATCAAGGGGAGGTAACTAGACTTTATGATTGGATTTGGTTATTGACTTGCCCTTTTGTGCCACAAATATCACGTCACAACATGCCTTAACATTGCTTTGACTTTGCTTAATGCAGGGAATGTTTAACTTAATTTTCCAAGTGATCGTGAAAAGAATCAAACCTCTCCTCTTGTGTTAACTAATCTCACATGTGCAGCACAGGACTTCACATCTTTTCTGCACTCGTGTATGTTTTTTGACATCACTTTGGTTCTAATTTTTGGACCACACCCTGAAGACTAGTAGAATGAGGAAATTCTCCAAAATCTTAGAAACTTCAATTAAATTGTCCCTTATTCCAGTGAATGAAGCCCTGATTTATATATTGCCATCTTAGAATTTAATTTTAGAAAAGCAGCTACCACTCTGCCAATTCTAACCCGTCTTCACTCCCAGCATATGTATCCTAAAAAAGGTAGAGATTATAAATCTGGTGTCATCTGAAAGGAGTTTGTGCATTCTCCCCATGTCTGCATGGGTTTCGACCCACTCTTCAAAGGTTAATTGGGGTATTTGGGAGGCACGGGTACATGGGCTAGAAGGGCCTGTTACGATGCTATAAAATTAAACTATAAAATTTAAATGGTTCATACTACTAAAGTAATTGAAGCAAGGATTGCATTGGAGGTTAATGCTCGATGAGCTATTTTGGGGGGGGGGAAGAAATTGTTATGCTTTCAATAAACAAATGTACTTATTTTCAGGTATTGTCTCAAGATCTGGTACGCTAACATATGAAGCTGTTCACCAGACGACACAGGTTGATTTGGGCCAGTCTCTGTGTGTTGGTAAGTCGTGTACTTTCTTATCCTTTACGTTAGTGTTTCCGTGCTGTATTGCCACATGTAGCTCTGCAATGGAAATTTCAAACTGACTGCATTCATCCATGCTCTCTTGATGTTGGTTTTGAGTGGACTATGCATCTTCATAGAATTTACACTGTCATAATTATGTCTTGCCGTTCCTTCGCCTAGTTCTTTACAAGAGAAAATAAAATTGAACATTTTGGGCTTCAGCCTTCCATTAATATTACAGACAGTGACTTGTCACTTGGCCTCTAAGTCACAATACAAAAAACTGCACGTGAGCTGTTATAAAAATAGTTCAAGCCCCTTTTCCCCAATATGCAAAAGTGCTGAAGAAACGAGGCAGGTTCTGAGTAGTCTATTGGAGGCAAAGATATATGACCATCATTACAGACCTGGGGCCTTCAAGGTACAAGTGAAAAAAGGCACCTGAATAAATAGGTAGGGGGATAAAGGAAGAAGGGACAGGGGTTGGAGCACAAGCCAGACAAGGATAGGAGGACAGGAGAGGAAAAGCTGGCAATTGATCGGGAGAAGGGGTAGCTCCGTGAATGCAGAGCTGGATGAAAGGAGACTGAGGGATAAGGAAAGAAAGAGATGAGGGGCTGGAGCCTAATGAAAATCAGCAAAATCGATGTTAATGCTATCTGGTTGAAGGATGCCAGACAGAATACGAGGTGTTGTACCTCCAATTTGTGAGCGGTCTCGGTCGGTGCATGGGACAGACATTTTGGTGTGGGAATGGGGTGGGGAATTGAAATGGGTAATCAAAATGGTGACCTGTCTGTCCATGATCTCATGTAATGCCAGACTGAGACCACCTGCAGATAAGAGGAAAACATTCTTATTTCTATCTGCGCACGCTCCAACCAGATGGCATCAACGTCGACTTCTCCGTTTTCCACTATGTCATACCCCTGTAGCGAGTGCTACAGCAGAGAGGAAGAATGACACACACTCGACATGACTGTAGTTAAGACTGCTTTTATTGCTCTCCCTGCACTTGCTAATATAGGCCCAGCCTCTCACCTCTGGGCCCAGTTTTCCTTCCGTCGTTGGCAGAAGTGACGCCACCGGCGTGCCAGCCACTGATTAGTCAGCGTTCCCACCAATGTTCGCTGATCCCCACAGTGTGGGCAGTTGACTGGGAAGAAAGGCCATGAGCCCACACGGGCTTTGTGAGATCGCCGTGTTCGCCCAACATTTTGTGTATTGGATCGCCTCCCGGGGATCGGGCCGCTACACCCCTTTGTTTCTCTTGTTCTCTGTATCCTTTACTCCAGCTCTGCATTCACAGAGCAACCCCCCCCCCCCCCCCACCCCCACCAAATCAGTTCTTTGTTTTTCTCTTCTGCTCATGTCCACCTAGGGCCACTTGGTGGTTGGCCTGTGCTCCTTCTTCCCTCCTCCCCCAGCCTTTTCATTCAGGTGCCTGGTGATTTTTTTTTCTCCTTTTTTGCTCAGGCCCGAAACATTGGTTATATTATCTTTCGCCTCGTATGAATGTTGTGTGATCTGCTGAGTTTCTCCAGCACATTTGTGTATTAACTACAATCACAACTTCTGCAGACATTCTTGTTTCACTCAAGCATTGTTTTGTCTTTATTTAAACACTCTTTCTGAATCTTTCATGCTATAGAAACAATGGCTATTGTTTGTTAATTAAGTGGGAAGAGATCTTATTTACTCAGCATGAATTTTCTCTTTCTTGGCAGCTTTTTAACTTGTATTTCCCAGTTTGTGTTAGTTAGTTATTTACCATAACTATTTATCTATATCGGTGGGGGGGGGGAGGGGCAACCTTTTAATTTTTAATTTAGGTGTACAGCACGGTAACTGGCCATTTTTGCCCATGATTTAATGCCGGCCAATACATTCCTGGTATGTACTGTGACAGAGTATATAGATATGTTTTTGGGAGATAAATTGAGAAAGGTTTGTCAGAGTAGGTCACATACAAACACTTCAAAACAGATCTTATTTGAAATACTGGAGCTCTGCTAATGCTAGACATATCGGCTCCACAGCTTTTGCAAGAGCTTTGGAGAGTGCCCAAGAGACTTCACTAATGGATTGTCGATTACAAAAGGCAACAGATGAAAGATCTTGTCGGAGCCGCCTTCTGTCTGGAGTAGAGCTTGCTGTTCTAAGAGGGTCATGTGGTTTTGCAGGCAGAGAGAGTCACAGGCTTTCTCTCAGAGAGAGAGAGAGAGATCACTTCTACAGTGTTACAGACAGTAACAGCAGCTGGGACTGGAACAGGACAAGCTGGCAAGCTTGTGGAAAGTCCCATTTGGAAGACGGCCTTGTTAAAGCCCTTGTGATTCATGCAAGAGGAGAAGACTGACTGTCTAATGTTTCACTTGGAATAAGAGAAACAAAAATGTACTCTGTGGTGACCTGAAAGAAAGAGGTTACCATCTGGAGAACCCTGAAGGGGCAGGTTTCGTCAGCAAGACACTGAAGTACATCAGTTGTTGCTGTCCTGGAACAACAAATCTCTCTCTGAAAACTGACAAGAACCTTCCTGAGCGGTAACCATTTACCTTTCAAGCACCAAAGCCTGGTGAACTTTATACATGTTAAATTCTGTGCACATTATAAGAATTGCCTGCAACCAGTGAACTTGGAGGATTGAGAAGTGAGATCAGACTGTGAACCAAAGAACTTTTCTGAACTTACACGCTCATTACACACCCACGTGCTTAGAATTAGAAGGGGGTTAAGTTAGATTAGTTAAGTTAAAGTGTGATTCTATTTTCATGTTTAAAGATAATTAAAAGCAAATTTTGTTTAAGTAACCATTTGTCTTGCTGCTGGGTTTTGGGGTGTTCTGGGCTCGTAAAGTGCTCATGAGCACTGAAATGGCCTGTTACCATGCTGTATGTCTAAATTAAAAATTAAAAGGTTGGACACCCCTGATCTATATGAATAGATTGTTCAAAACCTCCCAATTTTGTCTCAAGTGCTTATGACGGTTGCTCGCTCTGAAGCTCATCTATTTTGTTTTTCATGCTTTATTTGTTCATACTGGTCTATTCGACCTGTCTGAGACCTGTGGCATTGTGAAGATGTTCACTGCTAGTTACTAGGGACAGACTGCAGTGTCTCAAAATGAAATAGTACTAAACAAGATTGGCCAAAAGACTGAAGTGTCATTGGCTGAGCACTTTGGAGTCAGTGACGATAGGTGCTATTAGTTTTAAATAGCAAAGGAGAAATATTGAAGTGGTCCATGAGTTAAGTTCCTTAGGAGGGGTAAGACCACTTTTGGAGTCATTAGGTGGGAATTTGCAGAGATTGATTGGGTAAGGCAGTTTACAAGTAAGGGGATGGGTAGCAAGTTGGAGGCAAGAATACACAGCATATTTGATGGACATTTATGGCAGGCCAAATCTGAGAGGCTACTTTCTTACAGAGGGTAGACCACATCTGGAATGAGCTGCTAGAGGAAGCCCGTGGGTATGATGTCCAAAAGACATTTGGACAGATATATGGATAAGAGGTTTGAGAGGGATGAATCCGGGTGCAGGCAAATAGGACTCGCTCAGAATCCCAAACTGTCAGGATGGCGAGAGATGCCAAAGGGTATTTCCCATGGTGCATCACTCCATGACAATTAACGTTTGTCTGATTGCTGCTTGTTTGAGAGCATGTTAGATATAAGATGCTGAGGAATGATTGATAGTGGTCTCTCATGACAGAATTCAGTTCTCCACAGCTTCCTTCATCTTTGCACATAACTCTCAAGGTTGCCATGCAGGTAGACAGGATAGTTAAGCTGAGCTTCATTAGTTGGGAGATTGAGTTCAGGAGTCGTGAGGTGATGTTGTACCTTAAAAAATTATCTTTGTGTTCAGTTCTGGTCACCACCTCATAGGAAAGATGGAGAGGCTGCAGAGGAGATTGGCCAGGATGTGGCCTGGATTGGAAAATAAGTCTTATGAGGCAAGTTTAGCAGATGTAGGGATTTTCTCTTTGGAGCGAAGAAGGGTGAGAGTTGACTTAATGGGGGGGGGGGGTCTACAAGATTATAAGAGACATAGATAAGGTAGGCAGCCAGCACCTATTTCCCGGGGGGGGGAGAATAGCAAACACCATCGGACATCTGTACAAGTGAAGGGAGGAAGGCTTGCGGGAGACATCAGTGGTACATTTTTTGCACAGAGTTGTGGGTGCTGGAATTCATTGCCAGGGTGGTGGGAAAGGCTGGAGCAATAGGGGCATTTCAGAGACTCTTTTGACAGGCATATGGGTGAAAGAAAAGTAGATGTTTAAGAGGTAGGGAGGGTTTTTTTTAATGTACGTGGCTCGACACAACATCGTGGGCTGAAAGGCTGAGCTGTAACGTGCTATACTTTATCTTGCATATAACACATTAATCCTGCAGTTAACTATCGGCCGTCAGCCAGAGTTTTTCATGATTCAATCCTTGCTCGGTAGTCTTTGCAGGTGGGAAGTGAGACTTGATCGACAACTTTCAACCAAACCAAATGTTGAGATTGTTCCTTAAAGGCCGGGTTTATGATCTTAAATTGTTGTGAAGAAGTACCCAGTCATTTTGGTGACTTTGTTTCTCAATTCTAGGAATTGGTGGGGACCCCTTCAACGGAACAGATTTCATTGATTGCCTCGAAGTCTTCCTGAAGGACCCAAAAACAGAAGGCATCATTTTAATAGGAGAGATTGGAGGCAGTGCTGAGGAGAGTGCAGCAGAATACTTGCAACGGCACAATATGGTACATGCACTATTTTCTCCATAAGAGTTTCTGTTAATCTAACATGAGTGGTAAGGAAAATACTGGAAAGCATTCTGAGACAGAATCAATCTTCAAAGAGAGCGATGGGTTGATCGGGAAAACTCAGCATGGGGATGTCTTTCTGACTCATTGGGATTGAATATTTTGCAATGTATTGGTAAGGGTAGAGTGATAAGTGGATTTCCATAAGATCTTTGGCAAGTTCCTGAATGGAATACTGGACTGAAGTCAAAGGCCTTGGGCAGTTTGGTAAATTGGATGCAAAATTACCTTGCGGACCGAAAACAACGAGCAATTGCAGTGAAAATGAAAACAAAAATTGCTAATGCTGGAATGCTAAAGTAAAAATTAAAAAATAAAAAACCAGGAATGCTCAGCAGGTCAGGCTGCATCTGCATGGAAAGAACGGTGTTAAAGTTTCAGGTCAGTCGAAAGGTCTTTGAACTGGAGCATTCAATGTGCTTCTCTTCCCACAGGTGTAGCCCGACCTGCTGAGAATTTCCAGCATTTAAAATAAAAACACAATGCTGGAAAACTCAGCCAGACAAATAGCCTACTTTATTGTGCAAAGATAAAGATACATAACCCACATTTTGGGCTTGAGCCCTTCATCAAGTGATCTTTGCTATATAAAATAGACTGTTTGATCGGTTGAGTTTCTCCAGCATTGTGTGCTTACTTCCACCGCGATGTCTGCACACTTTCGGATTTTACTCTATTTCCAGAATTTTCCATTTCTCGCCACCTGTACTGTGGCTGAGACCTGAAACTCGGTGACCATTGGGATGGTGGAGGCAGGTCCTCTGACATTGTGTTCGGATGAGCACTTGAAATGTCCTGGCAGTGAAGGGTTTGGGATAAGTCTGGGAAATGCATTTAATGTTGATAGCTACGATCACAGGAATGGATGTGGGTGCAGAAGGACCCTCTTGCTGGATGACTCCACAAAGACCTTTCTTGAATCAGAATGATAGCGAGAAAGATAATTGAAATTAAGACATATTTTGTGGTGGGTGCCTAGAACGGACAGCTAGAATTAGTGGTGGAAGCAGATACAATTGTAGCATTGAAGAGACTTCTCAATAGACACATAAATAATCTGGGAAGAGAGAGATCTGCATCAGGTACAAGCAGCCAAGTTTTGAAGTAGGCATCATGTTCAGTGCAGACGTAGGACGAAGAGCCTGTTCTTGTGCTGTATGGTTCAATGTAATGCTTGCACTCTGTTGAAGAAGTGTGAATCTGTGGAATGCTCTGCCACAGAGGGTGGTTGAGGCAGATTCTCTGATTATGTTCAAAAGAGAGTTAGATAAGACTCTAGTGGGCAAAGGAGTTAAGGGTTATGGGGATAAGGCTGGAAAGGGGTACTGATGGTAGTGATCAGCCATGATCTGTAAAATGGCGGTGCTGGCTCGATGGGCCGAAGGGCCTACTCCAGCTCCTATTGTCTATTGTCTATTGTTTATAAAGAGCTTTAACAGCCCAATGAAAACTTTGAGCTACAGGCACTGTTGAAATGCTGCAGTCATTTTGGACTCAGCAAGCTCCCACAGACACAACAATGAACATTACCAGAAATTGAATGCCATTGGTCAGGGGAGGATTTGAGATAGAGCATCTCTCCTATTCGTCAAAGCTGTACCATGTGATCCTTTAAAACAGGGGTTCTCAATCTTTTTCTTTCCACTCAAGTACTACTTTAAGTAATCCCTATGCTATCAGCACTTTGTGATTAGTTAGGGATTGCTTGAGGTGGTATGTGCATGGAAAGGGAAAGTGTAGAATCACTGCTCTAGACCCAATTGTTAATGAAATATTTTGCGTGAGAAAAATTGTCATTGGCCCATTTCCTTTGGAGTTATGGAACATAACGTGCACATAACGAGTCAGTCAGGTCCGATTAAAACAGTGGTTCTCAACCTTCCCATCCCACTCACATCCTACCTTAAGCAATCCTTACTAATCACAGAGCACCGATGGCATAGGGACTACTTAAAGTGGTGTGTGAGTGGAAAGAAAAAGGTTGAAAACCACTGCTTTAAAAGGTCAAACAAAATGATGGATTAGCATTTCTTCCGTTTGGCGCCATCTCTACCTGCGTAGCAATGCCAATTCTAAATTCTCGCTCGACATTTATTGGTACTCAAGCTTTCCATTCTAATCACTTGAAACACAATCCATCAGCAAGAGTGCTAGGCAGTGAGCTATAGCTAACCATTTTTTTGCTAAAATGCAAATAAATTGGCTTTACTAATTTCCTATGGTTGGGCAATGAATACTGATATTGTGTTGAATTGTGTTCATAGCTGGGATGTCAGTGAGAGTCACTGCAGCTGAAAGACCCTTGTAGAGGTGAAGAAGATTTTCAGGCAGATTTCCCTGGAGATCACTACTCAAGAGACTTCCTTTGCAACCAGTGGTTGTATACAGCCAAAGGCTGTTCTGAACTGTTGCTTTGTGAACTATTTGGTGGTGTGCATAAAGAATGACCGTGTAATGTGAGACTGGAGGCCTGCCATTTGTAGCATGAGACCCAGAGTCTCTAGGATAAAAGGAAAGTTTAAAACAAATTGTTTGTTCAGGCTACACTTAATAGAATGCACTTGAAATGACTGAGGCAGATGTGTCCACGGCAATAATCCCTGATTTATATTTGACTGCTATTGGATTTCTTCCAGGGATTCTTGAAATATTGTAGTAGTGGGAGTGCACAAGGATAGTGGGGCTGAAAGAAAGGGAGTGGTGGTGATTGCCATGAGGAGACAGCTGAATAATATTGAGAGCCAGAGAATTGGAGAGGGCTAAGGAGAGGAGATGTTCTCAGAACAGAGCAGAGAAAAATTATTAATGTGAACAGAAAGGGAGGATGGTAATGACAAAAAACCCAAGATTTAATGAGCATAGGTAAAAAATCTTAGCAGATCTGTCAGCTTCAGTGGAAAGAAAAGGAAAGTTGACATTTCAAATTGAAGAGCACAGGGCTTCAACCTAAAATGTTAACTCTGTTCCTCTTTCTCAGATGAAGGCCTCAAGTCCTAATCACTGCTTACATATCTTTATCTTTGCTGTATAAAGTACACTAATTAACCTGCTGAGTTTCTCCAGCTTTGTGTTTTTATCTCTTTCTACAGATGCTGCCATACCTGCTGGCTGTTTTCACCATTTTCTGTTTTTGTTGCTTTATTGGGGGAAGTTCTTTTGGAGTCCAAAGCTATATATTGGTGTTGCCTGTAAGACTGTAAACCCTGTTTGAGCCATTCCCCCCCCCCCCCCTTAATCTACTGGACTCTTAAAAAGCAGTATCTTTTGAAAGAAAGCATGCTTTTAATGTCTTATCTGCAGAGCGTCTTACTGTGTGGATATCTGTGGATATTGGATGAACAGTAGGTAAATGTAAACAATATGTTTGAAGTGTTTTGCATTTTTAATATTATGGAGATTTCAGCTGAGGTCAGTTGATCAATTGTATAATTGGAAGATTATACAACTGTAGAGCAAGGGCAACTGTAGAGCAAGGGCATCCAAGAAACAAAAGTCATACTATGTTGTTTTAAATTCCTTTGCACACTCCTGAGCTGTCTGTCAGGTTTCAATGAATGTTGTTATTTGAATAAGATAAGGGTGGTATTAAAACACAAAAATGCTCTAGGAACTCTAGATTTAGATTTCAGATTTATTGTTAGAGTACATACATGACATCACATACAACCCTGAGATTCCTTTTTCCTGTGGGCGCAACAGAACTATCACTAATTGGTAGTACAAAAAATAAACTGTACACAGCATAAACGTGTAAACAAATAAAAGAACTGTAAATGGATAACAAATGTAAACAAACTGGCTGTGCAATACAGAGAGCACAAAAGAATATTAATAAAGTGCACAAGTAAGTGTCCTTAAATGTGTCACTAGACACTTTCATTAAGTCAAAATACCCAAGCGTAAAGGCAGAGATTCTCCGACCTTACATCGGGAAACTTACCTGCATGAATGCGCCCTGGCTGGCTCCAAGGCACCGACTTGAATCCTTCTTGGGATTCTTGTAGCGCTCCACCACCCAGCATGAATGTAATCCCGCTATAAGCGGCTGGCTAGAGGGCGGGTTGATGATATCACAATGATATCACATCTCACTTATCTCTCTCCCACTCACTCACCCTCTTCCTCCTTAACCTTAGGGCAGGGGCGGCTGGCGTGGGCCAACAGGGGCTATGAGGGCAGTGAGGGCTGAGCCTTCAGGGGGCAGCCGGGGCTGGCTACGACAGCCACACTGGCCCCTCCAGCCTCCAGCTCCTCACCGGGCTTCTTCGGCTTTCGGGGCCACTCATCGGCGCCAGCGGCTCAATATGCATCAGAGCAATGGCCGTCTACCCTACCCATAATCCTCCACGCAGCTGGATCCTCTGAGAAACGCAGAGCAGTTCCAAATGTGTGGAGGATTGTGGGTATCGAAATCAGCCATTGCTCAGCACATATGTATGGCATCATGGCACTAGTAGCATGCCTCCTGAACACTATATCAATGCCCCAGCTGCCTCCAGGCTCAAAGGGAACATCAGAGCAGACTTTTCTGGGCCTGCATGAAAAGGTAAGAAATATTCTTAATTCAGCTTTTAAGACATCCTCCATGCTTAGACCGACTATGAAAAGGCCTAATGATTGAGTTTGTCATTGGGGATTCTGATGGTGGAAGGGTAGCAGCTGTTCCTGAACCTGGTGGTGCGAGTCTTTTTTTAAAAAAATACTTTATTTTTGATTTTCCATCTTAAACAGGAGAGTACATCACTGGTTGTTACAGACCATGTCATTTTTATCCAGTGATTTACGATGTCTCTCCCTCCCCCGTTTTCACCCCCCAACCCTCCCCCCAAGAAAAAAGATAGATTTGATACAAACTAAAAAATACTTAGAAAAGGAAAAGAACAAAGAGAAGAAACAAAGGCTGAATCTGACATCAGCATTTCCCATCTGTGTCTATAGAGACCATGGGCCCATCCTTTTGTACAGGCACTTTTCTGAATCTATCTGTTAGCAGTTCTTTGTAAACCTTTTTGCTGGGGAGTGGCTACAGCCGTGCTCCAATATATTCCAGACATGGTTGCCATATTACAAAGAAGGTGCTATGTCGGTTTCTAAGATTATAGGTAATTTTTTCCATGGGAATACAGCTGTGCATCTTGGTACCCCACTTGCTGATGAGAAGAGTTGGATTTACGGTTCATTGGTATGCATTTTTTTGCTGTGGCCAGGGATATAAATGTAAATTGAATTTGGAATTTAGTCATTTTGTAGTCTATATCCATAAAGTTTCCATAGTAGATAGGGTCCGGCAGGAAGGTTACCTTCATTATTTTGGTTAGTATGTAAGCCAAATCTTGCCAGAATGAGGCTACCTTTACGCAGGACTAAGTTGAATGAAGGAATGTTCCTTGCTCCATTCCACATCTGAAGTATGTTTCTGGCACCTCTGGTTTTGTTTTGTGAATTTTTTGGGGTGTGAGGTAGACACGGAGCAAAAAATTGTACTGAACCATTCTCTATCTAAAATTAATGATTGTTGTGATACTGTCCTTGCACCAATCTGACCAGCATCTTTCGTCAATTGTGATTCCCAGGTCCGACTCCCATCTTTCCTTTGATCGCTTTCAGCTTGGAGAACAGAGTACATTCTTGATATAAATTTAAGCGCATTTCCCTGTCGAAGCAACCTCTCAACCTCACTAGGCACAGGCGGGATGATTGCACCTGTCCCTCAGGAATGATCTTAATTGGAGAAAACCGTGAAAGGTCCTGTAGGACAAATCGGATTTGCCACTTAGGTGTTCGAAGGACATAAGTTGTCTCCCTTTGTAGCAGTCCTTAATATATTGGATCCTCTGTCGGTGCCAAATCTCCAAAATTTTGTTGCCCTTATTCATGGGCATCAACTCCTTTTGAGTCAATGGTGCATTAGGTGAAATTTCCATTTTTTCCCCGTGCTTTCGATAATTTTGTACCAAATTTTGATTAGGTGTTTCAGTACGGGATTACTCTTTTTTTTTGTTATTGATTTGGAGTCCCATTTGTATATGAAATCCTTCACCGTCTCCTCCCCCATTGCATGTAATCCCATTTGCACCCAGGTGGGTGTCTCCCTCTCTTCAAAGAAAGATGTGAGGAACCTCAACTGGACTGCTAGATAATATTTCTTTAAATCAGGAAATTTTAACCCTCCCAGGCTGTAGTCCCATGTCAATTTCTTTAAGGCTATTCTGGGTACTTACCCATTCTAAATAAATTTTCTTATGTTGTCATTCAGCGTTTTTTTAAAAATGCGGGAGTGGAATTGGCAATGATTGGAAGAGGTGTTGAAGACCTCGGATTACCTTCATCTTTATGCATTTGACCCTCTCCATTAGAGTAATGGGCAGGTCCCTTCACCTGGTCAGATCTTCCTTGGTCTTCTCAAGCATAGGGGGGTAGTTAAGTTTATATAGGTTTTCCAAATTGTTATCAATCTTTATTCCTAGGTACTTTATGGCTCCTGTCTGCCAACTGAAATTATTATTTTTTTGGTGTTCTTCATATTTAAATTTATTCAATGCCATAATATTAATTTTCTCTATATTGGCCTTGTAGCCTGATATTGTACCGTAGTCCTCCAGTATGGCGAGCAGCTTTGGCAAGAACCTGGCCGGGCCTGTCAAGTACATCTGTACATATTGACCCATTTTGAATCCCTTCATCAATGGGTCTTCCTCTAATAGTCTCTGCCAATGGTTCAATTGCTAGAACAAACAGCCCTGGCGACAGGGTGCCTCCCTGCCTACTGGATTTACTAAAGAGTAATGTTGGTGATGCTTACCCGTTTGTACTGACTTTTGCCCATGGATTGTCGTACAATGTTTTTACCCAGTTGACAAATGCTTGGCCCATTCCAAATTTTTCCAAAACTTTGAAAAGAAAGGGTCACTCTTGCCGATCAAAGCCTTTTCCGCATCCAGTGAGACTACTATTTTTGAATCTTGCTTTGTTTGCGCCAAATGAATAATATTGAGCAGTCTATTTAAATTATTGGCGGAGTGCCTTTTCCTGATAAAGCCCACTTGACCCGGGTTTATCAGTTTAAGGAGATATTGATTAAACCTGTTGGCCAGTGCCTTGGCTATTATTTTGTAGTCTATATTTAGTAGTGATATGGGTCTGTACGAGGATGGCTTTGTTGGGTCCCTGTTTTTTATGGGCATCACCACAACAATGGCTGTTGAGAAAGACTCTGGGAGAGTTTGCAACTCCATCGCCTGGTCCATTACCCCCATTAATAGTGGTATTAGTAAATCTTTAAATTCTTGAAAGAACTTGGGGTGGTGGGGGGGAAATCATCCTCTCCTGGAGACTTGTTTGTTTGTAAAGTTCCCAGGGCCTGTTCACTTTCCTCCTTAAAGAGTAGGGCATCTAATTCCTGGTCTTCTTGGACCAGTCTTGGCAGCTCAGTCCTCACCAAAAACTCTTCAATTTTAATCATATCTCTTGGCGCCTTGGATTTATATAATTTTTCATGATAAGCTTTAAAGGTGTCATTAATTTCTTTCAGGATGTGTGTTATCGAGTCTGGCCCCAACTGAATCACATTAATTGTCCGTTGAGTTTCCTCTGCTCTCAGTTGTGTGTTTTTTTCATCTACTTCATAATATCTTTGTTTGGATTTCAAGAGCATTTTTTCCACTCTGTATGTTTGCAGAGTATTATATTTAAGTTTCTTGTTTTCCAATTCCTGATATTTCTCATTTGATCCCGGACTTTGGTATTCTTTTTCTAATTTTGTGATCTCCTGTTCCAATCTCTCTAACTCCCTTAGGTCTTTTCTTTAGCATTAAAATACCATCTAAATGCAAATGTTTTTCAGGCATTGTTATCTGTAAAATTAACAGTGAGTGATCCGATTCTAGTCTTGCTAAGTATTCCGATTCAAGGACTCTGTTCTCCAACCAGGCAGACATCAAAAAATAGTCAATTCTAGTGTAGGAATCATGAGGCTTCGAATAAAAGGAATGACCCCCAGCCTGTGGGTTCCTCTGTCTCCATATGTCTATCATATTTAATTCTTTCCAGAGTTGTTTTTTTTTCTGCTTTGCATCTTACCAGTGTTTTTGTTGTCTTATCAAGAATGGGGTCCAGGCAAAAGTTCAGGTCACCACCCATCAATATATTCTGCCACCCTCAGGAAGGCATTTTGTGTAAACTGCTCATCCTCAAAGTTTGGGACATAAAAGTTTAGTAGCGTCCATGGTTCTAAATATAGTTGGCAGTGCAACATTACAAATCTGTTACATCACCACTCACCACCATCCAGACCCTTTTGTGTATTAAAATGGCTACCCCTCTAGCTTTGGAACCAAAGGAGGAGGAGAACACTTACCCCACCAATTCCCTTTTAAGTTTATAACCATATAACCATTTACGGAGTGGAAATAGGCCATGTCGGCCTTTCGAGTCCCCACCGGTTCACGAGAACAACTCCACTAGCTCAAACCTCCCTCTCTCTGCCAATAACCCTCCAACCCCCTCACCTCCATATACACATTTAACCTTCTCTTAAATGACAGAAGGGACCCTGCCGCAACTCTCTCATTTGGAAGATCATTCCATTTGCCACCACTCGCTGAGTGAAAAAGCCACCTCTAATAATTCTCCTAAAGTGTTTCCCCCTTACTCTTAACTCGTGGCCTCTTGTTCCAACCTCCCCCGCCCTCAGGGGAAAGAGTCTGTTTATGTCTAGTCTATCCATTCCTTTCATAATTTTAAATACCTCTATCAAGTCCCCTCTCAGTCATCTACGTTCCAATGAATAAAGTCCCAGTCTCCTTAATTTCTCTCTTTAATCCAAATACTGTAAGCCAGGCAACATCCTTGTAAACCTTCTCTGCACCCTCTCCACCTTATTAATATCCTTTCTATAATTTGGAGACCAGAACTGAGCACGGTACTCCTCACCAATGCCTTAAACAGCTGGAGCATCACCTCCCAGCTCCTATACTCTATACTATGATTTATGAAGGCCAGCATACCATATGCCTTCTTAACCACCTTATCTACATGGGAGTCCACCTTCAGTGAACTCTGTACCATAACCCCAAGGTCCCTCTGCTCCTCTGTGTGCCTCATTGCCCTCCCCTTAACTCAGTTTCCAGTGTTTCTAGCTGGTCCTGCTCCTCATTCGCCTGCCTCCTGCTCTTCTTGACCACGTTGCCTCAGCATGGGTAAGTTTTTAAATATTTTATTTGGGCCAATTTTCCCTGTTTTGAAGCTTTTTAACAGGAGCTCTTTAGGGCATGTCCTCCCAGCTTCACAGCATCACGTGACCTGGTGGTGCAAGTCTTGTGTTACCTGTACCTCTTTCCTGATGGCAGAAGTGAGAACAGAGCATGTGGAGTTTTGATGAGTCCTGCTGCTCTCCAATGACAGCGTTTCCTAAAGATGCACTCAATAGTGGGGAGGCTTTTGCCTGTGATGTCCTAGGCTGTGTTCACCACCTTTTGGAGGGCTTTATATTCAGGGGTATTGGTGTTCCCATACTAGACCGTGATGCAGCTGCTCAGTACACTTTCCACCACTCCTCTGTAGAAATTTGTCAGGGTTTCTGGTGTCATCCACAAACTCCTGAGAAAGCAGAGGAGTTGACGTGCTTTCTTCATGATGCCATTGGTATGTTGGGTCCAGGAAAGATCCTCCAAGATAATAACTCCCAAGAACTTAAATTTTCTCACCCTCTCCACCTCTGATCCCCCAATGATCACTGGATTGTACACCTCTGGCTTTCCTTTCCTGAAGTCAACAATCAGCTGCTTAGTTTTGGTGGTATTGAGTGCAAGTTTGTTGGTGCACCATTCAGCCAAGTTTTCAGCCTCCATCCTGTATGTTGACTCATCCCCTTCCTTTATACAACCCGCTACCATGGTATTGTCGGCAAATTTGTAGATGGTGTTATTGTCGTACCGAGCCATAGGTGTAAAGTGGGTAGAGCAGGAGTCTAAGAACTCAGGGTCCATGGGTGGTAAAATATATCGCCAATGGTTCAGGGCTAAGCCCTTCTTCAAGAAATGAGTAAAAAGCAAGCAGATGCCTGAATAAAAAAGCCTGAGAGGAGGGAAGAAAAGGCAGGGGGAGGAGCACATACCGATAGACAAAAAGCTATAATTGGACATGGGTTTGACAGGAGAGGAAAGGTGAGAATTGATTAGTAGTGACTTTGAATGCAGAGCTGGGTGATAGGAGATGTGGAAAGGGGAGATCAAGAAGAAAGGAAACATGGAGACCAGGGAGGGGGGTTGAGGGCTAACGGCAAAGTTAATGTTCATGCCATCTTGCTGGAGGGTGCTGAAACAGAATATGAGATGTTGTTCCTCAAATTTGCGAGTCGTCTCTATCTGGCAGTGCGTGAAACCATGGTCAGACAAGTAAGCTTAGGAATGGGATTTGAAATGGGTTGCCACTGAGATATCCCCACTATTGTAGTGGACAGAGAGAAGGTGCTCAATGAAATGATCTCCCAGTCAGTGTCCTGCCTCTCTGGTGCACAGAAGGCCACAACAGGAGCACCAGGTGCAGTAGATGACCCCTGCAAATTCATTGCTTCATTTGGAAGGAATGTTTGGGGCCCCAAAAGGTGGTGAAGGAGGAGATGTGAGCCCAAGTGGAGCCTCTCTTGCAGTCATAGGGTTAGGTGCCAAGAGTGGATGAGCATGCCAATGAGGAAGAGGTCCCTGCTGAAGGAGAGGAGGGGAGAAGATGTGTCTAGTGTTGGGATCACATGGTAGGTTACAGAATTGGCAGAGGCTGATGGGGTGGTAGGTGAAAATGAGGGGAATCTGTCCTTGTTGTGCATGGGGGTGTGGTTCCTCTAAGGTGTTTGTGTTTTTACTATAATCGCAGTGTCCTCGCTAAGGATGGAATTAGCTGGATTGGCTTCAAGGTTGATACAGGCATGATGGTGTCAAGGGCCTGTTGCAGTGCTTGCTGTTCTATGTTCAATATAAAATTCATTGAACATTTTCACAAAATAGCCCTGCTTTCCTGTTTTTTTTCCCCGTCTTACACACATCAACATTTTTTTAGAAAAATCTTGAAAACCCTGGTAAAAATGTTTGCGTGAATAAAATAAGAAAGTCTGCAGACACCATGATTGAAGTAAAAGTGCAGGAGACCCGAAAATCAGACTTTCCTGAAGAAAGTGTAAGAGAAGCTCAGCAGGTCAAACAGTGTTACATAACCAATGTTTTGGCTTGAGCCGTTGCATTCTTTGTTATTAAATGCTGAAGTGTTTTTCTGTCTTTAAGCTCTCCAAGAACTCAAAAATCTTCAGTTTTAAATTTGATTATTCATTTTAAATTCCATTGTCTTGTCGTGCATACTGTTAGGAGTTGATCTGTTGCCCATTGACTTGTTGTTGCTGGATGAAAATTCTTATTTACTTCTCCTTGTGTGCTCTATTGAAGTTAACTATGCCCATTTTTTAACCCTCCTCCATCACAGTTTGGGAAAGTGGTGGAGAAACTCAGCAGGTTGCACAGCGCCCATAAGAAGTTAAAGGCAGTTGACGTTTTGAGCCTGAACCCTTCTTCAGGAGACCCGAAAATCAGACTTTCCTGAAGAAAGGGGCTCAAATCTGAAACACCAACTGCATTTTATTTTCCGAGCATGCTGCGTTACCGGATGAGTTTTTCCAGCATTTTTGTGTTCTGAGCGAGACCATAGCATCTGCAGATTTTCTTGTTTATCCCGGAGAATGGAAATGTGAGATTTATTACACTTTGCAAAGTGGTGGCTTATCATTTGGTTTGTTTGCCTGCCAGACTGGGATTATACTGCTTGTGAGATCTGAGAAAGTATTTTGGAGCTCAAGCAAGCCTGTCCCAATTAATAATTATGACAGGGATTATTTTCTTCCATCCAATGTAACGCTGCAGGATTGTGAAGTTGAGATTTGTGGAGCCAAGATTTTTGGAATAAAATCTGAAGTAATCTTTCCTCTAAAATAAGGACTGTCCTTGTGTTTAGGTAAAGTGTTGCATAATCTCTGAAATGAAAATCCCTGCATTAGTTGAATTGGTTTTTGATATTTCAGTGTCCTGATGATTTGATGTCAAAATCCTTAAAAGTAGATTAAATCCTAACAAATAATTAAGCACAACCTTTGCAGGTAAGTGAGCATCTTGTGGAAGATGTTAGTTATGGATATATGCCATCATGTTGAAATAAGATGAATAACGAGACCACACCTCATGTTTCAGCCAGAGAAGAGCAACAGCATTTTTTGGCGTGCTGTCAGGCTTGATATAGACAAACAACAGGTGACCTGGCGTCATGACATCTGCAGTACATACTACCTCATGACATTCACGTTGAGTAGGCCAGGACATCTCCGTAGACCTACAGGTGTGCCTCGTGGCTGTCGTGGCTAGTTGCTAGTAGATAGGAGCCTGTTGTGTCAAGCTATCATGAGTTTGGAACTGTTAGTGCTGGTTCTGCCCACTCCCCCCAGCGTAATGTTACAACCTTAACTTAGGAACATCTCCATTCTCTATCAGTACAGGAGGTAAGTCAAAGAGGGAGAAACAAATAAATTGTGCTGGAAGGATTAGAGAAATGTAGTCAGTTAAGGTTTATGTGTAACACAAAAAATGCTATCAATGGTTTTTAATGAGATGAAAATGAGAAACAAAAACAAATGCTGGAAGAAGAACTTGGTGAGACAGGTGACACCCGTGGATAAAAATGGTCAGTCGGTGCTTTGGATCAGCACACCTTATTGAGGGAAGGAGTGATATCAAGTCTTTTAAAGGGGAAAGAAGCTCAGGAGGGACCGAAAAGTCATAGGAAGTTTGGAGATGTGGAGAGACCACGGGGAAGGGGGGTGTTGTGGTGAAGTCAGAGAGAAAAATAAGAACAGGAGTAGGTAAAGAAGAGATTTTTTTTTAAAAGTGGGACCAGATGGAGGTTGGGTTACCTAAAATGAGTTGCCTTTGGGTTTAAGGTTGTCCAGGAGGAATATGATGCATTGTTCTTCAGGTTTATGTTTGGCCTCATCCTGGCAGTGAATGAGGCTGAGGACAGATTTTTGTTTGTGGGAATGGTGGGGGCATTTGAAATGATTGCCAATTGGGAGTTCAACCTGAGACCCACTGACAGATTGTAGATGTTTGACAAAGCAGTCAACCAATCTGCATTTGCTCTTGTAGACAAGTCCACAAGGAGTACACTAAATGCAGCAGATCAGGTTGGACGATGTGCATGTAAAGCTCTGCCTCAACTGGAAGGTCTGTTTGTGGCACTGAATGGACATGAGGGGGGAGATGTCGGGACCAGTTGTGCACTTTCTGTGATTACATTGGGAAATGCTTAAGGGGATGGAAGGGTGGATCTGGAGAGAAGAGCAGACCAAGGAGTCTCAAAGAGGCTGATTCCTGTGGGAAAACATTAGGGGTGAAAAGGATAAAGTGGGGCTGTTGGTGGGATTGCACTGAACTTGGCAGTGGTAACGCGTCCAATACACAGGTTAGTGGGCTGGGTGGAAAGTGAGGATGAAGGGACTCTGTCCTCCTTCTGCCTCCCGTGTTAGAAGAAAGTGGACCAAATTACTGATGAATTTCACAAGTTAGACCATGCCGAGACTAAAATAGTTCCATCAATATGAAAGTGAAAACTGAAGAAGGTCAAAATATTTTAGCTAAATGTCCATAAACCTTGTTAAGTTCCTATCTACATTTTGTAAATGAATTTCAGCAGTTTTTGTCCATGACAATCACATTCACTTCCTGGCATTTTAATTTATGGACTTTTCTATCTAAACCATTTGACAAAGGCTAGACCAATCCAGAAGTTAAAGTCAGGCATCCACAGTGTCTGGATAAGTGGCATTAAAAAGAGGCTTGGTTGTTGAAGTCAGAGGGTAGTGGTGGAGGAGTGTATTTCTGATTAGAGGTCATTGACCAATGGTGTTCCACAAGGATGACTTAAGTTGGCAGATAATGCGAAAATGAGTTGTAGACAGTAAGGAAAGGTTGTCAAAAGGATATTGCAGAATAGAGATCAGATGGAAATTTGGGCTGAAAATGACAGATGGATTTAATCTGGCCAAGTGTGAGGTGTTGGAAGGTCAAAAGCAAGAGGAAAGTATACAGTGAATGACAGCACCTTTGCCTTTGGGAGCATTGTTCAGAGGGATCTTGCTGCTCTAAAATACCACTAAAAGTGCACAGGGTGGTCAAACATCATACAGCCAGTTTGTTTCCATCAGTTGGGTTCAACTGGTTTTGACGATGATTCAAGAAGCAGATTCACCAAACCCTAACGGATGGGCAATAAATGTTGATGATGCAGAAAAATATCTTGTAAGTTAATAATAAATAACTGGTTAAAATACTTTAAAATATTAATTATTAAATTGTCCCTTAAGTTTTGCATTGTGGAATGGGCTGCCTGAAGAGGCAAATACAGTTTTGAAGTTTAAATGGCATGGACAGGAAAGGTTTAAAGTGATACGGGTTGAACATGGACATATAAGGCTTAGGACAAGTTTGACATGGACGTTGGGCCATAGGACCTGTTTTCATGCTGTATAACTTTTGATGATAAAAGCTGGGAAGTCAGGTTGCAGCTGTATGAAACTTTTGGTTCGGCCACATTCAGAGTGTTGTGTGCAATTCCGGTCGCTCGAATACAGATTGTGGAGGCTTAGGCGAGGGTGCAGAAGAGATTCACCAGGATGTTGCCAGGATTGGAGTATTAGCTATAAGGAAAAGTTGAATCAACTTGAACTGGTTCTTTTGGAATATCAGAGGATGAGGGGTGACCTGATAGAAGTGTGAAGGATGATCTGATAGAATTACTAAAAATTATGAGAGGCATAGCGAAGGTCAGAGTGACTTCCCCAGGGTGGAAATGTCAAGTACCAGGAATTTATTATCAAAGTAGAACGATAGAACATTACAGCACAGAAACAGGCCCTTCAAGTCTGTTCCAAACTAATATTCAGCCTCGTCTCACTGGCCTGCACCCAGTCCATAGCTCTCCATGCACCTTCCATTCATGTACCTGTCTAAATTATTTTTAAATGTTAAAATTGAGCCCGAGCTCACCACTTCAGCTGGCAGCTCATTCCAAACTCCCACCACTGTCTGTGTGAAGAAGTTCCCCCTAAACTTTTCCTCTTTCACCCTTAATCCGTGTTCTCTAGTTTGTATCACACCACCTACTTTCAGTAGAAAAAGCTTTCTTAAATTTACTCTGTTTATCTCCCTCATAATTTTAAATTCCTCTATCAAATCACCCCTCTTTTTCTATTCTCCAGGGATTAAAGTCCTAGCCTGTTTAACCTTTCCCTGTTACTCAGTTCCTGAAGTTCAGGTAATATTCTAGTAAATCTTCTTGCACGAAATACTCCAAATTTGGCCTATCCAGTGTCCTATACAACTTTAATATAACATCCCAACTCCTGTTCTCAGTATTATGATTTATGAAGGCCAATATACCAAAAGCTCTCATTGCAACCTTTTCTACCTGAGATGACACATTCAGGGAAATGGGATCTGTATTTGCAGATCCTTCTGTTCCACAACACTCATCAGTGTTCTACCATTTACTGTGTATCTCCTTTTTTGGCTTTTCATTTCAAAATGCAACACTCACATTTTTCTACATGAAATTCCATCTGCCATCTTTCAGCTCATTTTTCCAGCTCGTCCATATTTCTCTGCAAGCTTTGAAAGCCATCCTTGCTGTCCACAATGGCTGCAATCTTAGAGTCATTTGCAATCTTGCTGATCCAATTTATCATTATCATCCAGATCATTAACAAAAACACCAATGCCTAAGTTACACTACTAGTCACAGGCCTTCAGTCTAAAAATCAATCATCCACTACCGCTCTCTGGCTTCTCCCACATAGCCAATGTCGAATCCAGTTTACTACCTCATCATGAATACTGAGCATCTGAACCTTCCTGACTAACCTCCCATGTGGGGCCTTGTCAAAGGCCTTACTAAAGTCCACGTAGACAACATCCACAGCCTTTCCTTCATCAACTTTCTTGGTAACCTCCTTGAAAATTTCAAAAAAATTGGTTAGTACATACATGACATCATGTCCAACTCTGAGATTCTTTTTTCTGTGAACCAGACGAAATTTCCTTTATTGATAATGTAAACTGTATTCAAAGAGGGAAAGAACTAAACAAACTGACTGCAAGTGCAGACAGGAACATATGAAGTAGGAACAGGAGTAGGCCAAAGATGGCCCATCGAGCCTGCTCCGCCATTCAATACGATCATGGCTGATCTAATTTATGGCCTAACTCCACCTACCTGCCTTCTCCCCATGTCCCCTAATTCCTCTATCACCTCATTCGGCCCATCGAGCCAGCTCCGCCATTCAATACGATCATGGCTGATCTAATTTATGGCCTAACTCCACCTACCTGCCTTCTCCCCATGTCCCCTAATTCCTCTATCACCTCATTCGGCCCATAGAGCCTGCTCCGCCATTCAATACGATCATGGCTGATCTAATTTATGGCCTAACTCCACCTACCTGCCTTCTCCCCATGTCCCCTAATTCCTCTATCACCTCATTCGGCCCATAGAGCCTGCTCCGCCATTCAATACGATCATGGCTGATCTAATTTATGGCCTAACTCCACCTACCTGCCTTCTCCCCATGTCCCCTAATTCCTCTATCACCTCATTCGGCCCATAGAGCCTGCTCCGCTATTCAATACGATCATGGCTGATCTAATTTATGGCCTAACTCCACCTACCTGCCTTCTCCCCATGTCCCCTAATTCCTCTATCACCTCATTCGGCCCATAGAGCCTGCTCCGCCATTCAATACGATCATGGCTGATCTAATTTATGGCCTAACTCCACCTACCTGCCTTCTCCCCATGTCCCCTAATTCCTCTATCACCTCATTCGGCCCATAGAGCCTGCTCCGCCATTCAATACGATCATGGCTGATCTAATTTATGGCCTAACTCCACCTACCTGCCTTCTCCCCATGTCCCCTAATTCCTCTATCACCTCATTCGGCCCATCGAGCCTGCTCCGCCATTCAATACGATCATGGCTGATCTAATTTATGGCCTAACTCCACCTACCTGCCTTCTCCCCATGTCCCCTAATTCCTCTATCACCTCATTCGGCCCATCGAGCCTGCTCCGCTATTCAATACGATCATGGCTGATCTAATTTATGGCCTAACTCCACCTACCTGCCTTCTCCCCATGTCCCCTAATTCCTCTATCACCTCATTCGGCCCATCGAGCCTGCTCCGCTATTCAATACGATCATGGCTGATCTAATTTATGGCCTAACTCCACCTACCTGCCTTCTCCACATGTCCCCTAATTCCTCTATCACTTCATTCGGCCCATCGAGCCTGCTCCGCTATTCAATACGATCATGGCTGATCTAATTTATGGCCTAACTCCACCTACCTGCCTTCTCCCCATGTCCCCTAATTCCTCTATCATGTAAAAATTTATCTAACTAAATTTTTAATATGTTTAATGAGGCAGCCTCAACCACTTCCCTGGATAGAGAATTCCAAACATTCACTACTCTCTGGGAAGAACTATTTTTCCTCATCTCTGTCCTAAATCTACTCCCCCGAATCTTGAGACTGTGTCCTCTCGTTTTAGTTTCCCCGGCCAGTTCCAAAAACCTTCCTACATCTATCCTATCCATACCCTTTATAATCCTATATGTTTCTATAAGATCTCCTCTCATTCTTCTGAACTCGAGCGAATATAATCCTAGATGATTTAATCTTTCATCATGTCAACCCCTTCATCCCAGGGATCAACCTAGTAAACCTCCTCTGGACCATCTCCAAAGCCAGTATATCCTTCCTCAAATATGGAGACCAGAACTGGACACAGTACTCCAGGTGCGGTCTCACCAGTACCTTATACAGTTGCAACATTACCTCCCTACTCCTGAATTCAATTCCTCTAGCGATGAAGGCCAACATTTCATTTGCCTTCTTAATAACCTGCTGCACCTGCAACCTAACTTTTTGCGATTCATTCACAAGCCCTCCCAAGTCCCTCTGCACAACAGCATGCTGTAGTTTTTCACCCTTTAAATAATATTCAGCTCTTTTGTTTTTCTTGCCAAAGTGGATAACCTCACACTTACTAACATTGTACTCCATCTGCCAGACCTTTGCCCACTCATCCAGCTTAACTATATCCCTCTGCAGACTCTCCACATCCTCATTACAATTCGCTTTTCCACTCAATTTGGTGTCATCCACAAACTTGGCCACACCACAATTTGTCCCCTCTTCCAAGTCATCAATGTAAATGATGAACAGTTGTGGGCCTAACACCGACCCCTGCGGCACCCCACTTACCACTCTCTGCCAACCTGAAAAACTCCCATTTATTCCGACTCTCTGCCTCCTGTCAGACAACCAATTTTCAATCCAGGCCAATAAACCCCCGAAGTCCACTTTCCTGTAACTTACTGAGAAATCTCTTGTGCGGCACCTTATCAAACGCTTTCTGGAAATCCAAATATACAACATCAACCTGTTCCCCTCTATCCACCGCACCCATTATATCCTCAAAGAATCCTAACAAGTTTGTCAAACAAGATCTTCCCTTCCTAAAACCATGCTGCGTCTGTCTGATTGCACCCTTACGTTCCAAAAGTTTCACTATTTCATCTTTAATGACGGCTTCAAGCTTTTTTCCAACTACAGACGTCAAGCTAATTGGCCGATAATTTCCAGTCTTCTGCCTACATCCCTTCTTAAAAAGTGGCGTGACATTTGCTGTCTTCCAGACTGCCGGGACCTGCCCAGAATCCAAGGAATTTTGGTATATGACCACCAATGCATCAACTATAACTTCTGCCATTTCCTTCAGAACCCTTGGATGCATATCATCAGGACCAGGTGATTTGTCTGGCTTTAGTCCCATTAGTTTCTCCATCACTACTTCCTTTGTAACAACTATTTTATCAAGGCCCTCCCCAACATTCGCATCCTTAACTCCGCACTTGGGCATGCTGGACGTGTCTTCCACCGTGAAGACTGACACAAAATATTTGTTTAATGCCTTGGCCATGTCCTCATTTTTTGCTACCAGTTTTCCTTTCTCATCCTCCAAGGGTCCTATGTTAACTCTGGCCACTCTCTTCCATTTTATATCTTTATAAAATTTTTTGCGTTCTGTTTTTATATTTTGTGCCAATTTACTTTCATAATCCTTTTTCCCATTATTACCCGCTTTGTAACCCCTTGTTGTCTCTTAAAGTTATCCCAATTTTCCAGTTTCCCACTACTCTTTGCAGCCTTGTACACCTGCGCCTTCAATTTTATACTCTTCTTTATTTCCTTTGTTAACAACAGTTGATTTTTCCCTCCCTTGCTGCCCTTTTTCCTGACCGGAATATATTTTTGTTGAGCATTACAAAATATTTCTTTGAAAATCTTCCACTGTTCCTCAACTGTTTCATCAATTAGCCTGTGCTCCCAGTCCACTCTGCCCAATTCCTCCCTCATCCTATGGTAGTCATCCCTGTTTAAACATAATATATTAGTTTTAGATCTAACTCTTTCCCCTTCCATCTGAATGAGAAATTCAGTCATACTATGATCGCTATTTCCCAGATGGTCTCTGACTATTACATCATTTACTCTACCTATCTCATTGCACAACACTAGATCCAGGAGAGCATTTTCTCTTGTGGGTTCCTTCACATGCTGCTCAAGAAAGCTATCGTGGATGCATTCTATGAAGTCCTCTTCCAGACTCCCACGACCAACTTGATTTTCCCAATCTATGTGGAAGTTAAAGTCCCCCATGACGACTACCGTATCATTATTACATGCCTCACTTATCTCTCTATTTATTTCCTGTGCCACTAAACTATTGTTATTTGGTGGGCGATAGATAACACCCACCAATATTTTTTTCCCTTTGTTATTCTTTATCTCTACCCAAATGGACTCAACATTATGCTCTTTAGATCTTGTATCATCCCTCACTACTGCCTGGAGCTCATCTTTGATTAAGAGTGCAACTCCACCTCCCTTACCATCCTGTCTATCTCTTTGCACCACCTGATACCCTTGAAAGTTTAATTCCCATTTAGGGTCACCTTGTAGCCATGTTTCCGTGATGGCGACCAAATCATAGGCATGGGTACCGATTTGCGCCTCAAGTTCACTAACCTTATTTCTAATACTGCGGGCGTTCAGATAAAGTGCCCTTATTCTCTTTGTCCTTTTAATATCTAGTGACTTCTGTAACCTTTTCTTTTGATTTTTCTGCCCACTGTTTTTCTTTGTAATTTTCTTAACACTAACATTGACCCGAAAACTCACTGCACCATCTGATTTTTTTACTTTTCTCCTCCCAACATTACTTTTCCTATTTTACTTTTCCTGGCCATTACTTTATCTTCCCTACCCTTTTCCCTATCACTCTGGTTCCCATACCCCTGCCAAATTAGATGAAGGAATAAATATACAGTAATAAATAACAAGCAAAAATCAAATCCTTAAATGAGTCCCTGAACGAGCCTATTGTTCAGGAGTTCGATAGATTAGGGTTAGCAACTCTTCCTGAACCTGGAGGTACGAGTCCTGTGGCACCTGTACCTCCTTACTGCTGGCAGCAGTGAGAACGGAGCATGTCCTGGGTGTGTGGATCCTTGATAATTGATGCTGCTCTCCCAACAGCAACGTTCCATGTAGATTTTCTCGAGGGTGGGGAGAATTTTTCCCATGATGTACTGGGCTGAGCCCTCTACCTTTTTTTTGCTCAGAGATATTGGTGCCCACGTGCAAGGCCATGATGCAGCCAGTCAGCATATATTCCACTGCATATCTATCTGAAGAAGTAGAGATGCTGCCATGTCTTTGTGTAGAGCTGTAAAGCTATTATTTCTCTTGAATAATTCTTTGTACAGATGTGATGTGCAATAGATACTGAGGATTTGATGCTGGCACACTGAAGATTGTTGCTGGTACAAAGGCCAGATGGTAGCTCTGAATATAACATTAATCTTGGTGGCTGCCACTTCTCTCTGTAGACTTGAATTTGAACATAGTCCAAAGGAACAAGATGTTGATTTCCTTTTCAGTCTGACAGCTCTTGTGACACCAAAAAGAGTGGTTTCAGGCATTGTAAACACAGCACATTGGGGATGTTCAGGTTTGGCAGATGCTTGCCAGGGGAATTTGATTTGAGACAGTTTTGTTGAAATTTCCTTATGATGTCTGTGCACATAGAGTTCCCATGCTTTCTTAAGTGTTTGTTTTGGTCCTTAACATCTAATAAACCAACAGCAACATTTTTGTCAGCTCCCCAACCCTCGCCTTTTGCCTGGAGACATGGAATTACAGATAAGTCTCTTGTATTCCCCTGCTCGATGCTGTGTTCCCATTGGGGGTTTCTTCGGCAAGTCAATCTGGTGAGAAAACTGAAGGGCAATTGCCAATGTGTGTTGCTGAAGTCCAGAAACAAATCCATAAAGTCCCGTATTTGTCAGCATGTAAGATAGCATTTGAATCTTTAAAATACCACCCCAAAACCAGGGGTTGTCTTGTATGCCATGTATAAAATCTGGACATTAATATCCTGTGATTTAGACTGTACCCTAATGCAATGGAGAACAGCTACGGTCCTACCGCTAAATATTTTTCTACCTAAACTTGCGTTTGGGAAGCTGGGTTAATAGTAATGGTGTAGTTGCTGTGTAGCGGGCCGAACAGGCGCACAGCACGGTATTACGAACCGTCGCCGGCACGACTCTTCAGCAAACGTGTAGAGCCTCAGGCCAGACCGCTAGGTACTCAACTGGTTAATGAACCGCACGCTGCATGCTGAATAACGGCACGTTGGTTTGCTGTGCCTCCTTCTAGAGGACGCGGGGGCCCCACTCTGTTTATTTTAAACCTGCCAGCCCTGTGGATCAGCGGCAAATACATAGTGACGTCGCCACCCCGTCCTGTGGAGCCCGGGACGGGAGGAATATAAAAGAAGCATGTAAAACTCAAATAAACAGTCTTGTGTTGCCTAGCCTGGTGTACGTGTGTTAAACCTGTCTAACATACCTTAAAATAACAGATTAGCACAGAAAGCTAACAGCCACTATTTGCAACAGCTGACAAACAGTAAACAATCAGCCAGGTTACCAGAGTGCGTTCTGCTTACACTGCCTGGTCAGGCCCAATCACAATAAATCTTGCAGTGACTTGTTACTGGTACTTTGAAACTTTTAAAGACAGGGTTTCTTGGCAAGGCTCCAGTTTTCACTAATGCGCAATGAGAGGAGGCACTGCACACTGGCTGATTCTGGAGAAGAACATAGCAGACGTGGTCCATGAGCAACAACAAAATGGATACATTGTATCAAGAGATAAAATTGGTGTTTGTGCACTTATTTGGGCTAAAGACAACCAAGAACACAGCAAAGACTCCAAAGCCACTGCTTCAAGGTATAGTTCTTTTATGGAAAGAAACGATCTAATACTGAGGCAAAAGTTAAAATAGTACAGATATTACCAATAGATCTTGACATTACAATTACAAATTCCCTTTTTCAATCTTTTTTATTGGTTTTTTATAATAAATACAGTACAATGAAGAAAAGGGAACAAAACTGAAAATATATCACATGTATATGTTTCAAGATAAAACTTCAAACAGTGTAAACTCGGTCCCTCCTCCATGGCACTGGATGAAGACAGAAAAGTCATTTAAAAAAATGAGATATATATAAGTCTGATACAGTGAGTGTAGCTCAAAACCGAAATTTTAAGTGGAATTTCTGGGGTTGTCTTTATATGCTGCTACACACACCAAGTAATGATTGTGCATTTAATATGTTGCTGTGTTTTGGAGAAACTCTTGATGTGTAGCATGGTGGTACAGCAGTTGGTTTGATTCTGACATCGAGTCTTGTCTCTGTGGAGTATGTATGTTCTCTCTGGCCCTGTGAGTTTTTTCCAGCTGCTTAACTTTTCGCCCAAAGGTATTCAGTACATTAAATGTTGACCAGTGCATAGATAAATGGGAAGGATAAGGGGAATTGATCGGTATGAGAGAGAATAAATTTCAGTCCTGCAGGAAAATGGGAATGAGGCTCTTGGGAATGATCTTCCTCTCCCTCCCCCTTCCCCCTTCTCCTCTAATAAGCAAAATATAACCTCTGCTACAGGTTAGTGAACTTTAGTTCTTCACCCACCACTCTCTGTGCAAAAAAAAAGATAGATCTCTCATCTCCCCTAATCTTTTCTCCACTCCCTTTAAACAGATGTCCCTTGGTATTTGCTATTGTCACCCTGGGAAAAAGGTGCTGGCTATTTACCATTATCTATGCCCCTCATAATCTAGTGTACCTCTATTAAGTCACCTCTCATTGTCTGTCGTTCCAAAGAGAAAAGCCCTAGCTCGGTCAACCTTGCTTCACAAGTCAATCCAGGCAACATGCAGGTAAATCTCCTCTGCATCCTCTCCCCTTCCTGTAATGAGATGACCAGAACTGAACTCAATACTCTCAAATGTGGTTGAACCAGGGTTTTATCAAGCAGAAACATTACCTCATAGCTCTTGAACTCAATCACCTAATAAACCTGTGGAGCAACTTTGTGGAATCTGTGGACCTGGATTCCAAGATCCCTTTATTCCTTCACACTATTGAAAATCCTGCTATTAACCACATCCGCCCTTAAGTTCGTCATTTCACACTTGCAGTCAATTTGCTTTAGATCTGGATCTGCTTGTTGTGCTGTGCTCTAGGGAGTTTAAAGAGGCAGACCCCTATCATCAAAACTGCCTGGGATAACACCAGCTCCAGAATACAGCATCCGATCTTCGGGCAAGGCTGGAAGAGCACAGAATTTGCTGAAAAGCTGTTCCACTGCTCCAGCTTATTTTATTCCACACTATCAATAAAAGTTCAACATTGGACCTGGCAGCCATTAACCCCTTGGACTCCACGTCCCTGTTTTCATGGACGACTGACCAGCGCATATACTCTTACCAGCATGCACATGTACTCCATGTCCACAGGGCTGATTTTATACCCAACCACCAGCTAGTTCATACTGCAGTTTACCCATAGACCCATTCTGAGTATATATTATGAAAGGTTAAAAAATGGTTGTACTCCAAAGGTTAACTAAGAAATACTAGCTTGCATTCAGCCTGATAATTCCTGGCTAAACTATCAGTAAAATTAATTGCACGAAGATCCCAAGAGGAGAGAGCACTCTGCTCTGCCATGTTGCCTTTTTTTTTCCCTTCTGAGAAGCAGAAGTAATTCTCGGCAGCCATGATGTTCTTGGTTAATGTGATTGGTGATAACTGGTCAATTTGAAGGATTGGTGAAGAACAGGAGTTCTTTCATAGCCAACCTTTTTGATGGTGTGGGTCTATTTGCCCCTTGTTGGTGAGAGCTGAATTTCCCTTCTTTCTATCAGTTTCACTGCCAAGATTTCTTCCAACAATGCCCATCCACCCATATCTCAACCTTATAGTACCTTTAGGATCAGGTGATCAGGCATTAATGTATTCAAGAATCAGTTTAGATCAGTGGGTCTCAACCCTAAGCCCCACTTTAAATTTAAAAAAACGTATGCCCTACCATTAGCAGAAAAAAGTTATATATTCAAAAGAAGTTTTAATTAAATCATTTACTGCAAGTGTATTTCAATGTAATTGCCGTCAGGAATACATTGGAGCACATATTGGTATTGGGAGCATTGCTGTTTGTCATATATATTAATGATCTGGAGGATGGGGCAGTAAATTGGATTAGTAAATATGCAGATGATAATAAAATAGGGTGAATTGTGGATAATGAAGAGAGTTCTCAAAGATTGCAGAGGGATTTAAACTGCTTCGAGGAGTGGGCAGAAAGATGGCAGATGGAGTTTAATGCTGATAAGTGTGAGGTGCTTCATTTTGGAAAGAATAATCAAAGCAAAACATATGTGGCTTTGAAGACTGCAGTGGAGCAGAAAGATCTAGGAATAACGGTGCTTTGTTCCCTGAAGGTAGGAGCGCATGTGGATAGGGTGGTGAAGAAGGCCTTTCGTATGCTTCCTTATATAAATCAGTGCATAGAATATAGAAATTGGGAAGTAATGATGAAACTGTACAAGGCATTGGTGAGGCCAAATTTAGAGTACTGTTTGCAGTTCTGGTCACCGATTTATAGGAAGGATATTAACAAGATAGAGAGAGAGTGCAGAGAAGATTTACAAAAATGTTGCCTGGGTTTCAGCATCTGGAATACAAGGAAAGATTGAGCAAATTGGGTTTTTATTCCTTGGAACATAGAAGGCTGAGAGGGGATTTGATAGAGGTGTTTAAGATAATGAGAGGGATAGATAGAGTTGATGTGGAAAGGCTTTTCCCATTGAGAGTAGGAGAGATGGATACAAGAGGTCATGGGTGGAGAGTTGATGGGCAAAGGTTTAGGAGTAACATGAGGGGGAACTTCTTTACTCAGAAAGTGGTTACTGTGTGGAATGGGCTTCCGGGAAAGGTGGTGGAGGCAGGGTCAATTTTGTCATTTAAGAAAGAGTTGGATAGGTATATGGATGAGAGGGGGATGGAGGAATATGGGCAGAGTGCTGGTAAGTGGGATTAGAGGAGGGTTCTTGGATCAGTGCAGACCAAAAGGGCCAAATTGGCCTGTTTCCATTCTGTAATTGTTATATGGTTATATTTCATATTCAGTTACTACTTCAATATGTCGACCATCTCAAACACACATTCAACAATTGTCCTCACTTCAGTGTGAACCTTGCTCCTGTCACTGGCTGGAGATTTTTTAGATTCAAGAGACTAATTATGTTAGTTTCAACCTTAAATCTCCACATTTTGCAATTTCCAGTCAGTTTCTCTTAGCTTGTAGCAAATCACTAACCACTTAAGCCACATTCTACTAAATAAGACGATGAAAAATGTATCAATAGTTTCCTTGCTAAAGTAGTTGCGTTTGGGTATTTCTTTTCAATCTCGTTAGACAGCCACGTCATAGTTCCTTTCACTTTGAACAAAGTTTTCACAGATTCATCATGTTGCAACTCAGATAACTCCTCGTGGTATTGCACTGGAACTTCAGGTAAGTCCACCAGCAATGGCTGAGTTAACCAAGAGGGAAAATCCATTGCTTTTAAATCACAAAATCTATCGTTGAAGTCAGTAGCCAACATTTACAATGATGTTTGTAGCAGCATTAGTTACCTCACACTTAGTCAACCAATAGAATTTACTGAAATTTCTTGCAAAAATATTCCTTTGGCATAATTCTAGAAGTGTCATAAATCCAAATATCAATGTGTCATATTTGCTACTTGGAGTTGCTTGTTCATTGTACTTAGTTTCCCAAAAATGTCCATCAAGTAACTCACATAAACTTTGCCATCTGTTGTTAGCAAGAGCTTCATTTCAGACTTGTCCTTCAAAAGCTCGCTGAGGAGATCAAACTGTTTCATACACCTTTTGAAACAGTTTCCTTTTGTCAACCACCTTACTTCAGTGTGAAGCAATAATCTCACGTTCTCCATTTTTCTCGACACCAAACATTAAAAACAGATTTGATATTTGCTTTGTGGGCATTGATACACTTGATCACAGAATGCAGTATCTCGTGTAGAACAGGGGAAACTTTCTTGACAACTAAGTTATCTTGGTGGATAACACAATGCACAACCAACATGTTTGGATGGTCATCCTTCATTAATTTTAAACATCCTGATTTTTACCCATCATAGCAGGTGCACCATCTGAAGCACAAGATACAATGTTTCCTTTTGGTATTTCATTTTCATCCAAATAATTTTTGAGCTTGCTCTAGCTATCAACTGCATTAGTGGTTGTTTTTAAATAATTCTCAAATCAACATCTTTTCTTGAAACACTTGCTGATCAATATATCTCATTTACGCTAATAACAGAGCCTCTCTGTCCCCTATGGTAGATTCATCGTTGCATGGAAAACTTTTGTGATTTCAACTTATCAATAAGCTGTTTTTCAACATCTTGACCCCTGTCATCTATTCTGTTCAACCTTTTGCAGAGCCATTTTGAGAAACAATGATATTGCAGGTTTAATCAGTTCCTCCCCAATTGTATGATTCTTCCCATGTTTTGCTATCAACAGAGAAATTTCATAGCTAGCTTCAAGGGTACGATTCAGGGCTCTACTTTCCGCTGTGAATAATGAAGTGATTTTGATCTATTTTCAAACTTCTCTTTCAGTGATTCAAATTATTCCAATTTCAAATTGACATGGTTAGGATGTTTTACCCTCAAATGAGCTTCAGGACGGTCTGCTTTCATTTGATTCATTTGTCAAGTGTGGGCACTATAGTCAAAAAGGTGCATGTTCGTCGTGTACAGCAGGTATAAACCCAAACTTCAAGAACTCCACTGAATATTTACAAATCTTTTGCTTGCTGGGTCTGCTCATTTTGAATAAACAACAAATCGAGCTTCCTGAAATAGATTGATACAACAGTACGAGCTCCCTGAAACAGATTAATCAATATTTTATTATGTCTTGGAATTGAAAAATGTAATAAAAGTAATGATCGAATCAAAGGAAGAATACTGACCTAAAACAAGAAAAAAACACTAGTGAGATTTCTGACATTTTTTTCTTGCAGAGAATGCATCAAAACTTCACTAGCCTTTTGGGGTCCCTTTTCCAATTTTGGCGTCTCCCTCAGGCTGGTGCCTGGGGCGAGCACCCCCCCCCCCCCCACCCCATCAATATGCTAGTGCACAAAGATGCATACAGATACAGGTTTTACTCATTACTGAATTGAAAAAGTAATGGGGTATGGACAGAGACATGATTGTTGAGATCATTTGGAATCCTTGTCGCCGCTGAGATCATTTGGAATGGATGATAATAAGATGGGTCAGAAAAATTATAATTATAATGTTAACCAAGGATAACAACAGTTCAAATAAGAGAAACAACAGAGAAACCTCAGAAGAGCAAAAACGCATTAAGAAAATAAAAAGAACAAAGTGATTTTATTTGGAATTTACCACAATTGTTCTCCACTGACAGTGTTGCCAAGTCACATCTTTCACACCAACATAACGAGTTTATTTTTTCAAACCAACTTTTTAATTATTTCCTAAAATATTCATATGCCCCACTAAAATATTCCCACACTTGAGAATTTATGGTTTAGATCAGGAAGCAGGCTCCTGATCTATTCCACCTTATAATTTTTAAGATCAAGTCCTTGATGGCAAAGCTGTGATCTGGAGTAACCATTCTCGACAGGAGCTGTACGCCCCTTCCCCGGGGGCCCCAGCACGTTAAAGCGAGGAGTGGAGCCCAAATTAAAATCATAAAATTTGCTTCACAGGGAAGGGGACTCATAAACTTTGAGCAGAGTCCAAAGGGCTCCATAGCCAATAAAAATGATCTACACCATTATCACCCAGGAGCTGAACTTCTCAAATATCTCTTGGACAAAACTTTCCCTGACTCTCAAAAGTCATTTGACCTGTTCTTTTTGTTCCCTTAATCCAAGATACTTTTTAATTTGCTTTTTCTTATTTGATGGCAATTCTTTTGGAAAGGTTTGCATTTCATCAAATGTGATCATTATAACAACTTTTCCCTAATGCTTAATGGGATCCATTTCAAATGTTCTTCTGTGACCTTGGATTTCATTCTGTTGTTGCGTATAAATGACAATTGTCCATTCTATCCTAAGATGGCCCAGGAATTTGAGCCTGGAAAAATAAGGATAATCTTTGGTCATTGAAAGATGTGTAACTTCAGATTATATAATTCACAAATATAAATGAGTAAGAGAGAACTCCTCCATCTTTCTCTTTAATTTTATTATTGCACTACCCTCTATACTTAAGTAAAACACGAAAGTCTGCAGACTCTGAAGTAAAAACACAAAGCTCGTGAAATTCAGCTGTCAAACAGTGCACTTTATAATAGCAAAGAAAAAGATACATAACCAATGTTTCAGGCTTGAGCCCTTCATCAAAGTAAGTATCATACCTTGATGAAGGGCACAAGCCCAAAACTTTGGTTATGTATCTTTATCTTTACTGTATAAAGTGCATTATTTGACCTGCTAAGTTTCTCCAGCATTGTGTTTTTACTTAAGTAGGAGTTGACCTTCCTGGATAGCAGAAGGAACAAAGCTTTTAATTTATTTTGGTACACATGATGATAAACAGTTCAGTTCAAAACCCCAGAACTATGCATGGGCTTGACTAGATAATGAACCATGGCAAGTTTCCTTCCCCCAAATAATAATAAATCAGCTGGAGATTTTTAAATGGTAATGTTATCTCCATGTTTTTTTATTTTATATTTACAATCCAGTAAAATATGATTTGTTATTCATGTATACTATTTCTTGTTTTATTAGGGGCCTAATGCCAAACCAGTTGTGTCATTCATTGCTGGACTTACTGCGCCCCCAGGGCGGAGAATGGGTCACGCTGGTGCCATCGTCGCTGGAGGTAAAGGTGGAGCCAAAGAAAAGATTGCTGCTCTTCAGCAGGCTGGTGTTGTCATCAGCATGTCTCCTGCCCAGCTGGGCTGCACTATACAAAAGGTAAACTTTCGTTTAAGGTCCAGAGTTTACCGAGTGTACGACTTGAGCATTGGATGTATTCTAACGTACAATAAAACCCCTGATACCTGGAATTCAAGCAAACGGCAGCCTCAAGCAACCAGCAAAAAAAATAATAAGGAAAATAAATAAAAAGATTAAAATAAATACGATAAAATAATGGATAAAAATATACGCAAGTTTAAAATTGTGAAAATCAATGTTCTCTGAACTAACAGACGTTTGGTGACGATGGGAGCAAATGTCAGCCAGCAGAGTGCCTTGTTCAGGCTTCGCTCCTAACAGGTGTTGGAATAAAGTTGTGTGAAACAGCAATGGCGTCGCCCAGGATGAAGAGCTGGTTGATGCTGCGCGCCGTTCGGGTGACTCTCTTAGAGTGTCTCCTTATCCCTGCTTAGTCAGCGTCGGCCAAGTCAGAGACTTTAACTGTGAACTAGGGGGGAGTGGAGTTAATTAGGTATACTTTGATTGTTTGTCTTTTGGACTTCTTCGTGGAGGGGGAGGAACCTGCAGATGCACCGGTAGTTAAATATTTTCAAAGAATGATTGAAAATAAAGTAAAATGCTTTAAGGTTTAAATATTCATGCAAGTGAAGTTTGTTTAGTGTAAGTACAGTATAGTATTTTTGTATTTTAACCTGATAATTCAGGTGTATTAGTTTAGGCATTGTAAGATTAAGTCTCAAGCAATCGGAAAATACACTTATCACCAATCTATCCTGGGTGATACCAGCTCCACATAGGTGCTGGGTATCAGGGGTTTCACTGTATGTAAGATCTGCAATTTTAACTTTGCTTAAGCTGCTGTAAGTCAGATGTGCCTTTTACAGAGACTGGAGCCATAAATGTAAACAATCTTTATTCAGCACATGCAAATGGTTCACAAGTGGTTTAGTCTCTTGGGAGCGATGGGTCTCTGTAGATAATGGTGTTTGTTGAAGCAGTTGTCTTTGTTCTAGATTGAAGGACCTGTTCTTGAATTAAAGATTCAGATTTACAGAGTACATACATGACATCACATACACAACCCTAGGATTCTTTTTCCTGTAGGCCAGGCAGCATTATCACTTATTGCTAGTAAAAAAAATTGTACACAATGCACACACGTACACAAATGTGTAATATAGAGAGGAGAAAAAAAGAAAAACAACATAATCAATAAAGTGCATAAGTAAGAGTCCTTAAATGAGTCCCTGATGGAGTTTGTTGTTGAGAAGTCTGATAGTGGAGGGGGAGCAGCTGTTCCTGATCCTGGTGGTGCGAGTCTAGTGGCATCTCTACCTTTTTCCTGATGGTTGCAACAAGAGCAGAGTGTGTGCTTGGTGGTGTGGATCTTTGATGATTGCTGCTGCTTTCCAGCGACAACATTCCTTGAAGCTGTTCTTGTTGGTAGGAAGATGTTTGCCTGTGATGCCCTGGGCTATGTCCACTACCTTTTGCAGGGCTTTCTGCTCAGAGGTATTGGTGTCCACACATGGAAACATAGAAGATAGGAGCAGGAGTAGGTCACTCGACCCTTCGAGCCTGCTCCGTCATTCAACGAGATCATGGCTGATCTTAAAGTTCAGTAGCCCGTCCCCGCCTTCTCTCCGTAACCTTTAATACTGAAGAAATAGATCTAATTCCCTCTTAAATATATTTAATGAACCTGCCTCTACTGCCCTCTGTGGCAATGAATTCCACAGATTCACCACCCTCTGGGTCAAGAAATTCCTCCTCATCTCGGTCCTAAATGGTTTGCCTATTATCCTCAAACCATGGCCCCGGGTTCTGGATTTTCCCGTCATTGGAAACATCCCATCTGCATCCATTCTGTCCAGTCCTGCCAGAATTTTATAGGTCTCTATGAGATCCCCTCTCAATCTTCTAAACTCCAGCGAGTACAATCCCAATTTGCGCAATTTTTCCTCATAAGTCATTCCTGCCATTCCAGGTATCAGCCTGGTGAACCACCTCTGCACCCCCTCCATTGCAAGAACATCCTTCCTGAGATAAGGTGACCAAAACTGCAGACTTCTTGCACTGTTAGTTGAGACAAGAACTAAAGGGTGCGTGATAAGGGTGAGAAGTGAAATGTTTAAAGAGAACCTTAGAGGGACCTTCTTCACGCAGATAGTGGTGGGAGTGTGCAACGAGCTGCCAGCTGAAGTGGTGAAGGCGGGCTCAATTTTGACATTTCAGAAAAAAGTGGATAGGTGCATGGATCGGAGGTGTATGGAGGGATATGGAGGTCATTGGGACAAGGCAGAATGTTAGTTCAGCACATTCCAGATGAGCCAAAGAGTCTGTTTCTGTGTTGTAGTGTTCTGTGAAAAGCAAGCGATTGTTATTTGAGTTTCCAGCCACCTAACTGTTCGTGGACTGACATTTGTCCTGCCTTCTCTCTGCTTCCCAATGGTCAGCTGTTGCTGCTGTTAGAGGCTGAGTCCGTCAACTAAACTGAAGCATAGGATTAATTCAAACACTCTTTGAACACACTCATTCATGTATTTTCTTTCCCTTTAAAACTTCTCAAAACAATCAGTTGTAGTCGCACCAGGAACGCAGCAAATGAGAAAAACAACACAGAGTCGAAAATGAGTTGAACCAGATGAATTTAATAGAACTCTTTCACGCGTTTAAATCCCTCGGAACCCAATGACACTTGCGACTCCTTGGACCTTTATGACATCAGCCGCCAGGCTGTGGGCTTGCCCCGTACCCGGAGCTCTCACAGTCCGATCTGCCATGGACTTGCCCCGCAACTCCGTGAGTCAGTTTGCCTGTTGCATGGGTGAGCCATCACATATTCAAACCTTTGTGGACACCTTTAAACTTTAAGACAAAGAAATTCTGGAAGTAATTAATCATGGACAACAAACATTCAGAGGTCCTCACATCAAATCATGTGCCACGATGTAGTGATTGATGTTGTTTTGCAAGCAGAGCAGTAGATATCTCACATAGTGTAAGTAAGACGATACAAAAGTGCAGAGTTTGAACAGTCAGTTCAGAGCAAATGCAACAGAATTTTCCTCTTTTTGGGCTAATTCAGATCTATGATAACAGCAGGAAAGAAACTCCTTGAACTGGTGTGTGAATCTTCATCCTAATGAGAAGAGGGTGAAGAGACTGTGGCCAGAGCGGGATGACCCTGAATGCAGTGGGAGTTAGTCTGAGACGTGGAGGGAAGGGGGTATGCAAACTGGAATGGGTCAGCAAGTGGCCGGTAAGCTGGAGTTAATGAGATCCAAGACTAACCTCTTGAAGAACTTCATTGAAGTGGACATCAGAGCTATTGCCCAATAGATATTTAAGCCTGTCACTATATTCTCAACTCCAACAACATCTGAGCTTTCTCACATTCCATTCTTTAACACGATAGCCTCAGATTATATGACTTATTCATCTGTAGTCTCGTGTGATGTGTTCCTAAAAAAATTCAACTATGTCTGTCCAATTCCTTCCTTTATTTCAGACCCTTCCATTTATGTCTGGAATGCGTATGGGGCAATTTGTGTTGTGCTTGGTGTCTGCCCGACTTGATGAGTAGCTCTTGATGTGGTTACATCTACTGCAGCCACCTTGCGGCCTCTCTTGTGTTCTACATCCCTGGCCTTTGACATGTCACTGGGTCGGTGGTTGCCACTGTTGACCCAAGTCCAGGACCTCCTGGTAAGCCAAGCGCAGGTCTTCCTTGTGCATATACAGAAAAACTGGATCTTCCCACCTTGGGTTGTCTATCCTCAGAGTCTTCCTCATAAACCCATATAGGTTGGGCCCTACATACACATTCTTTTATGTTCTTGGTACCTGATTATTTCCTTCAGCTCTGCTTGCACACTTACTCCTGGTGTGTCTGACACCCAAGTCTCTTTTCAAGAACTCCCATATCAATTACAATACCAAATTAAAGTCAAGGAATGGAATTACATGAGAGCACATCCATGGGTTCTCCCCCTTGCTCCATTGCAAGCATTACTTCTGCATATGCAAAAGAAAACACTTTTGTAAATATAGTGCAATGAAAATCTCCCAAATTATGTATATGTACCACTCTGGTTTCCTGTTAAGTACCTCCCATACTACTGTGTCCTCATTAATTACACGTTACAAACATAGATGCCTGTCCTCAATTGCAAGTGCTCACTCAGCCAGAGACCCCATAAGACTCAGCTGCTCAGTGATGTCGGTAGCTGGGCTCTTCCACATAAAAGCAGGCTCGTACACAGGAAAATCCACCTCTCCAGCCCTCCACTGTGTTCAGTGCTATGTGGCGAAGCAGGGGTCAGTGGAGCAAACAGATCTCATTACGGGGTGCTCAATTTTTAAAAACGACTCACCCCTTTCCACTATTGGAGTTATTGGCCACATAATGGGTTATGACTATAATCCAGAAGGACACCCAAGCAGGCTCAGGACTGGTCAGTACTTGGAGACTACCTCGGAACACCGGGTGCTGTAGGTCTCTGTGATGAGCACTGGACAATGTGATGACTCAATGACTGCCTTACAGTAGACAAAAGTTAAGATTTTCATGTATGTTACACACGCCACTTTTTAAGAAGGGATGTAGGCAGAAGACTGCAAATTATCGGCCAATTAGCTTGACGTCCGTAGTTGGAAAAATGCTTGAAGCCGTCATTAAAGATGAAATAGTGAAACTTTTGGAACGTAAGGGTTCAATCAGGCAGACGCAGCATGGTTTTAGAAAGGGAAGATCTTGTTCGACAAACTTGTTAGGATTCTTTGAGGATATAATGGGTGCGGTGGATAGTGGGGAACAGGTTGATGTTGTATATTTGGATTTCCAGAAAGCGTTTGATAAGGTGCCGCACAAGAGACTTCTCAGTAAGTTACAGGAAAGTGGAGTCCGGGGAAGTCTATTGGCATGGATTGAAAATTGGTTGTCTGACAGGAGGCAGAGAGTCGGGATAAGTGGCAGTTTTTCAGGTTGGCAGAGAGTGGTAAGTGGGGTGCCGCAGGGGTCGGTGTTAGGCCCACAACTGTTCATCATTTACATTGATAACTTGGAGGAGGGGACAAAATGTGGTGTAGCCAAGTTTGCGGATGACACCAAATTGAGTGGAAGAGCAAATTGTAATGAGGATATGGAGAGTCTGCAGAGGGATATAGTTAAGCTGGATGAGTGGGCAAAGGTCTGGCAGATAGAGTACAATGTTAGTAAGTGTGAGGTTATCTACTTTGGGAAGAAAAATAAAAGAGCTGAATATTATTTAAAGGGTGAAAAACTACAGCATGCTGTTGTGCAGAGGGACTTGGGAGGGCTTGTGCATGAATCGCAAAAAGTTAGGTTGCAGGTGCAGCAGGTTATTAAGAAGGCAAATGGAATGTTGGCCTTCATCGCTAGAGGAATTGAATTCAGGAGTAGGGAGGTAATGTTGCAACTGTATAAGGTAATGGTGAGACCGCACCTGGAGTACTGTGTCCAGTTCTGGTCTCCATATTTGAGGAAGGATATACTGGCTTTGGAGACGGTCCAGAGGAGGTTTACTAGGTTGATCCCTGGGATGAAGGGGTTGACTTATGATGAAAGATTAAATCGTCTAGGATTGTATTCGCTCGAGTTCAGAAGAATGAGAGGAGATCTTATAGAAACATATAGGATTATGAAGGGCATGGATAGGATAGATGTAGGAAGGTTTTTTGAGCTGGCCGAGGAAACTAAAACGAGAGAACACAGTCTCAAGATTCGGGGGAGTAGATTTAGGACAGAGATGAGGAAAAATAGTAGTGAATGTTTGGAATTCTCTATCTAGGGAAGTGGTTGAGGCTGCCTCATTAAACACATTAAAAATTTGGTTAGATACATTTTTACATGATAGAGGAATTAGGGGATATGGGGAGAAGGCAGGTAGGTGGAGTTAGGTCATAAATTAGATAAGTCATGATCGTATTGAATGGCGGAGCAGGCTCGATGGGCCATTTTTGGCCTACTCCTGTTCCTACTTCCTATGTTCCTATGTTCTAAATGTAGCATTACATGACAATAATGGAACCTTTACTTTCACCTATTTACCTTTACCTAAGTAGATGTTTTGGCCTCGTTTGTCTGTACCAGGTTTTAAAATGTGCACAGATTAATGTGAATGAGATAATGTTTTTTTTTAAGAGAATGGAGGTTGCAAGACTACTTGTACAAGTAACTACCGTATATATCAGCATATAGGATGACCCCGGAATTTCCACCTAAAATTTGTATAAGACACCCACCCCACCCAAAAATTTGACAATTACTGCTGTTGAAAGCAAATCACAATCACCCTGTAAAGGTTTTCATTTTATTAACATATTTTAAAATAAACCACCGTTTGGTCCTATAACAGGCTGTTTGAAGCCTTGTACAGAGCCAGCGGCAGTTGGACTAGGTGGATGAACCACACGGGGGAGCACTGAGACTTGGTTGATAACGAATGGGACATGCATGAGATTGTGTGGAGCCAGCAGGAAGATGGCAGATGAACCACATGGGGGAGCGCTGAGACTTGGTTGATAACGAATGGGACATGCATGAGATTGTGTGGAGCCAGCAGGAAGATGGCATTGAGGTTTAGACTTTGGTGTCAAGGTTCTATTCTTATACTCCATGCAGAAGATGACCCCTGATTTTGAGGTGACATTTTTAAGTTTTGAAGATTGTCCTATATGCCAGCATATACAGTACCTTTCCAGAGAGAATCTATTTGCTATTTCAATTAAGATGCAGTCTTTGGATGCTTTCTGGATTGAGTCTTTTATTGGGAAGATATGTGCATGGTAGTAGGCTCAGGTGCTGGAGAAGCTCGGCAGATCACAAAGAATCTATAGAATCTAAGAGGCAGTCGGCAATTCAGGCTTGAGCCCTTCTTCTGGAGGGCTGTAAAACAGGAACACCCCTGAATGAACGCGGAGGTGTGAAGGCAAAGGGGGAGGAATCTAGGCACAGGTGAGGAACAGGTAAGAAGTGGATGCGGGTTGGGGGGGGTAGAAGCTGTGAAGTGATGGAGCAGTGGGCTAAGAAAGCTCTCATTGGAAAAGGGGTGGGGTGCTGGAGGAAGGGAGACAGAGATGAGGAGAAGGGGTTATCAGGCACTTTGAGCCCACACCATTAAGGTGGAGTGAATCTTTCCTTGCCAGAATTTATGCTCCAATATAATCTAACACCTTCAAAACTGGTTTTGAATTTAAAGGAAATATTGCTCTTTTATAAAGGTCCACTGAAAAAAATCTAAATTCTTATTCTTGCTGTTCCTTAACTATGTTTTAAAAGAAAATCATAGTGGAGTACAACTGAAAATAGCTTCAAGTACAATCTGTTTCCAGCCTTCAACATTTCAAGAAAATGATTTTGGAGTTCAAATTTAAAACACAACAACAATTATTCCTGGACTTGCTGTGCTCTGCCTCATCTAAGCTTAGTACTGTAATGATGTGTTCATCTCACTGCTTAGTTTATCTTGCCCAGCTGCTTTCCATCCTGCCTAGCTGTAACACACCTCTTTTCTGTGTGCAGCCTCCTTTCACTGTGGTGTCACTCTCACTGGCATGTTTCTTCTGCCTGGCAGTTCTGTTCACAGCAGTGCTCTGCATGTGGCTTTGCATGGCAGGCTGTTGCTTTCCTCTCCTCAGTAGCGTTCTACAAAGCAGCCTGATGTACTGTCATCGTCTGCTCCTGGGCAACTTGATATGCAACCCCACTGGCTTTCCCTGCTGTTTAGAAATGAAGACTGAGTTAACTGAAGTCTGCTGCAGTTTCAGCAAGAAATACCAGAGACACTGAAAGTTAGTATGCAGACCCTTGCATTTTTGCTCGATCTTGCTTCAGCTTCAGTCATTTCAGGGGCAAAAGAGTTGCCGTATCTATCTTGGAGTCTTTCCAAGCCTTGTTGAACCTACACAGCGTTTAGTTTTTAAAACATTTCGAAATTGAAACTCAAGATACATTTCCAGTCTTAAACATGATTTCAGAGTACACCTAGAAAGGAGTTTTTTTTTGTTGTTGTAACGTTTATCAGTTTGATGTGAAGTATTGATTTTGCTGCCCTGGTCACTCCCTTGAGATTTCAGGAATATCGGGAAGTTGTTTTGATGTGTGAATAGTTAAGTACCCAACTCTCAACAGCCATCTATCACAATGTTCTGGCTTCATTTTCCCACCTGTAATCATTTCAGCTGGGATGCTTGACTTCTAACCACAACCATCTTTCTTTGTGCAAAATAAGACTCTTTGATTATAGCTACCTTCTTCCCCCTACCACTTCTCATCTTTTTTCTCTTCTACCTTCTCACATATATCCCCCCCCCCCTCACTTTGAAGTCTTGCCAGTTAGACCTTACTACTCCCCCTGCCCCTTCTGCTCTCCTCCCATCTTTTTATTCAGGCGTCCACCTGTTTTTGCTCATACTTGATGAAGGGCCCAGGCCTGAAATGTTGGTTACGCTTTACTTTCTATGGATCCTGCGTGACCTGCTGAGTTTCTTTAGTAAGTTTGTGTATTCCACTCTACCCCAGCATCTGCAGACTTAAATCTTCACTTCCTGTTGACTTCAGGTTGCCTTGACGGTCAAATGCTGCCTTGAAGTCAGCACTTTGTTCCCTATTTGGACCAAGGTAGTGATGAGGTTTTGATGGGTGATGAGATGAGTAGATGCTTCCTGATGGAACCAGTTAGTTGATGATGAAGAATAGTCTTATTGGGCAGAAATTATCTGACTTGGATTTGTCATGCTATGTGTGAACCAGACAACTCTAAGTTATTTTCCCCCTGGTCAATAGACGCCCTTCTTTCAACTATGAAGCTTGCCCAAGGTGCAACTTATTCTAGAGCGTAAATCTTCAGTACTAAAGTAAGAGAGAAGGAAAACACGAATGTCTGCAGACACCATGGTTGAAGTAAAAACACAATCCTGGAGAAACTCAGCAGTCAAACAGTGCACTTTATATAGCAAAGATAAAGATACACAATGAACATTTCTTTCTTTATTTTTAGACATACAGCACAGTAACAGGCCATTTTGGCCCACGAGTCCATGCCACCCAATTGGCCGGTATGTTTTAAAAGTTGGGAGGGAACTGGAGCTCTCGGGGGAAAACCCACACAATACAGGGAGAACTACAGTACTAAAGTTGAAATGTGTGTGGTTCAATAGTCTTGGCTGGATACAATGCTCTCAACCATTGAAGAAGCCATTTCTACAGGCCAGATCTCATGATCTTGACAAGCACCTGCTGCGTTTATCGGATTTTACTATTTTTCTCCATGGTGAAGTAATCTGAGTCCCTGCCTGAAGCAAAATTATTCTATTTATATCTCCTTTCACTTCTTGCTCATCTGCCTTGCTTGATCTTTACTCACTTGTTTAAATTGATATTTTTTGGCTGCAGCTGTGATCATTGGACTATGATGAGTTCACTTCAATAACTCACTTATTTTAAAGTGACAAGAAATAGGGGCTGTAGTCTATCTTGCTACTACAGTATAATTCTGATTATCCAAAATGGTCAGGACTGGGCCTATTTCAGATAAATTATATTTTCGGATAACTGGTCATCTTTTAAAAAACAGCCCAGTAGCAACAGCAATGACAATGGAAGACTTTTAAACCGTGAAATAATGTTTACTTCTCACCAAAAAAAAACAACCTGAACAAAATAGAATAAATCCAACACCAAAAACTAAAAATTCTACTGAGAGGTTTTTCCAAAATTCCAAAATTTTTTCAACCTGTGACATCACTTCGGCTCTGAAAATATTTCAGATAACTGAGGATTTCTGATTGCTTTGGGTATCCTCATTTATCCAAAATTTTTTGGGGGAGAAATGACGTTATTTAGGCTTCAAATAATCCAAAAAAAATTTTGGAGCCGAACAGATGTCACTTCCGTGTCCAAATTTTTGGTACTGTATTTCCACTTTCATTTTCATTTACCAAGATCAGCAGTTCTCCACCTTCCCCACCCCCACCACCCCCACCCGCAATCACATGGCACCTCAAATAAACCCCTACTAACTACAGAGCACCTATGGCCTCCTATGGGATAAAGTGGTATATGAATGGAAAGAAAAAGTTTGAGAACCTTTGACCGAGATCATGGTCTTTGACTGCTGCTCTACCTTTCTCCTGATCACTGTGGCACAAAAAATCTATTTTTCTCCTGTCTGTAATATGGCTCAACATTTGCATGTCTCGGAGAGAGAATTTCATACATTCCTATCCATCAAAGAAGACCTCATAGCGTCATTTCCATTTCATGCCTTTAGACAAAGCCTAGCTTACCACTGTTGTGGTCTTTCATGGCTTGGTTCAGCATCATGCTGAAGAAGATTGAAAAGAGGTTTGGTGCCAGAACACAGCCTTGCTTCACGCCATTGTTAATGGAGAAGGGTTCAGAGAGCTCATTGCTGTATCTGACCCGACCTTGTTGGTTTTCGTGCAGTTGGATAATCATGTTGAGGAACTTTGGGGGACATCCGATGCGCTCTAGTATTTGCCAAAGCCCTTTCCTGCTCACGGTGTCGAAGGCTTTGGTGAGGTCAACAAAGGTGATGTAGAGTCCTTTGTTTTGTTCTCTGCATTTTTCTTGGAGCTGCCTGAGGGCAAAGACCATGTCAGTAGTTCCTCTGTTTGCGCGAAAGCCGCACTGTGATTCTGGGAGAATATTCTCGGCGACACTAGGTATTATTCTATTTAGTAGAAGACGCTGTTTACATCCGGTACCGCACGGATGGCAGTCTCTTCAATCTGAGGCGCCTGCAAGCTCACACCAAGACACAAGAGAAACTTGTCCGTGAACTACTCTTTGCAGACGATGCTGCTTTAGTTGCCCATTCAGAGCCAGCTCTTCAGCGCTTGACGTCCTGCTTTGCGGAAACTGCCAAAATGTTTGGCCTGGAAGTCATCCTGAAGAAAACTGAGGTCCTCCATCAGCCAGCTCCCCACCATGATTACCAGCCCCCCCACATCTCCATCGGGCACACAAAACTCAAAACGGTCAACCAGTTTACCTATCTCGGCTGCACCATTTCATCAGATGCAAGGATCGACAATGAGATAGACAACAGACTCGCCAAGGCAAATAGCGCCTTTGGAAGACTACACAAAAGAGTCTGGAAAAACAACCAATTGAAAAACCTCACAAAGATAAGCGTATACAGAGCCGTTGTCATACCCACACTCCTGTTCGGCTCCGAATCATGGGTCCTCTACCGGCACCACCTACGGCTCCTAGAACGCTTCCACCAGCGTTGTCTCCGCTCCATCCTCAACATCCATTGGAGCGCTTACATCCCTAACGTCGAAGTACTCGAGATGGCAGAGGTCGACAGCATCGAGTCCACACTGCTGAAGATCCAGCTGCGCTGGATGGGTCACGTCTCCAGAATGGAGGACCATCGCCTTCCCAAGATCGTGTTATATGGCGAGCTCTCCACTGGCCACCGTGACAGAGGTGCACCAAAGAAAAGGTACAAGGACTGCCTAAAGAAATCTCTTGGTGCCTGCCACATTGACCACCGCCAGTGGGCTGATATCGCCTCAAACCGTGCATCTTGGCGCCTCACAGTTTGGCGGGCAGCAACCTCCTTTGAAGAAGACCGCAGAGCCTACCTCACTGACAAAAGGCAAAGGAGGAAAAACCCAACACCCAACCCCAACCCACCAATTTTCCCCTGCAACCGCTGCAATCGTGTCTGCCTGTCCCGCAACGGACTTGTCAGCCACAAACGAGCCTGCAGCTGACGTGGACTTTTTACCCCCTCCATAAATCTTCGTCCGCGAAGCCAAGCCAAAGAAAAGCTTACCACTGCATTGTGATTTTGAAACAATGTACCACCATTACCTTTAAAATAAAAACCTTAAAGCAAATGGGAGAACCCTCAGCACAATTTCAAAGCTACCACTGCTTCTTCCACTATCCTGGCTAGTATTCCTCTCGTATTCAACACACATCATCCAAATAATTGGAGATTTACCTCCATTGCTGTTGTGTGTTTTTGTGGTGCACACGTAAGTTGTTGGGAGTTTTATATAAGATATTAAGAGCTGGATTTTTTAAGTAATTCTTACCTTACAGAGCAATTTAGATCATCCTGAAAGTGATTTTATTTGAATACGAATATGCTTTTGACATCAGTTTCTCTTACAGTCTCTTATAATATCCATTTTCAATATGCACACAAAGTAATAGTCAAGTGTAGCAGAATTTCATCTAGCTCATCGTGTCTTAGCCTAGCTGTGTGCTAGGCTGCATACAAACTCAGTTAGTGGTGGGCAAATCAATGGATAACATTGTTTCACTCTAAACAAATTAACTCACTATTAACTTGTAGTATTGACAGTGCGTGAGGTTATTGATGGAAAAGTGCATTGAGATTAGAAGAGTCTGTCGAACAGATGCTTTTGGCAAACAGCACGGTAACAGGCTCTTCCAGCCCAAGAGCCCGTGTTACCCAATTACACCCAATTAACCTACAACCCCAGTACATTTTGAAGGGAGGGAGGAAACTGGAGCACCATGCAGACACGGGGACACCATACAAACGCCTCATAGACAGTGCCAGATTTGTATCCAGGCCACTGCCACTGTAATAGCTATGCTCACTATACCATCCAGGATGTTGGAAACGATTAAAGAGTTGTTTTCAAAAGGTTTGCTTTGTGTTCCTTCAGGAAGACCCAGCCACAATGGGCCAAATGCTCACCTCCTGGTTGGAGGGATTTTGAGATTTTCTCAGGCAACCATCAGGATTTCAGCTGAATTAAACCATGGATTTAATAATGGGAGCTTCTAGCCTGCCTGTCTCTTCTGTTTGATGTGAAATTTTGATTTGTTGTGCTGCATTTTCAGGCTGGCTTCGCTCAATAAAATCAGTTAGTAACTGTTGTGATCTGAAGGTATCGATGGCCAATTCGGAGAACGGAAGTTCAGACTTCATCTGCACTGGAACAGCTCTCTGTATCACTCTTCCATCTTTTTAGAATTAGTTTTGCTTTATTATTTACCCATGATTGTTCCCATTCCATCCTGTTTGTTCCCATTTCATCGTCTTAGATTGTCATATCAATGGGCATTAAAAGATGAACACCAGCCTGCTCATGCAGCTGTTACTGCCGGCACTTCAACAGGTGATGGTTAATTTCAGCTTAGTTGATATTCAATCCTACTTGGGATCTTGGTGGGCTTCCTAGCTTTGAAACAAAGATTTAATTCTAGCTGCTTAGAGCAAGCTTTGGCTTCATTCAGTCATCATTGAACATTTTAATTGAATTGGACAGTGCAAAATAAAATCCTTGAAACTGATGATATGCATTTTCAAAGTCGTGCATCTTCAGCGTGACCTGGGGTGGGATGGGGTGGGGGGTAGGTGGTGCAGAGATGACCAGGATAAAGTGTGTCTTTTAATACAGTAAAATCTCCGTTATCTGGAATTCAAGCAACCGGCAGCCTCAAACAACTGGCTATATATCATGGAAAATAAATAGGTTAATAATTACATTGTTCACCAATCCATGCAACATGTAGTCTCAAGCAACCAGAAAATTGACTTATCCAGCATCTACCAATCCCCATAGATGCCGGGTACCAGGGCCTTTACTGTATGTTGACTTCTTTCCCAAGCCAATGGGAAAAATAGATAGAATTGATGGAAAGGAGAATCAACTGAGCATGGCGACGCACCTGTTTGTAGCAACGAACCGGCCCCGCTTATCACGCATAGTCAGTGGGCGGCGATGGCAAAGATAGTGTCGCAGGATTCTCTCTTCCGGTCCAGATCGGAAGGTCGCCAATGCACTTGCATCATTGTGACACGAGTACCGGAACGCAGGGGGTGGAACCGGAGACGGGCTTAAAGGCCACAGAGAGGAATTCTAAGTAAAGCAGTTGTGATACTCGAGCTCTCAGCCTGTTGCCTCAGTCTTTTCGCTGCGCTCGCTCACAACTCACTACATTGGTGACCCCAAAGTGTCTCCAAGTCCTGAAGGCTCAGCACAATGGTATCTGCAGCCACAGGGACCATCGCATTGAAGCTGCCAACACTCTGAACGAACAGGCCCTGCACTTGGTTCGGCCAAGTGGACGGAGGCCCAGTTCCAGATCAAACTGATAACCTCCGATTCGACGAGATACTGCTACGTTGTCAGCTCGCTCGACCAGGAAGCCACCTCACAAGTCGATGACCTCATCCAGGCACCGCCAGAGGAAAGTAAATCCATGTCTCTTAAAAACCTCCTCATTAGCATGTACGGCCTCTCATGATGCTAGAGGGCTGCCAAGCTCTTTCACTTGAACAGCTCAGGTGATAGAACCCCCATGGACAAGATGCTCACAACTAGCAGAAGGGCACAGTTCCTGCCTCATGTTCGAGCAGGAGTTCCTCGATCAGAAGCCCAAAGACTCTTGACGCAGATTTCAGCAAACCCACGCAAGGTTGCGGCATGAGCTGACGTTCTCTACTGTTCCAAGTGTGATGCCATAGACTCAAGTTAACCACATTACATGGTTGCCGCCAAAAACAATGCCAAGTCCAATCCACCATGTGAGCAGGTCCCGCCCTGCCAGAGAGCAGAAAGGCCCGATCCAAAATGGTGCTTCTGCCATCAGCATTGGGGTGCGACAGCATGCAGGTGCTGCCAGCCATGCTCGTTCCTGGGAAACAATGGGGCCAATCACCGTTAGTGGCTGTGGTGGCTGGCCAACTGAACAGCCTTCTTCTGGGTCAGGATCTCAGGCTCCTCGAGACACGCATGAGACCTCCAGGGTCCATCCCTACGCGTTGCTAACAACATTACCATCAAAACCTTTGGCAAGAGGCAAATTCCTGTACATTTTGGCGACACCACCCCTATTTGACATATATACGGAAAACACAATGTTGTCGCTGATGCACTCTCCAGGCCAGTGGTCAACGCAATGGCTCAGGGCATCAACTACCACGATCTGGCTCACGTCCAGTAAGATGACCCTGAGATACTCAGCTTCAGAACTGCTGTCCCAGGATTGCAGCTCCAAGACCTCCCACTTAACACCAAGAGAACTTTGCTCCTCTGTGACGTCTCCACAAGCCAACCCCGACCTCCAGACCCCGCCCAATGGAGGAGAATGATTATCGACATAATGTATGGTTTGTCGCACCACTCCATCCGCACAACAGGGTGGCTGGTGTCCGCAAAATTTCTTTGGCACTCCCTTCGTAAACAGATCACAGAGTGGGCATAAACCTGCACAGACGGCCAATCTGCCAAGATCCAGCAGCTCACCAAGTCCAGCAGTTTGACACCCCAACCTTCAGGTTCCAGTACGTCCACCTCGACATACTCAGGTCCTTGCCAGTCTCCCAAGGGTTGCGCTATCTGCTGACGGTGGGCAGGTTAACTCATTGGCCAGAGGTTGCGAGACAAACTGGGCTCCCTTGCACTACCGCTGCCATCGCTACATGGTCAACTGCCCTGCAACTACCCCCCAGACTTGTCCTCCTGTGAGTATGTATTCATGAGAAGGGGCATGCACAGGACTCCCCTTCAGCGACCTTATGAAGGACCATACAAGATGCTGCAAAGAAACACATCCACGTTCACTCTTGACGTTGGGGGCAAGGAGCAGTTATTCACACTGGACGGTTTGAAATCAGCCCACCTGGACTTGTTCCAACCAGTACAGTTCCCCCCACCTATACTTAGGGGTCAGCCACCGAAACAGCACACCTCACTCGACGCATCGCAAGGGGGGAGGGTGCTTGTATGGTGACGCACATGTTTGTAGCAGCGAACCAGTCCCACTTGTCGTGCCCGGTCAGCAGGGCAGCCACGGCAAAGATGGAGTTGCGGGATCGTCTCTTCCGGTCCAGTTCAGAAGGGCGCCTGCGCACTTACGTCATTGTGATGTAAGTGCCGGAAAGTAGGGGGTGGAACCAGAGACGGGCTTAAAGCGTAGAATTCAAGTTAAAGCAGTTGTGATACTCGAGCTCCCAGCCTGTTGCCTCAGTCTTTTCTCTGCACTCGCTCACAACCTGCTACACGAGCTGCATTCACTCAGTCATTTCTGATAGTCTTGGGTGAAGCAGCTCTGTCTGTGCATTATAAAACATGGATGTTGTTTATCAGCACAGCAGCCTCTTTTGTTTTCACCGTTAAATCACTGTTCAAAATTAATTTCCACAGCCCTAATTTTTTTCTAGTCATAATTGTTTTTGTAAAGCTGGCTTTTGACTTTAGTCAAAGATTAGGCTTGACAACAGGTCTACTAAAATGCAAGTTCAGTACTTGCAAATACCACTGAGTGGCAGCAATGCACAGCATATGAGAGTTTCTTTGCGTCTGTTATTATAAAGACGACCTTAATAGTGAGACAGCATATCATGGTGTTGAAGCGGCGACATAGATCTGTTCCAATCGTAGCAACAGGTCTACGGCAAATGCCATCTCACTGGCTCGACACAAAGCCCTGGAAAGCCTGGACAGCAAAAGATGCTTACATCAGGGTGCTCTTTATCAACTACAGTTCAGCATTAACACCGTCATCCCCTCAAAATTGATCAGCAAACTCCAAGACTGGGACTCAACACTCCACTGTGTAATTGGATCCGCATTTCCAGACCACAATCAGTAAGGATTGGTTAAAAACATCTCCTCCATAAGCTTGATCAGTAGTGGAGCACAACAGTCCTGTGTTCTTAGCCCCTTGCTCTGCTCGCTCTGCACCTATGACTTTGTGGCTCAGTATGACAGCAATACCATCTACAAATTTGTTGTCGATGTCATGGTAGTGGGTTGTATAAAAAGTAATAATGAGACAGCATAGAGGAGGGAGATTGAAAAGTTGGCTGAATGGTGCACCAATGTCACCAAAACCAAGGAGCTGTTTGTTGACTTCAGGAGGGGAAAACCAGAGGTATACAATCCACTGATCATAGGGGAATCAGAGGTGGAGAAGGTTAGCAAATTTAAGTTCTTGGGAGCCACTATCTTGGAGGATCTTTCCTAGAGCTACCACACATATGGTATCGTGAAGAAAGCACATCTACTTCATCAGGAGTTTGAGGAGGTTGGGCATGACATTAGAAAACCTGGCAAATTTCTACAGAAGAGTGTGGAAAGTGTGCTGTCTGGCTGCATCACAGTCTGGTATTGGGACACCAATCCCACTGAGTGGAAAGCCTTCCAAAAGGTAGTGGACACAACCCAGGACATCACAGGCAAAACCCTCCCCACCATTTAGAACATCTACAGGGAACACTGCCATTGAAGAGCAGCATCAATCGTCACGGATCCACACCATCCAGCGCACGCTCCGTTCTCACTGCTACCATCAGGGAAGAGATAAGATTCACACCACTAGGTTCAGGAACAGCTGCTAGCCCTCTCCCATTAAACTCTTCAACAACAAACTCTATCAGGGACCCATTTAAGGACTCTTTGCACTTTATTGATTTTATTTCTCTCGTATTGCATAGTCAGTTTGTTTACATTACTTTATTTGTTTACATGTGTATGTTGAGTCATTTTTATGGCTCTGCCAATTAAGTGGTAATTCTGCCTCCCCCGCAGGAAAAAGAATCTCAGGATTGTACGTGATGTCATGTATGTACAATAAATGGATAGAAAATTGGCTTCATGGAATAAATCAGAGGATGATGGTGGAGGATTGTTTTTTGGAAGGGGAGCCTGTGACTAGTGGTGCGCCACAGAGTTCAGTTCTGGGCCCATTGCTGTTTGTCATCAATATTAATTATTTAGATGAAAACGTGTGTGGCACAATTAGCAAGTTTATGGATGACACTGATATTGTAGGTAGTGAAGAATGTTGCCAAAGATTGCAGCAGAACCATGATCGGTTGGGCAAGTGAGCAGACGAATGGTTGATGGATTATAATACGAAGAAATAGAAGGTGTTGCATTTTGGGAAATGTAACATGGATAGGACCTACACAGTGAACAGTAGAGATCTGGGGACTGTTGTAGAGCAGAGGGGTGTCATGGAATATAGGTATTGAAGTGGAGGCACAGGTAGGAAGGGTGGTTAAAAACTTGAATCCATGAGACTATTGCGTATAAAAGTTGGGAGATCATGTTGCAGTTGTATAAGGTGTATTTGAGGCCCCATTTGGGGTATTCTGTTCCATTTTAGTCACCATGCTGCAGGAAAGACCTGAAGCTGGAGAAAGAACGGAGAAGAGTTTGGATGATGTTGCCAGTACTCACGGCCTCAGCTACAGGGGGTAGTTTTGCAGGCTTGGGCTTTGTTCCTTGAAGTGCTGGAAGGATGAGGGGTGATCTCTTAGGAGTGTACAAGACCATGAGAAAAATCAATCTGGTGAATGCGGAAAGTATTTTTGCCCAGCGTAGGGGAATCAATAAGCAGAGAACGTGAGCTTAAGGTGAGGCAGGAGAGATTTAATAGCAAAATGAGATGCAACTTTTCTTTACACGGGGGGAGAAATCTTGCAAGTGCAGAATCTGCATGTTCCCATTAGGATTAAAGTTACCAGGCAGAGGGAACCCTAATTTTCAAGGGATATTGGAGATCTGGTTAAGAAAAAGAGGGAGATATATAGCAAGTGTAGGCAACAAGGCACTTGAAGAGTATGAAAAGAGCAAGAAGGTAATCAAGAAAGAAATCAGGAAGGCAAAAAGGAGACATGAGGCTGCTCTGGTGGATAATATGGAGGTAAAACCCGAAGGATAGTAAGGGACAAAAGTGGTCCCCTAGAGGATCCGAGTGGTCAACTATGTGTGGAGCCGCATGGAATGGGGAGATCTTAAATGTTTTTTTTGCATCAGTATTTACTCAGGAAACTGGCGTAGTGTATAAGGAAGGAAGGGAAACAGACAGAAGAATTATTGAACAGATGAAGTTTAAGGAAGAGGAGGTTCTTGCTGCCTCACTGCGAATAAAGGCAGATAAATCACCTGGGCTGGATCTGATATTCCCTCGGACCTTGAGGAAGACTAGAGTAGAAATTTCAGGGGCCATGGCAGATATATTCAAAATGTTCTTAGCCACGGGTGATGTTCCAGAGGATTGGAGGGTAGCTCATGTTGTCCCATTGTTTAAAAAGGGCTCCAAAGATAAATAAGGTAGTTATAGGGCTGGTGAGCCTGACATCAGCGGTGGATAAATTGTTGGAGGGAGTTCTGAGAGACAGAATATCTAGGTATTTGGACAGTCATGGGGTGATTAAGGATAGTCGGCGTGGCTTTGTGCGTGGTAGTTCGTGTTTAATGAATCTTGCAGAGTTTTTCGAGGAGGTTAGCAGGAAGGTAGATGAAGGAAGGGCTGTGGATGTTGACTACATGGACATGAGTGAATTTGAGGATAGGTTGTAAACTGGATTTGAAATTGGCTGGTTGGGAGAAGACAGAGAGGTAGTGGATGGTTGCTTCTCAGACTGGAGGCCTGTGACTAATGGTGTGCCTCAGGGATCAGGGCTAGGACCATTGTTGTTTGTTGTATCTGGATGATAATTTGGTGAATTGGATCAGCATGTTTGCTGATGACACGCAGATAGGAGATGTTGTGGACAGAGAGGAAGATTTTCAAAGCTTGCCGAGGAATGTGGACCAGCTAGGAGAATGGGCCAAAAAATGGCAGATGGAGTTTAATGTAGACAAGTATGAGGTGAATCATTTTGGAAGGGCAAACCAAGGTAGGAGATATATAGTAACTGATCGGGCACTGAAGAGCGTGGAGGAGCAGAGAGCGCTGGGAATACAAATACATTATTCCTGAAGGGGTTGTCGCATATGGACAGGGTTATAAAGAAAGCTTTTGGTATCTTACCTTTTATAAATCAAAGTATTGACTATAGGAGTTGAGACGTTATGGTTGAAGTTGTTTAAGACATTGGTGAGGCCAAATTTGGAATATTGTATGCAGTTTTGGATACCTAACTACAGGAAAGATATCAATAAGATTGAACGAGTTCACAGAAGATTTGCTAGGATGTTGCCGGGTCTTTAGGAGTTGAGTTACAGGGTAAGATTAAACAAGTTAGGACTTTATTCCTTGGAGCGAAGAAGAATGAGGGAAGATTTGATAAGAGGTTTACAAAATTATGCAGGGTATAGACAAAGTAAATGTGAGTTGGCTCTTTCCACTTAGATTAGGAGAGATAAATACGAGAGGTCATGACTTTAGGTTGAAAGGGGAAAGATTTGGGGGAACATTAGTAGGAACTTCTTCACTCAGAAAATGGTGGGAGTGTGGAATGAGCTTCCATCTGATGTGATGGGTGTGGACTCAATCTTAAGTTCTATGAATAAATTGGATAGATAATGTACATGGATGGGAGAGACCTGAAGGGTTATGGACTGGGAGCAGGTCAGTGGGTCTAGGGAGATGATGGTTGGCACAGACTTGAGGATCCGAGTGGCCTGTTTTCAGTGTTGTAGCATTTTATGAGTGATAAATGCATGGAACAGGCTCTCAGAGGAGGTGGTTGAGGCAGGTACTATTGTATAATGAAAAAAATTGAAGAGAGGTTTCAAGGGATATGGGCCAAATACAGGCGGCTGGGACATTTAGAAACATAGGAGCAGGAGTAGGTCATTCGACCCTTTGAGCCTGCTCCGCCATTCAACGAAATCATGGCTAATCTTAAAGTTCAGTACCCCGTCCCCGCCTTCTCACCGTAACCTTTAATACCCTTGGGTCAGCAAGGTGGGTGGAAGGGCCTGTTTCCATGCTGTATGACTCTACAACTCCTGTTTTGATAAACAAAGACTGAAATAATGATGCAATTTCAAATTTAATCCAGTTTATTTGTATTCTCAACATAGCTAGGAGTTAAAGACTTCTAAATTCCTGACTGTTACCAGTTAGAATTTCAGTCATTTCAGCATCTGGTAACCCACAGGCCCCAGCTGTGTACAACTCTAAATTTTTTTAAAAATGCCATTTATTCTGTGCCTTTTTTATAACTTCATAATAAGGACATTTAATAGGCAGCAAGGTTAGTATAGTGGTAATGTAACGCCTTTTCAGTGCCAGCGTTTGGAATGGTGTTTGAATCTGTGCATTCTCCCCGTGCCTGCGTGAGTTTCCTCCGCACGCTCTAGTTTCTTCCCACTCTTCAAAGTGTATGGGGATTGGGTGTAACTTAGCAGCATGGTCTCGTGGGCCATAAAGGACCTGTTACGGTGCCGTATGTCAAATTTAATTTTTTTAAATTCCGTGTTATTGGGTTATGATGCCATTTTTGCATAATACAGACATGCAGCAGGATTCTGCGCAACACTCTGCAGCAGACCAAACGTGACCAATTTCTGTTTCTGTCCTGTTAATGGAAGGCAAATTATTGTCCAGGACTATAGAGAACATCTTTTCTCTTTGCTTTGAATACTGCAATTGGATCTTTTATCTGGCTGAGAAAACAGACAATGGCACAGATTATAATGCCTCATCCACCCTCCCTCAGTACCTCATTGCAGTATTCAGCCTACATCAGGCATTCCTCTCTGGTGTGACCTGAAGTATGATTTTCCAAATTGGAGGCTATTGTTAAGGTGCATCTGTACTATTTTTAAATTCCATCTTCTACTGTCAGCCACGCCTGCTTTATTAAGAAGAACAGTCGGTCCATGGCTTATTGTAATGTAATAGTGATGCCTGGATGCAAAGGGGTTTTTTTTTGAAATCTGTATTTCTATTCAGGACAGAAGCTGCATTGATCTTTTAAAAGACAATTTTTTTTGGCAAAGCATTCACTGAATGAAAAAATAATTTAAAAATAAAAGCTAACAAAATCATTGAGGACCCTTTCCACCCCCACACAGCATCTTTCAGCTGCTCTCGTCGTGGACGAGATACAGGAGTATCAGAGCCAGCTCCCCCAGGCCGAGGAACAGCTTTTTCCCTACAGGCAGTGAGAATGCTGAATGATCAAAGGAACTGCTCACGCTGACCATCCGAGACTCGGCCATTTAGAAAACAATATTTACTTAATTAATTGTATAGATGAGTACTTGTCCTGCACATGAATATGTGTTATGTCTGACGGTGCGTCTGCACATTTTGCACCGAGGACTGGTGAATGCCGTTTCATCAGGTTGTACTTGTGCGATCAGATAATAATAAGCTTGACTTGACTCGTGAAGGTAGAAGGAGGAAGAGCAGTGAGTTTTGCATTCATGATAAATCTCGGCAGATGTACAAACCACTACCAGGGATGAAAGCCGTAGGAGAGAAATAAATTTACAGATAATACACAACATGCCATAAAATACCTTAGCATCCAGCAAAGTAAATTGAAAGAAAGATTTCTGTGCTGTCTGTGGCTCTCCTACATTTTTTTTTTCTCTGTCTGCCCATGAAACTGAGCCAGAAGGGAATCTGCTGCAGCAGATTGAAGGACGGACAAATGTTTTCAGTGAATGGACGAGAATTGATTAAGAACTATAGGGTAGGCAGCATCACTTTGCTCTGTGTTTTAAATCGAACAATTAAGCAGAAGAGAACCCATTTTAGACAGAGAAACATTTTTATTGAAAGTGGGATTAATGTGCTAAATTTAAAAAAAAAACAACTCCAGGTTAAATTTATTGCAGTTGATTTTTTTTTATTTCTCGGAAGCAATTTGCATTGAGTTATTTATGATCAACAGCTGCAAGCAGAGTGCTTAAGAGCTAAGGATCGTCGTTACACAGCTGTTTTTGGAGTCTTTGCTTGATCTGTTTGCCCTGATGTGGAATTGCAGTGAATTACTTGACTTTGGATCATCAAAGCCATGTGTGAGCTCATCCATAGAAAAATTATCAAATGGTAATTGGAGCGAGGATGGTGAAATAGGAACAGGCCATTCAGCCCATCATGCTTCCACCAACCATGACCACCAATGAAACTAATCCAATCTGCCTGCACGTGGTCTATATCGTTCCATTCTATGCCTGTGCAAAGGCTTCCGAAACATTACTGTTGTACCTGCTTCTCCCAGCCCATGTGGGAGCATGTTCCAGGCACCCACTGCTCTGTGCAGGGAGGGGAATAAACTGCCACAAATCTCCTTTAAACTCTCCACCTTTCACTTTGAATCTACCTTGATGGCCCAACCTGTTTGTGCCTCTCATAATTTTATGGTTTTTTTATCAGCCCTCCCCCACCCCCTACCCTGCCCCGATACTCCAGAGGAAGTAATCCAAGTTTATCCAATCGCTCCCAGTTAATGCAAGATCTTGGGAAACCTCTTTTGCACCTTCTCCTCTCCAAAGCACCCACATCTTTCCGATTGTGCGTGTGGCAACCAGAACTGCGCACACTGCTCCAAATGTGGCCTAACTAAAAAATGTTATAACTGCAATATTACAGTGCTTCCCATCTTTTATAGACAATGTCCCGACTGATGAAATCAAACGTGCCAAATGTCTTCTCTACCCACCCTAACCTCTTGTGTTTGCCATTTTCGGAGAGCTGTGGACTTGCACCCCTAGATCCTTCCTTACTTCAATGTTCTTAGTCTTGCCTTTTACTGTATACTGTCTCTTCCAGTCAAAGACTCAAAATGCAACCGTGTCAGGATTAAACTCCAGCTGTCACTTTTGGACCCATATTTCCAACTGACCTTTATCTTGTTTTGACAACCTTCCTCTCTATCCACAGCTCTATCACTTCTAAGGTGCTTCCATCCGGTAAAGAAATATTAGTTTCAGCCAAGGATAGAAATAAGTAGAGTATCACCAACAGGTATAATCTTTTATTTATACTGGGGTTTAAAGTTTTTAATTTAAATTTAGACATACAGGACGGTTACAGGGACATTTCAGCCTTTGAATCTATGCCACCTAATTATACCCAATTGGCCTACAAGCCCCCGGTACGTTTTCAAAGCCCCGGAAAAAAAAACCCACACAGAATGTGCAAACTCCTTACAGACGGTGTGGGATTCAAAGTCCAATCCCGATCATTGTGCTAACCACTACCTAACTGTGCCATCTGGAGCATTGTCTCACCTTTGCCAGCCGTTGATTTCAAATCACCAATCATTTTCTGACGCTTCAGAAAATAAAGTCCTAACTTGTTTAACCGTCCGTCACTCAGCTTCTCCACTCCCAGCAACATCCTTATAAATCATCTCTGCTCTCCTACAATCCTATTGATATCTTTCCTGTAGTTAGGTGACCAAACTGCACTCAACTGCTATTGATTATCTGCATATCTTTCCCCACCTGCTCCCTGGAATGCCTCTATCCCTGAAATTAATTGTGTTGAAATTGTTATGTATGCATACTTTTCTCTCATTCAGCAGAAGGAAGCACAATTTATGGCTAATTTTTTTAACAGGATATAGACATCTTGGCTTGCATTGGTTACCCAGTATTGAGTGCTACCTGCACTGATTGAATGCTAGCCCATTCTAGATAGCAGATAAGTTATCATGGCTGTGGCTCAGGAGCCTAATACTGGCCAGACGAGTTAAGAATGGCAAATTTACTTCCCTGAAGAACACAGGTAAACCAGATTTTTAAAAATCTAGTGGTAGACCCAACTATTCACAGCCATCTTTAACCTCTCTCTGCTACAAGGTGACCTTCCTACCTGCTTCAAGAAGACCAATTACATCAAAACTCCTATTTGTGTTGCCACAAAGAGTATTTCCTTATACTCTTCGGAAATCTATCCAATATAGGGTCCAAAACACAGTTAAAATCTCCCCCAACCAGAATATTATTATTGGCCTGATTTAACAATAAAAAAAAATCCTCTGACGTGAACCGTTCATCATCTACATTAGGTGCATAAATATTTAACAAAGTCCATTTTTTTTTTGCAAAAATTTTACAGTTAACCATCAAAACCCTCCCAGCATTTCCCTCAAACAATTCCAATTCAAATGGAAATTTCTTATGAATTAAAATCGCAACATCCCTCGCCTTAGAATTAAAGGAAGAAGAGAACACGTGACCAAACCCCTCTCTCCTCAATTTCAAATGCTCTTTTTCGGTCAAGTGTGCTTCTTGCAAGAAAGCAATATCAACTTTAATTTTTTGCTTAATTGGGTTATTCAAACCCTGGACATTAAAAGTTGCAAAATTTAAAATTAGACATTTCTTAATCTAATAATATATTCCACTACTATAAAATAATGCTCCCCTTCTAATTCTCTTAATATTCTAACCCCCCCCTTATGTAAATGTTCCAAAAAAGGAAAAAAATACTAACAGTCCCCAAAACAAACTATTAAAAAAGTAGTAGCTCCCTAAAAATCTGGGTGTGGGAAAACCCACTAGTGGCAGATGACCAAAGGTCTCAGTGTCATCCACCACACCCCCAGTCAGACTTTCACAAAGTACTTAAACAAAAATAATCAACCCAATGATTCCAGTCCCAATGATTGTTCCGGATCTTCAATAGCAAGAAGACTTTGCGTCAATTCAGCTTTCTTCCCATTCTTTCCATGTTTTCCATTCTTCCCATTTCCATTTCCCCTCCTCTTAGGTGACAGTGATGACGATCGTCTATTTCCTCGTAAATCTGGCAATGAATTAGCAAAAATTAATACATCATGATCATTTTCAGAGAATTGAGATTGAAAGTTCCCATTAAAAACTTTCAATGCAGCTGGATAACGAAAAGCAAATGTATATCCCTTTCGCCACAATACTTATTTGGCTGAATTAAATTATCGGCGCCTTCTAATAATTTCTTGACTCATATCAGCATAGAAAAACACTCTGTTATTCTGAACCATCATTGGAGCCTAGTTTTGCCGTGCCTTCTGCACCGCCATTCGCAATATCATTTCTCGATCCTGATATTTCAAACAACGAATCAGGACTTCTCGTGGTGGTTGGCCTGGAAATGTTTTTTTCCTCAATGCTCTGTGTGCCCGATCTAACTCCAGACCATCTGAAAAAAATTCCTTGCCCAATACCTCAGGAATCCATTTCTTAAAAACTTTACCTGATCAGAACCTTCCATATCTTCTGGAAGACCTACTATTTTTACATTATTTCTTCAACTTTGATTTTCTAATGAATCAATCTTCTTCGATAGTTCCTTCTTCTGAATCCCCCAATCCAAGAAAGAATCCTCCACTTTTTCTCTATTACGCTCCACTTGGTTTTTACATTCAAAAAAAGCTTCTTCATTCTTTTTAAAATTATCCTGTACAGTGTTCACTGATTTTATACACCTACTAACATCACTTTTAACTACAGTAATATCTTGCTTCATAATACTAATCTCTTCATTTTAGTTTTCACTTCTATAAATCCTTGATTTGAATTTGGTTGATGTTTGGAGGAGATTAAAACCTATAGAGAAAGACTTTTCATTCATCTAGACATGATTCATTTTCTAGAATAGATTTTTTATTGGTTTTGGCACATTTGCAAGGTTGAATATAAAAGTCAGGTTATATCGGACCATTCCATGTTATTTTTCTCCTGTGTAAGTCCAGAGGTGGTGCAATGGAAGTTTAATTCAATGCTACTGAAGAAACCAGTTTATTACTTTTGTTAAGGAGCAGATTACTTTGTTTTTAGCTGAGAATGGGATGCTTTGAAAGCATATTTACATGGGCAAATTATTAGCTATACCACGAAAGTTAAAAAGCAATATGTGGCGGAAAGTTTAACATTGGAGGAACAAATTACTGAGTTGGAAAAGAAATTTCAGAAAGATGTTACAGAAAATAAAAAAAGTTGCTTTAACGAAGTTGAAATTACATCATAATACATTACAAACTTATTATCGATCTAAGCAACATTATTATGAATTGGGTGAGAGAGCTCATAAGGTATTAGCATGGCAGTTAAAAACGAACTATTAATGCTGTGAAAAAGAACTCAACAGTTACCTATAAACCTCAGGAAATTAATAACCAGTTTTATTCATTTTACCAGAAATTATATACTTCTGAGGGAAAGCAAGATGCTGGTTCTATTGATTCTTATTTATCTAAATTAAATTTACCTGTTTTCGGGGAGGAGGAGGTTAAAGAATTGGAAGTTCCATTCACGGATTTTGAGATTAAAGAGGCTATACCGGAGATGCCGAATGGGAAGTCATCAGGAGATGAGGGATTTTCAGTGGAATTTTATGAAGTATTTTATGAAGATTTATCCTCTGTATTTGGGGATGTATTGCAGCAAGTAACTGAGGAGCAGTTGTTACCGGAATCTTGTTCGAGTACTATAATTACAGTGATTCCTAAGAAAGATAGGGATTCATTGAAAGTATCTTCGTATAGGCCTATTTCTCTATTAAATGTAGACTATAAAATTATAGCGAAGGAGTTAGCAAATAGACTTGCCAAATACTTAACTCAGTTAGGAGTGGTAGTAAATGAAGATTATCAATCTTTATATAAATTAAATTATGTTACTTTATTAAAATGGATTTGACTAAATCGAAAGATCTTCCGTTAACATTAATTGGTCGAGTAAATTGCATTAAAATGAATATTTTTCCTCGAATCCAATATTTGTTTCAGTCAATACCATGCTTACTTTCAAAGGGTTTTTTTTTTCAGGATCTGAATAGAGCAATGCGGGAGTTTTTATGAAGGGGAAGATTAACACGGGTAGCTTTGCATAAACTTACATGGAAATATGCATTAGATGGATTGCAGTTACCTCATTTTCAAAATTATTATGAAGCAGCTCAGTTGAAATTTGTTAGTAGATGATGGATATGGACCACCCTCCGAGTTGAGCAAAGGTGGAAATGGCTTGTGTATCTGAAGTTGAGATACACCAGTTTATATTTAAGTGAAATGGGAATTTATTTTTGTTAAGAATATGGGTTAAACAAAATATGGTTTTAGGATCAAAGGGTAAATTATCAATCCAAACCCTGTTATATCATAATCAACTTATTCCTTTTTCAATGTTTTATAATCATTTAAAGAGATGGAATTCTCAGGGCATAAAGATAGTTCAGGACTATTTTGAAGAAGGCCAGTTTCTTTCCTTTAACCAATTGAGGGATAAATTTGATATATCTGTAAATTCTTTATTTGTGTATTATCAACTCAGAGCTTTGATAAAAGATAATTATGGTAAAGAAATGAATTTACCCATGTTGATGAAATTTGAGCTTTTGAATTCCTCTGTACCTAAGAAAGGTTATATTTTGGATATGTATCGATTGTTACAAGATAAACCAGACTTGGAGAAATGTAGGCTTAAATGGGAAAGTGATCACCTATATTTTTCCGGAAGATAATTGGGAGGTTATGTGTTCTGATAATGTAACTAAATTGATGAAAGTCAGATATGGAATGGTTAATTATAATTTTTTACATCAGTTATATTTGACTCCAGAGAAATTGAAAAAAATATGGGTTTAGCAATTCGGACTCTTGTTTTCGATACAGACTATGTATTGGAACTTTTTTACATGCTGTTTGGTCTTGTGTTAAAGTACAACCATTTTGGGAAGGAATTAGATTGGTTTTGGAAAAATTATTTAAGATTAAATTACCATTAGACCCGTCGATCTTTTTGTTGGGATATTTGGTCTCTTTGAAAGGATTAGGGTTGGATAAATTTCAAATTGCGTTTGTACATCTAGTGTTATCTGTAGCTCGAAAATGTGTAGCTAGTACTTGGAAAGATAATGTGGAGGTTAATATAATGCGCTGGCATAATGAGTTGAGAAATTGTATTATTATGGAAAAAAATTACATGTTATTTGCATGATAATTATTCTTTCTTTGTTAGAATGTGTTCTCCTTATTTGGAGTACATGAATTTAGAAATACTTTGAAATACTGTCTACATTCTATGCTTTATTTTTATATTTGGCTCCCCTTAAGGGAGTTGGCTGAAGAGGGAGGGAGGGTGGGTGGGTTTTTTTTATATATATAAAAATTGTTTTTTCTTTCTTCTGTTATGTTTGATTGTAAGTTGTTTAAAGTCTTTAAATAAAGTTTTCAGAAAAAAGACCAATTACAGATGCACCATTAGAAGACGCTGTTTACATCCGGTACCGCACGGATGGCAGTCTCTTCAATCTGAGGCGCCTGCAAGCTCACACCAAGACACAAGAGAAACTTGTCCGTGAACTACTCTTTGCAGATGATGCCGCTTTAGTTGCCCATTCAGAGCCAGCTCTTCAGCGCTTGACGTCCTGCTTTGCAGAAACTGCCAAAATGTTTGGCCTGGAAGTCAGCCTGAAGAAAACTGAGGTCCTCCATCAGCCAGCTCCCCACCATGATTACCAGCCCCCCCACATCTCCATCGGGCACACAAAACTCAAAACGGTCAACCAGTTTACCTATCTCGGCTGCACCATTTCATCAGATGCAAGGATCGACAATGAGATAGACAACAGACTCGCCAAGGCAAATAGCGCCTTTGGAAGACTACACAAAAGAGTCTGGAAAAACAACCAACTGAAAAACCTCACAAAGATAAGCGTATACAGAGCCGTTGTCATACCCACACTCCTGTTCGGCACCGAATCATGGGTCCTCTACCGGCACCACCTACGGCTCCTAGAACGCTTCCACCAGCGTTGTCTCCGCTCCATCCTCAACATCCATTGGAGCGCTTACATCCCTAACGTCGAAGTACTCGAGATGGCAGAGGTCGACAGCATCGAGTCCACGCTGCTGAAGATCCAGCTGCGCTGGATGGGTCACGTCTCCAGAATGGAGGACCATCGCCTTCCCAAGATCGTGTTATATGGCGAGCTCTCCACTGGCCACCGTGACAGAGGTGCACCAAAGAAAAGGTACAAGGACTGCCTAAAGAAATCTCTTGGTGCCTGCCACATTGACCACCGCCAGTGGGCTGATATCGCCTCAAACCGTGCATCTTGGCGCCTCACAGTTTGGCGGGCAGCAACCTCCTTTGAAGAAGACCGCAGAGCCTACCTCACTGACAAAAGGCAAAGGAGGAAAAACCCAACACCCAACCCCAACCAACCAATTTTCCCCTGCAACCGCTGCAATCGTGTCTGCCTGTCCTGCATCGGACTTGTCAGCCACAAACGAGCCTGCAGCTGACGTGGACTTTTTACCCCCTCCATAAATCTTCGTCCGCGAAGCCAAGCCAAAGAAAGATTAGAAGAGGTATCCTGCCTGGGTGCCTCACAGCTTGATACGAGAACTGCTCTTTTCAAGACTGCACCAAGGGCCATCACAAACCAACCTCCTGTTCTTCAGCTTCATCTCAACCTTCTGCTGACTCTGGGAAGATGCTCACATTGATGGACCTATTCTAGCATGGTCATACTTACTTCTCCCCACTTCCGTTGGCCAGAAGGTGCATGTGCTCTAAACACAAACCTTTGGATTTAAGGACAGTTTCTTTCCTGCTGCTATCAGTCTCTTAAATGGTCTTTTACTATTACCTTTCTCTGTACCCTGTATTCTTTGACTTGTAATACTGCTACGAACACTATTACATATTTATGTTTATTGGCTACTGTTTCACGACCTGCTCTGTGAGTTAACTCGTGGAAAATAAAAAAAATTACTGTGTCTCAGTCAACCTGACAGAATAATGCCGTTCAATTTATAGTCACCGTGACTGATTTAATTGCTTAAATTTAATTTACAGACACAGCTGGGGAGATGGGATTTTCAAATGTATTTATCATCTGCCCCTACAACCAAACGAAACAGCATTCTCTTTTCCTCAATGCAAAAACAGTACAAGTGCACATGCATAGAAATTATATATACACGCTCTGTGTGTGCGTGTGTGTGCGTGCGTGTGCGTGTGTGTGTGTGTGTGTGTGTGTGTGGAGAGAAAAAGAAATATCCTTCTTTCCCTCTCTATGTATATGTGTGTGTGTGTGTGAGGAGAAATGTATGTGTTGGAAATGTCTGTTAAAAGGGCAATGATATGGCAGTATTTAAAACACTGGAAAGATTTCATTGTTATACAATATCTTTTTGGAAAATGGTATGGATAAAACACTAAAGTTTATTAGTCTTAATGGGATTAATTGGATGGTGAAGAGGAAGAGGGTCTTGACATACTAAAAGAAATTAAAAGTGAATATAATCTTTTTGCAGGAAACACATCTTACACACACAAACACACACACACACACACACACACACACACACACACACACACACACACACACACACACACACACACACACAATATAGTAGAGTCTGGGAGAGTTGTTTGAGTAGTTCAACAGTCTCACTGCCCATCAGTGTCTTAGCATCAGAGAGTCTGTATACCAATCCATTCTAGATAGCAGATAAGTTATTGCTGTGGCTCAGGATCCTGATATTGGCCTTTTTTTGGGAAGTGAAGGCGAATGTTTCCCCGTATGCCTGTCAATGACTTCTAGTGCACTTAAAGCCTCCTGCGACAAAACAGCACTTGTCAGACATGAAAATTGCACCAGATAATTTTTACCTTGGTTAGTTAACCAGTTAGATTTTGAGGGACACCTTGCAGCAGAGAGGGAGGGAATTGCAGAGCTTGAGGGGTAGTCAGTGGAAGATTAAAGTGCAGATGCTCATGAGGACAGGTTTGGAGCTGTGGACAGGGAAGGATTCAAGAATTGTTCTTAATCTGCATGTAGTTCAAAATTTTGAGCAGCAGATTGGAATTGATTTATTTTTATATTTGCAATGAGCAAAGAAATTTTTGATTGTATAGTATGAGATATAGTAGAGGGGAGATGTAGTTGGGTGCAAGATGAAATACAAAAGAGACTCATGAAAATGAAATTTATATCTGATCAGGGATTGAAATGCTTCCATTTACAAGGCAATCTGAAACCTGTTTTGATTAATGAGACTGAATTATTCTTTATTTTTTATCCCTTTTCCCAGGAGTTTGAGAAGAGGAAGTTGCTGTGAATGTCGACAGAAAAGGTTTGGAAAAGACCAGAAGCTTCCTAAACGGTTCCTGAATTTGATTGTCGTCGTACCATTCATTCTGCTGGATACAACGCGTGGCTACTGAAAAAGAACAGAGCCATAAATATATGTTTTGTCCAATTGTGTACATGAGATGAAACACTCAAAATAAATAATTTTCAAAAATAACCCAGTCTTCAGATTTAATTGAAGAATTTTTCAGTACAAATTTCAGGAAGAGTAGGTTAAAACCATCCCTAACTTGCCTACCATTTGTTTGTACATTAATCTCCAATCTACCTTCTCTCCATATCCCATCTCATTTCATCATAATTCACACATTTTGGATATTACTGCAATATACAAAAGTGCTGGAGAAACTTAGTAGTCACGCAGCTTCCACAGGAAGCAAAAATATATCTCACCAATGTTTCATGTCAGAATGTGAGCAGAAAGCAGGTAGGCATGAACTAAAAGGCGGGGGAGAGGGAAGAAGGGGGAGGTGCACAGGCCAACAGAGCAGAGGTCCTAGGAGGATGTGGGTGGAAGATTTTTAAAAAAAGCTGAGGTGACACCTCCTAGCCTCCCACCTGATCCCAACTCCCCACCCTCCTCCCCTCAACACCCTCCATTGACACCCACTCTAACCCCCTACTGGGTCTTTACTGTCCCCTCTGACCTTCCCATGTTGGAGACAGAATGCTCTGACCTCTTCATCTACATCTTGAGTTTTGCAAACACCACAGTGCCAATGCCCAACTCTTTTTTTCTGTCAGCTCTGTTTCCGTGTCTACTTCTTCCACCAGGAATCTGCACCCACCCCCCATTGGAGACCCCCTTTTCCGCCTTGAGCCTTTTTTCCTCTTCTTGGACAATTCTTTCTGGTCTTCTGCCCTCTCTGGATCTTTATGTTTCCAACTGCTGCTGAGACATCAATGGTCTTGACATATTCCAATCTCACCCCTTTGAAACGTTCTGTCCTCCACTCTCTTTATACTGATCCCAACCCCACAATCAAAACCACAGACAAGGGTGGAGCTGCTGTGCTCTGGCACACTTACTGAGGCCAGATGACAGCCCTCAGACTCCTCCTCTTACCTCTCGAACAGGACCCCACCAAAATACATCAAGCCACTGTGTCGTGCACCATCCCTGACCTCACAACCTGGTCATCTCCCTCCCACAAGCTCTAACCTCATTGTTCCCCAACCCCACACTACCTGGTTCTATCTTCTACCTCAGATCAACACACTCAATTGATCCGGTACACCCATTCTTTCGGTGTGCTCGTACCCTGACAAACTGGTATCATCTTACTTTGGCGCCATTTTGTCCTGCCAGTCCAGTCCCTCTCTACCTGCATCTGCAATACCTCACATACCCCCACCCCCCAACAACTTCCAGTTCCCTGAACTCAGCTGTGTCATTTTCACCATGAATATCCAATCTCTATAACACCTCCATCCCCCATTTCTCAACAGCAGACCCAACCAGTCCCCTGCACCACCACCACCCTCCACCTGGCAGAACTTGTTCTCACCTTCAATAAATTCTCCTTTGACATTCAATTTTCTCCGTCAAAGGAGCCGTGGATACCCACAAGGGTATGTTATCTTGTTGGCTATCTATGCTACAAGCCTACACGTGCAAAGGCACCTCAACTCTTTCTCCTCTATGTGATTAGTGCTGCCTCAGGCACCCACAATGAGCTGGTCAATTTTATTCACTTTGCTGTTAACTTTGACCCTGACCTCCAATTCATATGGTCCTCCTCTGGAAACACTCTCCCTTTCTCGATCTCTGTCTCAGGAGACAAATCCTTTACAGATATTTTCTACAAATCCACCAACTCCCACCATGACCTTGCCTCTTCACATCCCGTCCTCTGTAAGGATTGGATTCCTTTCTCTCAATTCCTCTGCGTCCGGTGCATCTGCTCCCAGGATGGGGTCTTCCATTCAAGAGCATCCGAGATGTCCTTCAAAAATGTGGCTTCCCCTCTGCTGGCATCAACTTAGCCCTTACCCGCAACTCTATCTCCTGCACATCTGCCCTTGCCCCCTCCGCCCTGGACCAACAAAGACAGGATTCGTATTGTCCTCACCTACCACCCCACCATCCTCTGTGTATCCAATAAGCCACCTACAACATAATAGCACCACCAGACACATCTACCCCTCTCCTAACTTATCTACTTTCCACCGGGACCACTCTCTGACTCAACCACTTATCCCTTCCCACTAATCGCCTCCTCAGTACCTATTTTAGTGACTGCATGAATTGCTTCACTTGCGCCCAAATCTCCTCCTTGGATTGAGGCAGCACAATGCTGGACGCAACGTCCTCTCCAGGACACCGGTGGTTTCGTTTTGTATTTCTTTTAATTATGGTTAAATAGTATAACTAAACTGGTATATAGTTACATAATTTTAGTTTTTAATATTTCAATAACTTCTAACTTATATTTGTAAAGATGCTCCATGGTCCTGGAGAAATGCTATCTTTACCGTGCAAGCATGGCATGAATGATAAATGAAGGTGAGTTGACGTGACTTCACCACCATTCGAGGCCCCAAGCAGTCCTTCCAACTGAAAGAGCATTTCACTTGTGAATCTGCATCCAGTGCTCCCACTGTGTCCTCCTCTACATCAGACCTTGTTTCGCTAATCTCTTTTGCTCTGTCCGTTGCAATAATGGAGCGCCTCAGTGGTCAACCATTTCAATTCCACATCCATTCCCACACCGGCATGTCTGTCCATGCCTTTATGCCCTGCCAGAGGGTACACACAAGCTGGAAGAACAACACCTACGATTCCATCGGAGCACGCTCCAACCAGATGGCATCAGCATTGATTTCTCCAGTGTCTGTTCTGTCTCTCCCCTGTATCCATCTTTTCCCTAACCTTCAGTTTCCTTTCCTCCAACCCCCCCCTCCCCCCATCCTCTTCCCTCTCCAGCGAGCTACCACTTTCCCCTCTCACCTCAGCTTTTTTCACTTTTACACTCCCATCCAGATCCACCTGACTTCTTGTAGACTTGCCCTTTTACACATCACTGCCTGGTAACATTAACATTTAAGAAATTTCCCACAATTTCTCCACAACTCTTTTACCATTGAAAGATCAGAATTAAACAGGGCAGGGGATGTCTTGTCCCCAAATCCTTCATTAATCACTTTAATCTATGTCTCAGTTAAATGATGGGATTAGTCTTTCCTAACAAATCTATCCTGTACCTCAATTATATCTTCCCTCACCACCTTCTTCTCTCACAGTCTGGTCTAATCATTCTTTCCTGGATGCTAAAATTCTCCACTTACGGCAATTTTAAATCCTTTTATACTTTCTAATGCAGGCATAACTTTATAGTAAAGCAGTAACCAAACTTACTATATTCTGGCTGTAGTTTAAGTAGAATTAAATGTTCCATCAATGACCTACCCTCCATTCTGTGTTTGTAAATGTGGATCATGTCCAGTGGGAACCAGTGGACTCAGCAGAGTCCAGTCTGACTTAATGCTGGGAGGACAGCTGCACCTTTTATTCTGAGTGTGCACCCAGTCAGATACTGAGGCTTGAAGCATCAGTAAGTGTGGTGTGCTGTTAGCCAGAATCAGACACATACAAGGTTCTTTGGGCTTGGCTTCGCGGACGAAGATTTATGGAGGGGGTAAAAAGTCCACGTCAGCTGCAGGCTCGTTTGTGGCTGACAAGTCCGATGCGGGACAGGCAGACACGATTGCAGCGGTTGCAGGGGAAAATTGGTTGGTTGGGGTTGGGTGTTGGGTTTTTCCTCCTTTGTCGTTTGTCAGTGAGGTGGGCTCTGCGGTCTTCTTCAAAGGAGGTTGCTGCCCGCCAAACTGTGAGGCGCCAAGATGCACGGTTTGAGGCGTTATCAGCCCACTGGCGGTGGTCAATGTGGCAGGCACCAAGAGATTTCTTTAGGCAGTCCTTGTACCTTTTCTTTGGTGTAACTCTGTCACGGTGGCCAGTGGAGAGCTCGCCATATAACACGATCTTGGGAAAGCGATGGTCCTCCATTCTGGAGACGTGACACATCCAGCGCAGCTGGATCTTCAGCAGCGTGGACTCGATGCTGTCGACCTCTGCCATCTCGAGTACTTCGACGTTAGGGATGTAAGCGCTCCAATGGATGTTGAGGATGGAGCGGAGACAACGCTGGTGGAAGCGTTCTAGGAGCCGTAGGTGGTGCCGGTAGAGGACCCATGATTCGGAGCCGAACAGGAGTGTGGGTATGACAACGGCTCTGTATACGCTTATCTTTGTGAGGTATTTCAGTTGGTTGACTGAAGACTGAACAATAGGCTTTAATCCACAAAAACCTCCACAGAGCCAGGCTGGCTGTGGCTGCAGCAGCTCAGTGTGAGGCCTTGGGAGGCCGGTGCAGGCTTATATCCCGGAGGGTGATTGACACCTGACCACGTGGGGCTTGATCCATTCAGGCCACCACAGTAAGACATCTTTTCCTCCTATAGACGCTGCGACACCAGTTGAGTTCCTCCAGCATTTCTGCGCTTTGACTGCAATCACAGCGTCTGCAGACTTTTGAGTTTTACTGCGACATCTTTTTAATTACCTACCCTGAAGAAGTTCTCTGTACCTGTCAGAAGGGCTCAGGCTCAAAACGTCAGTGGTCTATCTTTACCTCCTGCTGACTTTAGTATTTCACCCAGTCAGATATGTACAGCATTCTGCTTGACTTCCAATGTACTCGCTGTCAGTGACAAAAGGAGAAAGGCTCTCAGTGTAGTGTTGATCGCATTTCTTGATGTCTTGATCCTTTATTCGGCTCAAATAAATTTTACATAATTGGTAGAGTAGAAACTGGTGTGGGGTGGGGTGGGGGAGGGCGAAATAAATCTACATTTTTTTGAAAGGGCAAGAAGTTCACAAATGCCTTCTGCGTTTTGACAAGGCCTTTCCAAAAACACTTGGTGAATGTATTGATATTTGACATGCTGTTACCCTGTGGGGCTTTGTACTAATCAATCACACCCACACACACACACACACTCCCCTTTCTTTCTCCGCCCCAGTGGTCACTCCCTCTACCTGCCTCTCACATCCTCAATACCCTCTCAACTCTTGGCCCCTCCACCAAGCTCTTTTCACCTCTTTATATGTAATACCACTTCATTTTCTCTTTAGTCTCAATAAAAAACCCATACCCGAAACACTGACCGATTGTGGATGCTGTCTGACCCACCGAGCGCCTCCTTTGAACCTGCTGGGACACCTTGATACCATATTCACATCATAACTCTCCATAGTAAACCACCACAAGTGCATCAGTAATCATTAATCACCTCATTCTTCTTTAGAACCTGGTTAGTATTCACTCAATTGATCATACTTGGAGGCTGTTAAGAATCAATAACTGGGAAATGGAATTTAATTGTCCTTCCCAAGCATTTGTATATATTTTTCAAGTCAAGTTTATTGACATCTGCTTGCACAAGTATAACACAACGAAACAGAGTTCTTCAGTCCTTGGGGCAAAACATGCAGACACACAACCAGACAGAACACTCATGCAGACAAACAATACATATGCAGGAACAATATATATACACATGAATATGAGTCTCAGCTGGTTAGTTTGAGCATTTCCCTTGGTCGTTCTGCATTCCCACTGCCCATGGGAAGAAGCTGTTCCTCAGCCTGGTGGAGCTGGCTCTGATACTCCTGTATCTCTTCCCCAACGGGAGCAGCTGAAAGATGCTGTGTGCAGGGTGGAAGGGGTCCTCAATGATTTTGCATGCTCTCTTCAGACAATGATCCCACTATATCATGTCGATTGGTGGTGGGGGGGTGGTGGGGGGATGGGCGGGGGGTTGGGAGGGAGACTCCAGTGATCCTCTCTGCCACTCTTGTAGTCCTGTGAATTGACCTCCAAACCATTGATCTGCAGCAACCATACCTCACTGTGATGCAGCCGGTTAGCAAGCTCTCGACAGAGCTCCTGCAGAAGGTTGACACTATGGTGGCTCTAGCCTTGCCCACCTCTCAGGAAGTGCAGTCGCTGTTACATCTTCTTGACAAGTGAGGAGACATTGTGTGCCCATGATAGGTCACAAGTTTAGTGAACTCCAACGAACTTGGTGCTCTCCACCCTCAACATGTGGAAAGTGGTGGTTTCTGGTCCTCCTGAAGTCCACGATCATCTCCTTCGTCTTGTCCATGTGGAGATTTTCCACCTCTTCTCATCTGCAAACTTGGTGACACAGTTGGAGCTGGATCTGGTGATTCAGTCATGGTTCCAGAGCGTGAACAGGAGCTGCCTGTGCACACAGCCCTGAGGTGTGGCAGGGCTTGACATTCGGCTCCGACTAGGGCAGACTGTGGTCTTTCTATTAGGAAGTCCAAGATCCAGTTACAGAGAGGGGTGTTGACCCCAGCGAGGACAGCTTCTCCACCAGCCTCTGGGGAATGCATATTTATTTTCAAATAATTAAAATTTAAATTATAATACATTACATTTTAAATAATTTAAATTAATTACAGAGGTATTTGTTTTTGTAAAGACTTTTGAAGAAATCTAAAAGGATGTTGCTAGAACTGCAGGGCTTGACTAGTCAAGAATGAATAGGGTGGACCAAGGAAGCTGAGCGGTTAATTGACTGAGGTTGGAAAAGTTGTGAGGACCAAAGATAAAATGGTGGAGGGAGGTGCTTTATGCAGAGGGTGGTTTATATGGAACAAGTCACCAGAGGAAATGATAGATGGAGGTACATTTACAACAGTTTAGTCGACATTTACATGGATTGAGAAGATTCAGAGATCTGGGACAAATGTAGGCAAGTGGGCCTAGCTCAAGAGGACATAGAACACTACATCACAGTACAGGCCCTTGGGTCCACAATAATTTGCTGACCCATTTATACCTCCCAAAAAAGAACTAAACCCTCCCTTACCTCTTTTTCTATTTTTCTTTCATCCATATGGTTGTCTAAGAGTCTCTTAAATGCCCCTATTTTTTCAGCCTCCACCACCATCCCTGGCAAAGCATTCCAGCCACCCACATCTCTCTGCATAAAAAAAAACTTCCTCTGGATGTCTCCCCTAAACCATATAACCATATAACCACTTACAGCACAGAACAGGCCAGTTCGGCCCTACTAGTCCATGCCGTAGCAAATCCCCACCCTCCTAGTCCCACTGACCAGCACCCGGTCCATACCCCTCTAGTCCCCTCCTATCTATGTAACGATCCAGACTTTCCTTAAATGTAACCAATGATCCCGCCTCGACCACGTCTGCCGGAAGCTCATTCCACATCCCCACCACCCTCTGCGTAAAGAAATTTCCCCTCATGTTCCCTTTATAATTTTCCCCCTTCAATCTTGTCCTTGAGTTTGAATCTCCCCCTTTCTTAATTGAAAAAGCCTATCCACATTTACTCTGTCTGTCCCTTTTAAAATCTTAAACACCTCTATCAAGTCCCCTCTCAATCTTCTACGCTCCAGAGAAAAAAGCCCCAGTCTGCACAACCTTTCCCTGTAACTCAGACCCTGAAATCCTGTCAACATTCTCGTGAACCTTCTCTGCACTCTCTCTATTTTATACCTTGGCTATCATGAATGAGGTGGGCAGTTAAAGTCGAATTCAACCAAACTAATCTTACTTCGGCTTATTCTGTCCACATATGACCAGAGAATAAATCCCATCCGCCAGAGGACCTTACGGCGATGCTTCTACATAATATGTTATGTTCATTTTCCCTTTCAGCACCTCCGTCCATGCGGAAAAACACGAAAGTCTGCAGACACTGTAGCTGAAGTGAAAATACAATGCTGGAGAAACTCAGCAGGTCAAACAATGTACTTTATACAGCAAAGATAAAAATACATAACCAGCATTTCAGGCTTCAGCCCTTCATCGAGGTATGAGAAAAATGTCGGCAGGTGCCCGAACTAGATATTGGGGAGGGAGGGGTGAGGAGAGGGGCAGGGAGAGAAGCACAGTCCCACAGGCAGGAGGTAATAGTTGGATAAGGTAAGGAGGGCACACCAGCAAACAGGGAGAGGAGGGATGGCTCTGTGAATGGAAAGGGAAGAGGGTAGAGAGCTGGAGGAAAGGGAAGGGAGAACAGAACATAGACTAGCAGGAACCAGAGAAGTCGATGTTAATGCCATCCAGTTGGAGAGTGCTCAGACGGAGAATCAAGTGTTGTTCCTTCAATTTATGAGTGGTCTTGGTGGGATTGTGCAGGAGGCCATGAGCTGACATGTGAGCATGGGAGTGGGGAGCAGAATTTAAGTGATTGGCCTTTTCTTCAGCGCATTGTCATTCTCTTGCAGTATTGATGGGAGTCTTGATGTTGTCTGCTACTGCAAAAGTTAGGTATATTCATTGCATAAACTTAGTTGCCAAATTACAATATAACTCAGACCTTTCTTGCATTGGATGGTTCTGAGTGTGTGCTGAATGGTGTTCGCGACTAATAATCACTCCACACATCCGAATGAGGATGAGATAATGAGAATGGGTCACTTGGAGCATTGTGTGTGGGAAGATGCCAAGGTTGGTTCCAGGGTCTGTTTCCAGCGTAAGGTACGAAACAAGATCTGCTTCAATATTCCTTGAAAATATCATCTGATTGAGCAGTCCTGCATCTGAGAGATTTTTATAACAAACAGCTAAACCTTGCCATTCAAAGAAAGGTCCATGCTATGATATTGACCCCATAGGTTTTATTCATAGGGTGTGATTCAATAGTGTGATACTGCAGTCAAGAGTCAAACTTGAGTCTGCAGATGCAGTGATGGCAGTAAAAATACACAGAAATGCTGGAGAAGCTTGGCCAGTCTTGGAGAATCCATAGGGCTCAACAAACTCACAACAAACTCAATCAGGGATGCATTTAAGGACTCTTTTGCACTTTATTGATTTTTAAAAATTCTCTCTGTATTGCACATTGTTCACATTTTGTTATCTGTTTACATTTATTTATTTGTTTATATGTGTATGTTGTGTACATTTTTTGGGCATAGGTGGTAATTCCGCCTCTCTAGCAGGAAAAAGAATCTTTAGGTTGTATGTGATACCATGCATGTCATCATCATTCAGGTGGCCTTGCCGTTCGGCGCGAGCAATCATGTCTCTCTATCCATCACGATCTCAGACCCTCCGAATCGTAGTTGTTACCTCCCCTGTTCTCCTTCACTGAAGGCTCCATCTTTGAGCTGAGACCATAATCGACGTTGAATTCATGATTACACAGGGGAAAAGTACTGAAGTGCTTTCCCATTGCCTTCTTCAGTTGCAGTGTGCGTACTGGATGGGCAACCCTGACCATTGATCAGCAGATCCATCTGCCCAGCATTTTTAGTTTTACAACCACAAATTCCAATTTGTAAAATCTGCTGGTAAAAACCACCAACTGTCTGCAATCCGTGGCTTCGTGTGACCCTGACTTGGAGGTTAAATAGGTACTACACCTTGCCCAAGGGTGACCTGTAGACTATCAAAGGGAAGGAGCGCCTCACACCTTCCTCTTTCTGAGAAATTGCACAGTACCAACACCGATATATACTCTGGCAATAAATCTGAGGAGGTAAAGATATATTACTGACATTTCGGGCCTGAGCCCTTCAACAAGATATCACAGGACTTCCTACCTACAAGTAATTGGTGATAAATTGTGACAATCTCTGTTTGTGGAAGACTCAGCAGTGTTGGATGAAAGTTTAAATCCAAAATTTATTTAATGAACTGAATTTAAATTTCTCAATGAACTTAAACCTTTCTTCCAGTTATCAGTCAAGGCTTCGAGATTGCTTGTGCAGTAATTTAACCCCATGAGACTGTGATGAACTATATTAAATATCCAGACCGATGGTGATACCATCCACACGGATTCAATCTATTCAGGTCTGTTAGTGTGTAAAGGGACATAGAAGGAGAGTAAATGGATAATATTGGACAGATTTATATAAGCATTAACCAGACTTCAAACTGCAACTAAATGCATTGATACTTACGAGCAGTGATTAGTTTTGAAAGTAGGGCTGTGTAAACAAAGACTGATATCTATTGAAACAGCTGGCAGTCACTTGGCATAAGTGCTCTTGAAACAGATGACAGTCTTTGTACAAACAATCAGTTCCTCAAAATGCACATGTTCAATATTGGGACAGAGAAAAGGATACATGATTTTGGGATTATGGGAGAAAGGTACCAGAATCATAATGAGGTCGTCCCGAGGCAAAGAGTCAAAGGAATATACTTACTGAATCCCAACCAACTCTCTGAGATATTCATTGAAATGACGTTCACTGGGAGCGTTACTTAAATAGGGCTCCGAGAATTAGGAAGGAGGTGTGGGTGCATCAAAATCGGGACTGCCAGGCTTTTTCCTGCAGGCTGTGAGATTGATGGTCCATTCATGTGTCTCTTATAAATGAAACAGAGTAAATTATTCCAATAATATTTATAAATATTTACTTTATATTTGATTTTTTTGACGTGCAGAGTGAGAAATGTGTTCTGTTGTGCATGTGTGTGCACCAGGGTATGAGAAACTGGTTTTGTCTGGTTGCATAAGTACAATCAGATGATGATAAATTTGAACTTGAACTTGAAACTCTAATTCACCACACAGTGATGAGTTTATGATAAGGAGATCAATGGACTACAGAAAGGAGAAATGCACCATGTGGCTTTATCGGACCATTCGATTCACAAGTGCACACTGGTCGGGGAGAAAAGATAAAAAGGAGAGCTCGTGGGACTCAGAAATTCAGCGGACCAATCACATTGTGTTTCATTAGCAGGAACAAATAAAACTAAAGCAGACACAAGTGGATCAGTCATTGTTGGAGCAGCCAGTGGAGGATTGGTGAATTAGAGGCTTTGTCTCGAGAGGCTTCGGTGAGCAGAGGCTGAGGATTACAAATACAGTTAAGGTCAAGTAAGGTCTTTTCGTAATAACTTAGAGTAGGTCGTGGAGTAGCTAGGGCAGTGATGTGAGGGATATCTGGGACAGCACGACTGTCCCTGATGACTGCACCTGCATCCAGCTGCAGCTCCTTACAAAATTGGAACTGGAGCTGGATGAACTCTGGATTATTTGGGAGACAGAGGGGGTGATAGGCAGAAGCAATAAGGAGAGATTCACACCCAAGAGGCAAAAGTCAAGTCATGGGATGACTGTTTGGAGAGGGAAGGAGAATAGACAGTCACCGCAGAGGACCCCAATGGCTATTCCCCTCAACTATAAGTATACCATTTTGGATACTGTTTGGGGAATGATGTATCAGGGACATGTTGTAGTAGTCAGGTCTCTGGCACAGAGACTGGCCCTTCAGCTCAGAAAGGAAGGGGGTAGAATAGGGGAGCTATAGTGATTGGGGATTCGATAGAGGAATTGATAGGAGGTTCTGTGAGCAAGATCGAGACTCCTGAAGGACATGTTGCCTCACAGGTGCTAGGCTCAGGGGCATCTTAGATCAAGTCCACAGCAGTCTCAAGTAGAAGAATGAACAGCCAGATATCATACTCCACGTTGGTTCCAAAAGCAGATAGAAAATGGGATGAGGTCCTGAAGACGGAATATGGGGAGTTAGGAAGGAAACTAAAAAGCAGAACCTCAAGGGGTAGAAATCTTGGGATTTTTACCTTTGCCATGTGTCAGTGAAGGCAGGAATATGAAGTTATGGCAGATGAATTTGTGGCAGAAGAGTTGGTGCAGGGAATTCAGATTTGTGGATCATTGGGATCCCTTGTGGAGAAGGTATGACCTATACTGAAAGGACAGTTTGCACCTGATCAGAAGGGGGTCTAATATCCTGGCAGGCAGGCTTGCTAGAACTGTTCGGAAGGATTTAAATTAGTTTGGCAGGAATATGGGAACCAGAATGAGAGGGGAGTGAATTAGGGTAGGAGATACACAAGTTGATACCCTTTGCATTGAGATTGTGACGAATGATAGGCAATCAATAGGGCAACAGTGCAAGTCTACTATTAATGATTTAACTTGGAGTACTTTGGAAACAAAACTGAAACCACTGAAGGCCTTGTATTTAAATGCCTGCTGTATAAGAAATAAGGTTGATGATCTATTTATGTAGCTGGAAGTTGACCACAAATGGGATATAAATATCTGTATTGCAGGCTTTCCAAACTTTTTAGCTGGTAGAACTTTTTTGGGGAACATTTGGAATTGTGGAACCCCATAGTTACGAACCAGAAGTAAAATGGTGTCAACTTCCAGTTTGAGCGTGGTTGAGTTTTAATTTAGATTATTTTTCTTAAACAGTAAACAATCTGAGCCAATGCTTGCAAAATCCTATTTCTTCAGAATTTGATTATTTTGTTTCAACTGAATTTTAATCAAATTCCAAATACAAATATCACCGATCTCCCATACCCCAAATGCCCACTATCACAGACCTTCCAGAAGCTGGTTTTCAACCCATTCCCTGCTGCACACAGGTCAGATCTCCCAACGCTTCTGATGCGAGTATCCACCTTGGCTCTGGCTGTCCGTAGGTGGAGCTCCTGATGCCTCCGACATGGGTTTGCATCCCAGCCCCTGCTGCCCTCGTCCAAGTTTCCAACATCCCGTCCCCTCTAACCCCAGTTGTGGAGCCACTGTCACCTCCTCTGGTGATCCTGACTGCAAAAATACTGTAGCCCCCAGCGCTTCTATTCCAGTTCCGACCAACACCATTCCGGCGCCCACGCCGACTCCATCACCAGTTCCCACACCAACCTCAGTGAGGGGGGCGGAAGTACAAAAACCACAGAGACTCAGAAAAAGACATTCCCGCTGTATGGCACGCGTGGAATATCTTTCAGTGTGAATTTTTTAAATGTGGCCACCCTCACGCCAAAAGAAATCTGAGTCTCATTGGTTGAAAATGGCGTCTTAGGGCCTGCCATCAACAGTGCAGATGTCAGGCCTCAAGACAGCATTTGGTTTTGTTAGGGTCAAGGCAACTGTTTGCTGTTGTCACAGAACCACAGAGATTTAAAGATACAGGTAAAAAGTAATTTAAAGAACAAGTTATTACTGGTTATGGTTATTACTACTCATTTCTTCTGTGGAACCCCTACACCTTTCCATGAAACACACTTTGGGTGATGCTGGGATATTTGGAAGGGCAAGAAGGTAGAGAGAGGGGATGGAGTGTTTCTGCTGGTTAAAAATGGAATTAAATCTTTGGAGAGAGGAGACATTGGATCAGAAGACGTAGAATCCCTGTGAGTAGACTGACGAAACTGTAAAGGTAAAAAGTCCCTAATGAGAGTTGGATACAAGCCTCCAAACAGTAGCCAGGATGTGGCGTGCCAACTGCAGAGGGAGATAGAGAAGGCATGCAAAAAGGGAGATGCTACCATCGTCATGTGGAATTTCAACATGCAGGTTGATTGGGAAAATGAGGTTGGTACTGGTTCCCAGGAGAAGGAATTTATCAAATGCCTTCAGGATAGCTTGTGGTTGAGCCGACCAGGGAATTGGTAATTCTGGATTGGGTCTAATGTAACGAACCAGAGCCGATAAGGGAGTTGAAGGTAAGGGAACCCTGAGGAGGCAGCGATCAAAAAAGGATCGAATTTTCCCTGCCGTTTGAGAGGGAGAAAATAAAACCAGATGTGTCAGAACACGTGGATTAAACGGGACTACAGAGGTATGAGAGAGGAACTGGTAAAGGTTAACTGTAAAGGTAAACTACCAGGTAAGACGGCAGACCAGTAGTGGCTGGAATTTCTGCGAGAAATAAGGAAGGTGCAGGGCAGGTATATTCTAAAGAAGAAGAAGTATCTGCGTGGAAAAATGACACAACTGTAGCTAACGAGAATTCAAAGCCAGAGAAAATGTAAGAGGGGCATCCAAGGAAGTAAAAATTAGTGGGAAGGTAGAGGACTAGGTAACTTTTAAAAGCATAGAACATTACAGCACAGTACAGGAGAAGAGCCTATTCACATCTACTCTATCGATCCCCCTCATAATTTTAAACACCCCTATCAAATCCCCCCTCAACCTTCTATGCTCCAATGAATAAAGACCCAGTCTTATCAATCGTTTTTTTGTATTGTAGATACTGCAATCCAGGCAACGTTTTAGTAAATCTTCTCTGCACCCTCTAATTCGGTGACCAGAACTGCGCACAGTATTCCAAATTTGGCCTCACCAATGCCTTGAACAGTCTCAACATCACCTCCCAGCTCCTATATTCTATGCTTTGATTTATAAAGGCCAGCGAACCAAAAGCCTTCTTCACCACCCTATCCACATGAGATGCCACTTTCAAAGAACGATGAACCGTTATTCCAAGATCTCTCTGTTCCTCAACGCCCTCCCCTTCACTGCATATGCCCTGTTTTGATTATTCTTACCGAAATGAAGCGCCTCACATTTTTTGCACAGACTGCATTCCAGGAAATTGGGAATAATTTTCTGGAGTGTAGAGGCTGTATTTTTTTTAAAAAATATATCTGTTTAAAATGTGAGAACACACAGAAGATCGCAGATGCTGGAATCTGGAGCAAAAATAAACACGTTTTGTGGGAGGGGCTCAAGAGGGTCGAGCAGCATTTACAGTTTAAAACATGTTGATCAGTTGTAAAGCAACTTGTGCTGAGGCTGTGAATGGACATAAAATGGTTTACTTTCAATTCACCTAAATGGACTAAATTCATCCTTATTATTGTGGTTGGAAATTATTCTCACTGTGTTACTCACATAAAAGACTGGACGTCAGTATAGTTTTCTGAAATATCATTAAAACAAATACAAGGATAAAGAGATCAGTGGACACATTTCAGTTGGTGAATAATCTTGACACCCTCTTATGGATGTGTTGATTGGCTATTCTATATTCATTATCCATCATAATCCTTCAGGGACTGCCAGTTTCAGGGGCATTAGATCGGTGTCACATCCGCCGGGACAATGACAGCTCTGGCCATGTCTGCAAGAGTTCTGAAATGAAGATCCTGCTATTTTGAGATTCACTGTTATGGTCAAATGAGATAAAGTCATTGACTTAAAAGAGGTAGAAAATGCAATTACTGGAGAAACACAAAATCATCAGTTGCCAAACAGATGAAAATCAATAGCATGGTTTCTATTTTTTACAACACAGGCGACCATTCAGCCTATTAGGTCTGTGCTGGCCCCTTTCCAGTCCCATTCACCCTTTCCTCATTTCGTAAAGCTCTGCAATTTATTCTCTCGTTCTATGTTAATGCAATCTGAGCTAGCCTGGGACTATACAGCAGGAATTCATAGTCAAGAATAAGGATTCAAGATTCCTTTATTATCATGTAATAATACAGATCTAATATTACACAAAATTGACTTTAGTCTGCGGTAAGGTTGTAATGGAAGATTCTAACCTATTTTTTAACATCTATTTTTTCTTAATTCTCAGCTCTTGGTTCTGTAGAGCTGAGAACCTTTTTTTAAAAACTTGCAGCTTTGGGTTCTGCAAGGCTGAGAACCTTGACAAAGATTCACCATTAATAGAAATTGCCCGGCACACCTGACAGACAGAAGCAAAAGAGAGTCCCTCCCAGAGTCACTGAGTGTCCATGAATTCCCCTCCAGCCGTCCTGTGGTCTCTACAGCCATACAGACTTCAGTCCAAACCATTGACAACCTGAGCTCCAGATCCAAACCTCCAACACAATCAGGAAGCCTTCAGCACCCTCTCAGATCCCACTTCCGATACTTGGTGCCCCTCCAGCCAGTCATGAGCCTGTCTTCAGCAGTCCTCAGCCTGGCGGAGTCCTTTGATCACAGTTGCCAACAGCCTACAGCTTATGAGGGTTCCACACCTCCAGTCACCAATAGCCTGCCTCTTGTGTGTTCTTCAGATGCAGAGCCCCCCCCCCCAGGTCTGCTGCTGTGATCACTGTGCCAAACTGTCGTCTCCTCTGCCTCTCCTTCTCAAACAGGGGTATTCTCCCCATTTTCTAATGCCCTGTTCCGGTCTTCTGCTTCTCTGGAGTCTGCAACCCCTCGTGGCAGCTGCTGAATGCAGGCCCACCATCTTGGGCCCAGACCCCATGGTCATAGGATTTTAAAGTAAACCTTCATCGGCTCCTTTAACAGGCCATTTAAAGCTTGTACGGAGCCTTCAGTAGTTGGACTGGGTGGTCGAATCGTGCAGAGGAGCCCAGTGTCTCCGCTCCCTGCTCTCCGCTAGTCCACACCAGTGGTAGCGCAGCCAAATTGTTTTGTTCACAGATCGATTGATGGAACAGGCTTTTATTCAGTATAAACAAACACATGGTAAAGGAGATCCAGTGGAATATTAAAGATATTGCGTTTTACACTTTTGGATACAGTGACATGACAGATGATTGACAGCCCATCAAATATGGACTCTTGTGGTCAGGTAGCCCTCTGGGATCTCCCATGGTTAAGCTTATGTGAACCTGGTTCGGTGAGAAGGGTTCTTCTGAGAGCAGTCTAACAGGTCAGCACTAACCTATATACAGCTGTATAAAGTAGCAGTGGAAAAGCGCAATTATAGAGGGCAAAGTTGTAATGGGAACAAAGATCTAATAGCAGAAACCAGAGCCACATGAGAGCATGGTCTTGGGGTTTATTCAGGAGCCTGATGGTTGCAAGGAAGAAACTGTCTTTAAACCTGTTGGTGCAAAATTTCAAGCACTTGAGTCCAGGTATAAATTTGAGGAAGAGGTCATCTTTTTAAAATTCTGCCAACTATCATAACATTAAAATATTTGGTGCTCCTAATGCCTGGACCAATATAAGACCATAAGGTGTAGGAGCCATTTGGCCTGTCGAGTCCCTTCCACCATTCCAACATGACCTGATCTATTCTCCCACTCAGCCCTACTCCCCTGCCTTCTCCTCATAACCTTTGATATCCCGACTCTTCCAATACCCTTCAATATCTGACAAATATCCCAAACAGCCTGGCCTCCACAGCTGCCCATGGATAACCACTCCCTGGCTTTAGAAATTCCTCAGCTTCTCAGTTTTAAATGGGAACCCTCTTGTCCTACACTCACAAACCATGGGAAACAACTTTGCTCCTTCTACTCTGACCTTGCCTTTCAACATTCAAAATGTTTCGATGAGGTCCGTCCTCATTCTTCTGGACTCCAAGCAGTAGAGTCCAGGAGCTGCCAAACATTCCTTGATTCTAGGAATCATTCTTGTGTGACAGAGTATTTAGAGGTGGTTTGGGAGGAATTGCTAGAGCAGCTTGCACACACACATTTCAAAACACAGAATTTTTGCAGGACTTTTGCAGAATGCTTTTTGTAGAGGAGCAACAAAGTAGTTACATTCAACAGCTTGCCTGGGAGAGCATGTGATCTTTGTAGGCAAGGCAGAACAGTTTTGCTCTCAGAGAGGGAGGTTGTGAAACAGAGAGAGAAGGAGTCACAGAAATCAGTTCCAGAGGGACAAAGCTGGCAAACTTTGGAAGGCTGCCTGGTCAAAGTAGAAGTCTGGCTGTCTGAAAGTTGACCTGAAAGAAAAAAAGATCATCTGGAGAACCCTGAAGGGGCAAGTTTTGTCAGCAAGACTGATTGAGAAGGATTCAGTTGTGGATGTCCTGGAAAAGGAATCTCTCTCTCTGAAAACCAGCAAGAACCCTCCTGAGTGGTAATCATTTGTCTGTTAACCACCAAAGCCAGGTGAACTTTGTTAATCCTAACTTCTGTGCACAGTATAAGAATTGCCTGCAACCAGTGAGATTGGACTGTGATCTTTTTGAAGATCTTTTCTAATCTTAAATATACATTACACACACCTGCTCTTAGTATTATAGGGGGGATTAAGTAGATTAGGTAGGTTAAGTAAGTTGATAGTAATAAGTTAAAGTTTAATTCTGTTTTCTTGTTCAATTATAATTAAAAACTACTTTTGTTTAAGTAACCATGTGTTATGGTGCATATCTATTGTTGCTGGTTTTTGGGGACCTCTGGACTCTGTAACACTTGTAAACCTTGCTGAACCCTTTCCAATGCCAGGACATCCTTTCTTAAATAATGAGTTCAAAACTGTACTCCAGGTGAGGCCTCACCAGTGCCTTTTCAAGCCTCAGCATCACAGATTTCAGATTTATTGTCAGAGTACATGACATCACCGACAAACCTGAGATTCTTTTTCCTACAGGCAAGACAGAATTACCACTTAATGATTGTTCCAAAAGACTGTACACATGTAAACAAAAGAGGAACTCTAAACAGATAACAAATGTAAACAAACTGATGGGGCAATGCAGAGAAAATTTAAAAACAAATCAATAAAGTGCACGTAAGAGTCCTTAAATGAGTCCCTGATTGAATTAGTTGTTGAGGGAGTCTGATGGTGGAGGTGTATCAACTGTTCCTGAACCTGGTGATGTGAGTCGTGTGGCACTTGTACCACTTTCCTGATGGAAAGAACAGGGCATGTGCTGAGTGATGTGAATCCTTGATGATTGCTGCTGCTCTCCAACAGCAGTGTTCCCTGCATATTTTTGAGATGGTGGGGAGGGTTTTGCTTGTGATGTACTGGGCTGTGTCCATTACCTTTTGGATGGCTTTACACTCAGGGGTATTGCTGTTCCCAAACAAGATCATGATGCAGCCAGTTAGCACACTTTCCACCACACATCTGTAGAAATTTGCCAAGATTTCTGGTGTCATATCAAACCTCCGCAAGCAGAGGCGTTGACGTGCTTTCTGCATGATGCCATTAGTGCATTGGATCCAGGAAAGATAAGGCCAAATGGCCTACTCCTATTTTCTATGTTTCTATGGCTCTGTGAATGGAGAGGGAAGGGGTTGGAGATTTGGAGGAAATAAAGCAGAGGAGTGGAGAAGAAACAGGAAGAAAGGGGAGTGCGATAGTTGAAACTGGAGAAGTTTGATGTTAATGCCATTCTGCTGGAGAGCGCCAAGACATAAAATTGGGTGTTACTCCTCCAATTTATGGGTGGTGTTGGTTTGACAGTACGAGGCCAGAAACAGACATGTCAGCGTGGGAGTGGGGTGCGGAATTCAAGTGGTTGGCCACTGTGAGATTCCTGTTACTGATGCGGATAGAGCAAAGGTTCTCAGCAAAGTGATCTCCCAGTCTTCGTCCGAAGTCGAAAAGGCCACAGCGGGAGCATGGGACAAACATGCACAGTAAACGTTGGGGCACTGAGGAATGTGGTGGTACAGAGGGTTCTGGGAATACAGATACATAATTCCCTGAAAGTGGCGTGACAGGTAGATAATGCCATGAAGAGAAATTTTGGCACATTTGCTTTCATCAAAGTATTGTGAACAGGAGTTGGAATGTTATGGTAAATTTGTATGTGACATCAGTGAGGCTGAATTTGGAGTATTTTGTGCAGTTTTGGTTACCTAACTACAGGAAAGATGCCAATAAAATTGAAAGCTTGCAGAGAAGATTTACTAGGATATCATGGGACTTGGGGAACTGAGTTACTGCGAAAGGTTAAACAGGTTAGGACTTTATTCCCTGGAGCGTAGAAAATGAGGAGAGGTTCGAAAGATTTATACAAAACTTTGATGGATATAGACAGAGTAAATGCAAGGAGGTTTTTTTTTCCACTGAGTTTAGGTGAGATACAAACCAGAGGGCATAGACTAAGGGTGAAAGGGAGGATGTTTAGAGGGAATGCCAGGGGAAATTTCTTCACACAGAAAACTGTGAGTGTTGAATGAGCTACCAGCTGATGAATATGGGTTCAATTTTAACATGTAAGAACAATGTGGACAGGTACATGGATGGGAGGGGTAGGAGGGATATGAAACTGGTGAAGGTCACAATAATAGTTTGGCATGGTTTAGAAGGGCTGAAGGGCCTGTTTTTCTGTGCTGTAATATTCCACGGTTCTATCGTTCTATTGAATTCAATTTGAGTAAGTGTGTTGTGAAGCACATTGTAAGATTGTAATTAATGGCAAAATTTTTAACTGTGGAGGAAGTGAGGGATCTTGGGGTCCACGTCCATAGATCCCACAAGGTTGCTACACAGATTGATAGGGTGGTTAAAAAGGTGTATGGTGTGTTCACCTTCATTAGTTGAAGGACTGAATTGAAGAGCCCCAAGGTAATGTTGCAGCTCGATAAAACTCTAATTAGGTTACACTGAAGATAGAAAAACAAAACATCAGCCATGATTCAAATGGTGGAGCAGACTCAATAGTCCACATGGCCTAAGTCAGCCCCACAGTCTTATGGTCTAAAGCAGTGGTTTTCAAACTTTTTCTTTTCCACTCACTTACCACCTGACACAATCTTAAGGTGATATGTGAGTGGGGAAAAAAAAGGTTGAGAATCACTGCTCCAGATCTAATTTTTACTGAAATATTTTGCTTGAGAAGAATTGTCATTGGGCCCATTTCCTTTGGAGGGATGAAACTGTGCACATAATGAGTCAATTAAGTACGATTAAAACGATGGTTTTCAAACTTATTTCTTTCCACTCCGATAATGCCTTAAGAAATTCCTTACAGAACACTAATGGCACAGGGATTACTTAAGGTGGAATGTGAGTGGAAAGAAAAGTTTGAAAACCACTGGTCTAAAGCAGTAATAGTCATGGGAGTATACCCTTACATTTTATAGAGGCATATGTAATGCTCATTTGCATTTCACATCACGGACGTGCACAAGAAGGAACTGAAAGGATTTGACTCTTGCAGGCAGTGGCTCTTGCGATTTAGCCATGTAAGATAATAATGAAAATACTTTAATTAATCTTGTGTCAAGGCAGATCAGAAATAACCATCCACAACTTTGGTTTCTCCAGCTGGATAACTTTTGTTTTTTATGGTATGTGGGTATTTTTTTAATATAATGCAAACTGGAGTACGTAAAGTGCAGTGACATTCACTTGTTAAACTTTTAATCAAAGACCCATACAATGTGCATGAAATTGGATTCACTGTGCACGACAGGCAAAGCTTTGCAGTGCTCTGTTCGTGACTGTTTTAATTACACTGAAGCAGTAAATGAATGAATTGAAATTACTAATGAGGTCCACAGCCCTGCTTTGAATGGAGTAACCAACATATCCTCCTCCACCATTTTGGCCACCTACTGCATGATCCCACCACTAGACACATCTTCCCTGCTTCTCCTTCTCTGCCTTCTGAAGGGTCTACTTCCTTGGTGACTCCCTCGTCCACTACACCCTTCCCACCATTCTCCCCCTTGGCACCTAATCCTGTGATTGCAGGAGGTGCTCCACTTACATTCAGTCCGCCTCCCTCACCACCATTCAGGGTCCCGAACAGTCTTTCCAAAACTTCACTTGTGAATCTGCAGGGGTCATCTATTGTAACTGGTGCTCCTGTTGTGGCCTCCTCTACATTGGAGAGACTGAACGCAGACTGGGAGATTGCTTCGTTGAACACCTTGGCTCTGTCCACTGCAATGCATGGATCTCCCAGAAGCCACTCTTTTTGGTTCCCTGCCCCATCCCCTTACTGACATGTCTGTCCATGCACTGCCAGACTGAGACCACTCGCAAATTGAAAGAATAACACCTCATATTCCAGGTGACATTAACATCATCTTCTCTGGTTTACATTAGCCCATATCCCCTCCCCATTCCCATAATCTCTTCTTTCCTCTCTCTCTCTTCCCTTTTCCATCTATCTCCCTTCACTGAACCAAAAACAAACTCCCTTTCCCCTATCAATTCTCATCTTTCCTCTCCTGTCCTCTTATCATATCTGATTAGCACCTTTTGTCTTCCCTTTTCACCAGCTTTCTAATAAAGGCACCTTGCCTGATTTTTGCTCACACCTTGAGAAACGTCAGTAATATGCCTTCACTCATGAATGCTGTGAGACCTGCTGAGTTCATCCAGCACTGAATGTACAATCTCATCTCATTGCATTGAAATACCACCCTTGGTATTTTTTCCTTTCTCCTCCTCGACCATGCACAAAACTTCAAAAGACTCATGAAACCATTGAGGATCTATGAACATGGCAGAGAAATATTTGACCATAAGGCATAGGAGCAAAAATAGACTTTTCAGCCCATCAAGTCTGCCCTGATGAGATGATCCATTTTCCCACTCAGCCCCACTGCCCGGCTGTCTCCCCATAACCTCTGATGCTCCATTTAATCAATCACTTATCAATCTCTGCCTTAAATACACCCAATGTTGCCTGTGGCAACAAATTCTGCAAATTCACCACCCTCCGGCTAAAGAAACTTTCCCACTTAGCTGTCATTTTACCATGTCTGTCTCTCTATCTCAGAAGCCCAAGAAAATTCAGCATGCCCCCAAATTCTCTTACCATCTTTCACAGATGCTGCATAACAACATAATCCTGTCCGGATACATCACTGTTTGGTACGAGAGCTGTTCTGCCCAAGACCGCAAAGAACTGCAGAGAGTTGTTGGATCTCCCAGAAGCCACTCTTTTTGGTTCCCTGCCCCATCCCCTTATTGACATGTCTGTCCATGCACTGCCAGACTGAGACCACTCGCAAATTGAAAGAATAACACCTCATATTCCAGGTGACATTAACATCATCTTCTCTGGTTTACATTAGCCCATAACCCCTCCCCATTCCCATAATCAGGTGGTCACACAAAGCAACCTCCCCTCCATCAACATGATCCATACCTCCGACTGACTCAGGAAAGCAGCTGAAATATTTAAGGACATTCCAACTTCATCATCTTCCCTCTTCTCTGCCCTTCCATCGGGCAGAAGATGCATGTACTTGAAAACAAGAATGATCTGGATTCAAGGATTTTTTCCTGCTTTTTTTCCCCTCCTTGTAGCATCTTAATTATGCTTAAATTATGCTTTATGTGACTGGGAAGCAGCAGCATATAAAATTTCATTGCATCTGTATATTGTTGTAATGAGTATGGCAATAAACGCTAATTCAGCCAGCACTGTATGTGAGGAGTGTTTACATACTTCCTGTGTCTTCCCATGGGTTTCCTCTGGGTGCTTCGGTTTTCTCTGCCATTTTTCAAAATGCACGGGGTGTGTTGCGATCAATAAGCATAGGCAGACACGAAGCGAGCGATGAAAGACTTTAATATCCAGAAACATCAGGCATATCTCTATATGCTTCTGGGCCGGATCCAAGACAGGAGACTTGGGCTATCGGCCTTTATTGTGAATCTATGGGGAGGAGTTACAGGGTCATAGGTGGGCCAGCCTGTGCAGTCTAGTGAGGTCACACCTGTACTACTGTGCACCACCACACAGAGGCTGTAGGTTAATTGGGCAATGCTTGTTGGATTCATTACTCACTCCTTTGATGACGGCGAGCTTATGGACACACACAAATATATTTCTCTTCATCAAACCATTCAGAACTTGAAAACCTTCCGTTTTTGGGACTGAAATAAGCTGTGCGCCCTGTAAGGTAAAACATCATGAGATGGGAATGTGTAGGGAGTTACCCTGTACAGGGCAGTAACAAGAAGGGGAGGTGTCCTTGTACTCCTGTTAGGTAAAACATCATGAGATGGGACCGGAGAAGGAGTCACCCAGTACTAAGGAGTAACAGAATGCATCCTTGTACTTACAAGATAAGAGAGACATTGATGGATTGAGAGGCAGGAAGCTAGCAGGGAAAGGATAGCAACAGTTTAAGAGAGACATTGATGGATTGAGAGGCAGGAAGCTAGCAGGGAAAGGATAGCAACAGTTTTAGTCATTGGACAAGTAATGATATGATGATGTTCTAAGCATGTATCCAAGGGTATAAAAAATCACCATTTTGCTGATAACGGCAGAATGCATTCTCCGACTAACATCGTTAGTCGCAAGTGTTACAATCCGGTAATAAAGAACAAAGAACCCTGATTTCGACTCAGCCTGGTGTTTGTCTCACTCATTCATGAACAAAGCAGACCTAACAGCCCCTCAGAATGAGTTGCAAATCTGTACTCGGAGTTATCTTTGCCCTTCGCCCCATTTTGAAAAGGAAAGTTTCATTGACTTCATGACAAATCTGCTCCACAGTATTATCAGAGCCTTAGGGCTGGTCATAGCAAATGCAGCAAAACATAACATGCTGGAGAAATACAGAAGGTCAAGGACCATTAGTGGGAGTAAATGAACTGTGAACGTTTTGGGCTGTAACCTACATCGGGTCTGGGAGTGCAGAGGGAGAGAGCCGGTCAACCACAGAGGGCGAGCAGTGATCAAATGTAGCAGAGGTTCAGTAAATATCCACCTGAAGGACAGAGAAAAAGATTGCATTGTGACTTGCTTCAAGTAGTCTGTCCGTTCTGCAGTACAGAAGGACAAAGAAGCATAACTGGAATATCATGGAATATTTTAAAATCCCTTGACCATGAGGTCTGGACTCAAGATGGAGATGCCTATGATTGGCAGCAAGGATGAGAGGTTGTCGACTCCGGGGAAGCAGAGGACTGGTGCAGGGCACCAGAAAACAGGGAGACCACTCCGCATTTGAGGAGGAGAAGCAGAGGATATGACGCTCGGGACGGTGACCGCAGCGGTGGACTAGTGAGGGGCTCTGAAATGGAAGAACTCACCGGCGATGGGCTGTTGGGGACTCAAGGCAAAGAAACCATGCAGGCTGTGCACTGCTAGACACTGCAGTCAAGGGACTCGAACCGGGTTGCAGACTGCCGAGACTGTTGGAATGGGATGTGAAAGGGAGGCTGGAGGCTTCCTGATTATGTCAGAGGTGAACATCAGGGGCTCGGGTAGCTGATGGTTCAGACTGAAGACTGAGTTTGCAAGAGTGCTGGAGACAAATCCATGAATTCTTAATGATCCTGGGGGGGGGGGAGGGTGGGGGGGTCTCTCTCTTTTCCTTCTCTTCCTCAAGCTGCAAGGTGTGCTGGGCAATTTTTGCTGTTGGCGAATCTTTGTCTGCCTTATGGTAGATGAAAGGAAATTTTGTAAAATGTCACATTTTCTGTTTTATTACATGACAATAAAATAATCTTGAACCTTGAATCATGAACCATAGGAATTGTGCATTTCTATCTTCCTGTGTCCTTGTTAATCCAGGATCTGCCTCATTACAGAAAAATCACAATTGGTACTTCAAACTCCTTCAGAGCTAGGAAGCTGACCCTCATTTTGTGCTTAATCAGCACGGGACTCCACCTCACAATGAATTTGCTTCAGGAGTATGGCATTCCAGAGCTTCTGGAGATGTCAAGAAACCTTCAGCAACGGAGGGCAACCAATGCGGCTATGTTAGAAATCTGAAATGAAAATAGAACCTCCTGAGAGAAAGGTTCAGATGGCATGTGTGGAGAGAGAATAAAAGAGTTCACATCTTCAGTCAATGGCACTTCATCTGAACTGGTAAGCCATATCTGAACTTAAACCAGGGAAGGGGAGCCATCCACAGCAATGAATTCCAGAAATTCATGACCCTCTAGATAAAGAGGTTCCTCCTCAATTCTGTTCCAAAGGGATAGTTTTGTATTCTGAAGCTGTAACCACAGGTTCAAGACTCCCCCACCATGCAAAACATCCTCTCCAGATCCACTCTATCCAGGCCTTTCACGATTCGATTAGTTTCAGTGAGATTCCCCATTTCAATTCTTCTGAGTGATTCATCCTCCACCACCAGACCCCATTGTTTCTCTTGCCTCCCTTTGTCTGCCATTGTTACGTACTAAACCAGTAGCAATAGGAATTCACCAAGACAATGGTATCTTCAAAACAATAATTTTGTTAATAACTATTAATAACATAACACTTCTTACTTAACCCCACTATGTGCAAGTGTGTGTGTGTGTGTGGGGGGGGGGGGGGTGGGGAACCAAAACCATTACAGTTGAAGTATAATTCTGAAGAGATGAACTTAAAGCTCAATCAGCTTTGTTTCGAAACTCAAATCTTTAAAATTTTGCTCAACAGCATTTATAGATTAGGAGGGAGGCTTCAGATTCCTCACCTCATGAATTTCTTCTAGAGTAGTTTTCAAAGAATTGTTTCTTCATACAAATGATTTCTCCCTTCTTACTTGAAGGTTACAGAACTTGTTTTCTTCCATGATTTCACAAACATGTTGAAAAGAACACAGTAAGACTGCCCACTCTTTCTCTCTCTAAAAGAGACAGTTGGAAGAGGCATTCTCTTTCAAAAAACACTTATTTCTGTGCTCTTCTTTGACCTGGTTATTGTACTTCAATCCTTTTTTTAAACTTTATTTAATATTTTCAAAACAAAAACTTTTACAAAATCCATAATATAAAAATGAGAACTAGAACTATCCCAGCCCTCCCCCCACCCTCAACAAACCCCACAAGGGAAGCATTGAAAAAAAAATACATACAGCAGTTTAAGATATTATTAAATTCATACATTTCAAATAAGGTGACACCATCTTAACAAAAAAAATCATAATTATCATGCAAATTAAATGTTATTTTCTCCATATAAATACAGGACCTCAACTCGTTTTGCCAACGATTTACATTTATCTCAGCTTCGTCTCTCCTGGAAGTCGCGACACATTTACGCGCTACAGCCAATGCTAAACGTAAAAATGCTGTCTGAAACTTATCTAACCACAAGTCCATAAATGGAACAATATAACCCAACAAAAACATTTTGGGATCTAATAAGAATTGAATTTTGAACAAATTTTGAAGAAATTCCCTAATTTTATACCAAAATGATTGAACTTTATCACAAAGCCAAACAGAAGGTAAAGATGTTCCAACACATGATCCACATCTAAAACATGACTCTGAATTATTAAATCCATATTTTTTCAATTTCTCAGGGGTTAAATAGTGCTAATGCAAAAAATTATAAATAATCATACTATATCTTACGTTAAACAATTTATTCACACCATCAAAACACATAATCTCCCAGTCAACCTGATTAATATCGCAAATTAAATCATTTTCCCATTTAATCCTGGATTTATCTAAATTTATTTTATCCATAGTGTCTTGTAACAACGCATACATCTCTGAAATAAAACCCTTATCTGAAAAATGAGAGATCATAAACTCAAATTTCGTTAACCTCGGAATTTTCATTTCTCTTCCAAAATTATCTTTAATTAACTCTCTGATTTGATAATAAACAAACAAAGAATTCACTGAAATCCCAACTTTCTCTCTAAGTTGATTAAATGATAACAATTTACCCTCTTCAAATCAATCCTGTAATAAATTTATTCCTTTAATCTGCCATTTTCCTAAAAAATTATTATTCAATGAAAAACAAATCAATTAATTTTGATATATTGGGGCTTGAACTGATATTTTACTTTTTGAGCCTATTAATAAATTTCTTTTGGTCCAAATCTCTAACAAATGTTTCAAAATTGGTACATTATATCTGTGTAATAAAAAAGAATTCCATTTGAATACAAATTGATGTGGACAAGGTTCCAATATACCAGCCAATTCTATCCTGGTGCAACTAGTGGGGCACGAAACATCCAACATATGATTAATAAATCTTAATTGAGCTGCTTCATAATAATTTTGAAAATAGGGTCATTGCAAACCTCCCAAAGTATATTTCCAGGTCAATTTATGTATCGCTAACATGGCTAATTTTCCCTTCCATAAAAATTCTTGAACTACTTTATTTAAATCTTGAAAAAAAGATTTCAAAAGAGAACAAGGAATTAATTGAAAAAATTCTGAATTTGTGGAAAGATATTCACCTTAATACAATTTACTCGACTTATTAATAACAGATGTAAATCCTTCCATTTAATCAAATCAGCTTTGATCTTTCTCATTAACGGTACATAATTTAAATTATACGATGATTGAATATTTATATCCATCATTATCCCTAAATACTTAATTTTATCAGTCCAATGGAGTTTAGTAATTTGTTTACACTGGTCGTAATTTCCTTCAGAAATTGGTAATATATCACTTTTGTCCCAGTTCAATTTATATCCTGATAATTTACCATATTGTTCTAAACATTCTTTCAAGTAAATTAAAGATCATTCCGGATTAGTTAAATATACCAAAATGACATCAGCAAATAGATTAATCTTATATTTATCATCTACTATTCTTATACCTCCATTATTCTCATTATTTCTAATAGCCTGAGCTAACGGTTCAATGATCATTGCAAATAGAGCTGGCGACAACGGACAACCTTGACGAGTTGAATGTGAAAATTTAAAGAAAGAAGAGGTTTGACCATTTGTTGTCACCCTAGCAACAGGATTATTATATAATGCCTTCACCCAACCAATAAAAAAGGGTCAAAACTATATTTTTCTAAAACTTTAAATAAAAAATTCCATTCGACCCAATCAAAAGCTTTTTCAACATCTAAAGCAACTACCATTGGTAGGTTAGGTTGCTGATGTGAAGCATTGATCAGTGAAATCACTCTAAGATTTTTATCAGAAGCTTACCTATTTTTAATAAAACCAGCCTGATCAGCATGTACCAATTGTGGTAAATACTTAGCAAGTCTATTCGCCAATAATTTTGCTATTATTTTATAATCTACATTTAATAAAGAAATTGGCCGATATGAAGCTACATTCAAAGGGCCTCTATCTTTTTTTGGTATAATTGTTATTATTGCACCTAAACATGAATTTGGTAAAGCTTGTCCCTGTGTTACCTAATGAGGACAGATAGAGGACAGATCATCATAAAAAAAATCTTTATAAAATTCAACAGCAAACCCATCGTCTCCTGGTGATTTCCCATTAGGCATTTGTTGAATAACATCCTTTATTTCTAAATCTGTAAAAGGAGAATCCAATTTCCTTACATAATCTTCCCCTAATATTGGCAAATTTAATTCTGACAAAAAAGATTCAATGGAACCATCATCTCGAACTCCCTCAGAAGCATATAATTTCTGATAAGATGATAACAATTGGTCATTGATTTCCTGAGGTTTAAAAGTAACTGAGTTATCCCTCCTTGCAGCGTTAATAGCTCTTGATGCTTGTTCTGTTTTCAGTTGCCACGCTAAAACTTTTGGGGCTCTGTCCCCTAACTCAAAATAACATTGTTTAGATCTTTGATTCAAACATTCAAATTGATATGTTTGTAGTGTATTATATCATAACTTCAATTTAGTCAAAACTGCCTTATTATCCTCTGTACAATTCCTCTGAGATTCTTTTTCCAAATCAGCTATCTGTTTTTCCAATGACTGAGTATCTGCCAAAATTTTCTTCTTTTCCTTTGATGCATAGCTAATAATTTGACCATGCATCCCATAAAGTAAAATGACTCTGAACTGTATTCCTATTCAAATTCAAAAAGGAAACAATTTGATCCTTAATGAATTTCACAAATTCCATTTTTTTTGATAACATTGCATTAAACCTCCACCGAAAAGTTGATTGAATTACTTCTGGCCCAACACAATAAATGAATAACAATGAATGATCAGAATTTATTCTACTCTTATATTCAGCTTGAATAAAATGAAATTGCAAATGTGCTGATGCCAAAAAAAGTCAATCCTTGAAAATGAATCATGACACGAAGAATAAAATGAAAAATCTTTCTCAGTAGGGTTTAACCTTCTCCAAACCTCTTTCATCAAGGAAACCAGTTGGACCGCTGCTTTTGATTTTTTTCAAGGTTTTCGGAGATTTATCCAATAATAGATCTAATACACAGTTGAAATCTTCCCCAATCAAAATATTTTCTTTTGCTTTACTTAAAGTTAAAAAAGCTTCAGACACAAACTGTTCATCATCAATATTAGGTGCATACACATTCAACAAGGACCATGACTCAGCAAACAATTTACAATTAATCATTAAAATTCGGTCAGCTGATTCCACCAAAGATTCAAATTCAAATGGTATATTCTGATGAATCAAGATCGCCACTCCTCTTGCTTTCGAATTGAAAGAAGATGAAATTACATGACCGACCCAAGCCATCTTCAATTTTAAATGTTCTTTTTTAGTTAAATGAGTTTCCTGCAAAACTGCAATATCGACTTTCATCTTTTTTATATAGGCTAAAACACATTTACGCTTAATCAGGTTATTAAATCCCTGCACATTAAATGTTGCAAAGTTCAAACTAGACATTGCTATCAAAATAAAGTTAAAACAAAATAAAACCCACGCCTTCTATTCCTTCTATCCACAAAACCCCCATAAGAAAAATTAAAGCTCCCCTAACCCTAACCCTAACCCTTGCTAAATAGCCTCTAAATTAAACAGCCACTAAACTCCCCCCCCCAACAAAGTAAAATTTACACAAATAAAAAGGTGTTCTTGAAAAAAAAAGTAGAGACTGCAAAAGTAGTAACTCCCTGCTTAACTGGGTGTGGAAAGAAATAACCCCCATTCCACCCCCCCCACAGGTGGCAGACGACTTCTGAAAGCTTCAGCAACATCCATCCCCCCATCCGGACTTATAAAATTATGAGTCTAAGTGAGCTCACAGCCCCAATGAATTCAATCCCAAGGCTTGTTCCGGATCATCAATATCAATCAAACTCTTTGACATATTTGCCTTCCTTTTCCCATTTCCATTCTTCTTATCAGGTGTCTTCCTCTTAGGTGAAGAGTGCCTTTCAGTAGCCCTGTCTGGCAAAGAATTGGTGAACATTAAAGCATCACGATCACTCTCAAAAAACTGTGACTGGAAATTACCATAAAAGAACTTCAAAACTGCAGGGTATCTATAAGAAAATTTATAACCCTTCCTCCAAAGCACCTCTTCAGCAGAATTGAATTCTTTACGCCTTTTAATAATTTCTTGACTTAAATCCAGATAAAAGAAAATCTTATTTCCCTGTACCATCAATGGAGACTGATATCTACGTGCATTTTGGACCGCTACTCTCAAAATAGTTTCCCTATCTCGATACCGTAAACATCGAATCAAAACAGCTCATGGAGGTTGACCCGGATATGGTTTACTTCTTAAGGCTCTATGGGCCCTATCTAATTCTAAACCTTCTGGAAAAAATTCCAATCCCAATGCTTCAGGGATCCATTAAAAAAAATTATTGGATCTGAACCCTCAATTCTTTGGAATTCCCATTATTTTAACATTATTCCGGCAGCTTTGATTTTTGAAAGAATCTGTCTTCTTCAATAACTCCTTCTTCTGGATTTCCCATCCAAAAAAAGAGTCTTTCACTTTTTCTATTTTTTCATTATTACGTTCCACTTGTTCTCTACAGACTTGAAAGGCACCTTCCATTTTCTTAAAATTGTCTTGAACTGAATCCAGCATATTCAAGCATCTATTAACATCAGCTTTAACAACAGTTTTTTAACAGAAGAAACTTCTTCACAAATATTATTCATTTTTTTAGTCGTATTCATAAATCCATGATCAATCTGAGTGGACATTTGTGTTGACATTTTACCCATTTGATGAGCTATGGATTCCAAAATTGTAAAAACAGCATCAAATGTAGTGTCACGAGTCTCTCCTTGAGGCCGACCTCCTTTCACTTCAGTCAATGATTCTTCTTCCATTTCTTCAGTTTGAAATGAAGTTTTTCCTTGTTGTTCTTTTGATTCTGCCATCGATTTCATCACCTTACTTCTGGTCTGCATACCTACAGGTCCAGACCTGACATGTTCAGGCCGTTGCCGGCCAACTTCACTGACAGCCCAAACCCTGTCCAAAAGATCGCGGACTTGGGATGCACCGCGCTGCCTTGGACCTCTGCGCCGCCGGGACACGCAGCGGTGTCACGCACCGGGCCTGACACTGTAGACTCCGGCAACTCTACAACGCGCCCGTCATTGCAGGCACACTGATCAAGATAAGAAGAAAAAAATTGGAAGCCCAGCGCCATCTTGCGAGGGCGCCGGGGTAATACTTAAGCGAGCTGGAGTGCGTTGCTGCTTAGGTGGCTGTCCAATCGATTCCGTGGATTCCACTTGGTAAGTAGGCCTCATTTCTTCTGTACTCTTAAAAGGAAGTTTCTTCTGAATCTGTGCTTTTCATTTCTTTGTATTAGTAGCCATTGTAGTCTTTTATCATTCAGACAATTTCAGAGCAAACTTTCAAGACTTTTAAAAATATTTTAATTTAGGTATTTATTAGTCCAACTGGGAGAAGATGGAATTACACTTCTTGTTCCTCCGCCATCAGGCCTTGCCCCACCCCCCCTTGTATTTCAATCCTGTGTGATTAAAGGATGGCCAAGCAACTGTTTCAATCCTGTGTTATCTATAGGAAGGTAAGGTATCTTCTGCCTTCAGTTTGAAATTAGTTCCTTCATATTCAAAAATGCTTTCTGTCTTGAAGCGTCTTTACCACATGGCATGACATCGTTCCTGTCTTTGAAGTTTAAATTCCAGGTATTTATGAGCTCATGTGATTATGAGTTGTCTGCACAGCTCAACCAGCAAGTGGCTTCCTTGTGCACACAGCTGTTTCTCCAACAAACATTCATTGCTCCAGCAATTGAATGGACAATCACTCCAGCTCTTTGATTGTTTAGACAGCTTCCACCAAATAACGGCTTAACAGACATTTTGATTTTCATAATTGTTTCTCTCTGAGTGTAATTTTGTCTCTGTAAATGTGCCCTGTCTATCCTAAAACTAACATCACTAAGAAATATATAATAAATAAAGATTAATAATAACACATCCGTCTCATCCGTCTGCCAATATTCTGCCTCTGTCCATCATTCTTCACCTCTCCTTCATCCACTTATCCCACATGGCTTTCCTGTTCTCCCCACCCCAACCTTGTCCATTTTTATGAAAATGGAGATGTTTGTCCTCCATCTCCTTAGTCTCGATAGAAGTTTCCTGCTAAAAATGTCTACAATTCTTTTTCACCCATTGATGCTGCTTGACCCACTGAGTTCCTCTGGCCGACTAAAATAGCATCTGGATGGGCACTTGTGTGATCAAGGCAACACAGCCTGTGAATCTCTTACTAATTACCCGATGGCCAGGTACTCGACGGTCCGCATGGTGGACCAAGAGGTCAAGTTTTATGCTGCTTGACTGTGACTCTACACTCCCAGGTCAGAGGGGCAGAGAATTAAAGTGTCACGCGACCTGTGTGCCATGTTTATTTAAACAGTGTAACGTGCAGATAATCAAAAATGTCATGGCTGACATCGCATTTATTAAAATATAATCCAAAAGGATTCTCAATTTCTCAGAGAATCTGTCACTACAATATATATGAAGCCATCCATCATCTATTAAACAAGAATAACTTCCCTAGTCAGGTGACAGAGACCAAAACATTGTAAGTAAAATATAACCTGCTGCCAAGTTCTTGTAGTGTAGTGGGATCTTTGGTAAGCACTTAGTTTTCCCACAGTTTTATTTTATATAATGCCCCAAAAATGTCCATAAGTCCATAAGATGTGGAAGCAGAATAAAGCCATTCAGTCCATTGAGTCTGGGCTATTCTAATCATGGCCGATGTATTTTTCCTTTCAATCCTGCTGTCCTGTTTTCTCCTGTAACTTTTGGACGCCCCAACTAATCAAGAACCCATCAACGTCTCTACTTTTAAGACTTTTAAGTCTACCCAATAATGAATTCCTTCGATTCACCACCCTCTGGCCGAACAAATGACTCCTCACCTCTGTTCGAATGGGGCACCCTTTTATTCAGAGGCTGTTGCCAGCCCTTCTAAATAAAAAAATTAATTTAAATTTTGACGTACAGCATGGTAACGGGCCATTTTGGCCCACGGGTCCATGCCACCCAATTTACATTGAATTAACCTACACCCCCAGTACATTGCGAACAGTGGGAGGAAACCGGAGCTTCTGTGGAAAACCCACACAGACACGGGAAGAAGGTACAAGCTTCTTACAGGCAGCATGGAATTTGAACCCTGGTGCAGTAAAGGCATTAGGCATGCATGTGCTGTGACCACACCTTGACTGATTTAAACCCTTTTTGCCAGTGAAGAGGTGCAAACACCTTTTCTGGCAGCGTTACCAATGGCATACCTTTCGAAAATGGCACATTATCAGGTTGTTGAAGTTGCTGCACAGTCGGTCCTCATTCAGTTTTCTTTTTCCATTAAGTCAGGGATCAGAGCTTGGGTAATGTGCCGAGCATGGAAAAGCTCCCCAATTTCCTAGTCCGTCTTGCTCAAAAAGCTCCCCAATTTCCTAGTCCATTAACCTGCCGTCTTGCTCAATTTCTAGCTCCATTGCAGTGTGAGAGAGTAAAGGGGGAGAGTGTGGATTTACCACTCAGATTATCCACGATGTGTGAGTCACAGAGTGCTGACTGACCCAGCTTGTGTTTCTGTAAATTAAGGCCATTTTTTTTTGGCCACAAGAATGGACTGAGGGGGAACTGGGAAGGAATGTTAGGGGAGGAGGTGTGGAATAAAATGGGATCAATGTCGGGTAAGTGATAGCGAGTTCTTGACGATCAGCATGCACACAGTGAGCCGTGTTCCATCTTTGATTTCGAACCAAGCTACTGTAATGTGTATGTGTAATTGCATAAATTCCTATGCCAGGGCCCTACAGGGAGGTAGGATCAGAATCAGGATTTATTGCCATGAACCAAGCCATGACATTTGGGGTTTGCAGCAGCGTCATTGAAAAAACATACATATTATAACCATCTTACGACGTTACTATAAAAAATAAAATAATAATAACAATAAGTAGTGCACAAAAAGTCAGCCCGGGTCTTTGGTTCATTATTCATTCAGGAATCTGATGGCAGCGGGGAAGAAGCTGTCCTTGTGCCATTGAGTGCTCGTCTATACCTATACCTTTTCAACATTAGTAGCAAAGTGAAAGAGGGTAATGCGCTATCAATAATTTTCCCCACCATGACTACCAGCCCCCCCACATCTCCATCAGGCACACAAAACTCAAAACGGTAAACCAGTTGACCTATCTCGGCTGCACCATTTCATCGGATGCAAGGATCGACAACGAGATAGACAACAGACTCGCCAAGGCAAATAGCACCTTTGGAAGACTACACAAAAGAGTCTGGAAAAACAACCAACTGAAAAACCTCACAAAGATAAGCATATACAGAGCCGTTGTCATACCCACACTCCTGTTCGGCTCCGAATCATGGGTCCTCACCTACGGCTCCTAGAACGCTTCCACCAGCGTTGTCTCCGCTCCATCCTCAACATTCATTGGAGCGCTTTCATCCCTAACGTCGAAGTACTCGAGATGGCAGAGGTCGACAGCATCGAGTCCACACTGCTGAAGATCCAGCTGCGCTGGGTGGGTCACATCTCCAGAATGGAAGACCATCGCCTTCCCAAGATCGTGTTATATGGCGAGCTCTCCACTGGCCACCGTGACAGAGGTGCACCAAAGAAAAGGTACAAGGACTGCCTAAAGAAATCTCTTGGTGCCTGCCACATTGACCACCGCCAGTGGGCTGATATCGCCTCAAACCGTGCATCTTGGTGCCTCACAGTTTGGCGGGCAGCAACCTCCTTTGAAGAAGACCGCAGAGCCCACCTCACTGACAAAAGGCAAAGGAGGAACACCAACACCAACACCCAACCCCAACCAACCAATTTTCCCCTGCAACCGCTGCAACCGTGTCTGCCTGTCCCGCATCGGACTTGTCAGCCACAAACGAGCCTGCAGCTGACGTGGACATTTACCCCCTCCATAAATCTTCGTCCGCGAAGCCAAGCCAAAGAAGAAAGAAGAACTTCAAAAGACTGGAAGTTACCAGACCATAGTGTTTTATTCCCATAAGACTAAATATGCACTCATGTTGCTGGCCCGATTCCAGGGTTTGTACTGGAGGAGGGACTTGGGCGTAACCGCCTTTATTAGGGAATTCCAAGGGGAGGAGCCACAGGGTTAGCCAGCAAGGAGACGGGCCGGCTATGCACACAGAGACAGTACAATGGAACAAATAGCATTACTGTGGTATCACCACAGAGGGCATGGCCTTGATGGTGAGGGTCTTTGACAATAGAGGTTGCTTTTTTTAAAACACCGTCTCATGTAGATTTCCTCGATGGAGTGAAGTCTGGTGCCTGTGATGTTGCAGGGCAAGTTAACAATCCTCTGGGGTTTATTCTTGTACTGAAAATTAGCACCTCCATACCTGGCAGGGATGCAACCAGCCAGAATGCTCTCCATGGTACACATGTAGAAGTTTACAAGAGTCTTTGATGACATACTGAACCTCCTCAGACACTTCACAAAGTATAGCGGCTGGCGAGCTTTCTTTGTGATTGCATCAACGTGGAGGCTTCAGGACAGATCCTCGGAGATGTTGACACCTAAGCATTTGAAGTTCGTGATCCTCTCCACTCCTGAGCTCTTGACGAGGACTGGCTCGTGTTCCTCTGACTTCCTCCTGAAGTCCACAATCATCTCCTTGGTTTAGCTGATATTGAGCGCAAGGTTGTTGCCTCTTCACCATTCATCGAGCTGATCGATCTCCCTCCTGTACCCTTCCTCTTTGCTGATTGTGATTCTCCCGACAAATGTGGTGCCACCTGCAAACTTGTAGATGGCAGTGGACTTGTGCCTGGCCACACAGTTGTAGTGTATAATGAGTAGAGCCGTGGGCTAAACACACATCCTTGGGGTGTGTCTGTGTTGTAATCAGTGAGGAGGAGATATTATTTCCAATTCATACGGACTGTGGTCTTCCAATGAGAAAGTCAATGGTCCAATTGCAGAGGGGGGGTACAGAGACCTAGAGTTTGTAGCTTCTTGACCAGTACTGAGGGAATAATGGTGTTGAAGGCTGAGCTGTAGTCGATGAAGAGCCGCCATATGTTTGATTTGCTGTTTTCGAGGTGGTCCAGAGTTGAGTTGCGAACCAGCGATATTGTATCTGCTGTTAGATAAATTGCAGTGGATCCAGTTCTTTACTTAGTTACGTGTTAATTTTGGCCATGACCAGCATTTCATCTCAAAGCATTTCATCACAGTACAAGTCACTGGGCGATAGTCGTTGAGGCAGCCCATGCTGGGTACTGGGATGATTGATGCCCTTTTGAAGCTGGTGGGAACCTATCATTCCCGCAATGAGTGGTTGAAAATGTCTGTGAACACTCCAGCGAGTTGGAGTGCCAGTTACACCATCAGGCCCTGTCACTTTGCAAGGGTTCACCCTCTTGAATGTTGTTCTGACGTCACCCTCAAAGACAGATTTCACAGGGTCTTCAGGCTTTTCAAGGATTCCAGTAGGCCCTGTTTGGTTCTTCTTCTCAAAGCGGGCATAGAAGATGTTCATCTCATTGGGTAGTGAAGCATTAAAGCCATCTATAGCATTTGCCCTCACTTTGAAGGCTGTAATGGCCTGCACTCGCTGCCATAGTTGGCGTGTATCTGTTTCTGTCTCTAGTTTTCTTCAGAATTTCCACTTGGCTTCAGAGATGGCCTTGTGCAGGTCATACCTGGACTTCTTGTACAGGTCTCGATCCCGGCCTTAAACGCCCTTGTTCTCACTCTCAGTAGGTTGTGGATTCTCTGATTCATCCAGACCTTCTGGTCGGGGAACACCCAGTATTTGCGAGTGGGCACACACGTATCCATACAGATCTTCGTGAAGTTGGTGACATCTGTTGTATATTCATTCAAGTCATTGGATGAGCTCTTGAATATGTCCTAGTCCACTGATTCAATGCAGTCCTGCAGATGCCTCTCTGCCTCCCTCGATCACACCTTTGCTATCTTTACCACTGATGCAGGGGTCTTCAGTCTCTGCTTGTATGTCAGGAGTAGGAGTACAGACTTGCTGAAGTGCAGTCGTGGTATGGTTCAATATGCATTTTTCATGGTGGTGTTCTAATGGTCGAGTGTATTGTCTCCCCTCGTCTTGGCTGTGATATGTTGGTGGTAGTTTGTCAGGTTGGCCTGATTGAAGTCTCCCACATCAGTTGTGCTGTCTCATGCATGTTAATCATAGTCCCCAGTTCCTCCAATGCCAGCCTGATGTTAGCCTGGGGCGGAATGTACATTGCAACCAGGATGATAGTGGTGAGCTCCTTTGGCAGGTAGAATGGGCGACACTTGATTGCCAGATGTTCCAGGCCAGGGGAGCATGACTGGGATATGACTGTCACGTCTGTGCACCACGAGGAATTGATGATGACACACACGCCGCCCGTTTCTGTGCTATTTTGTTCCATGGACTGTGTGAAACCTGGGTTGCAGCTTGAGAGGTGGAGAGGCATTTTGAATGCCAGTGTGCAGGATGGCACAGGGAAGTCTGCCAGGGTATTAGGCAGCTGTCCAAACTTGATGACAACGGTGAACGACACTACCTAGTACTTTATTTTCGCCATGGGTATCCAATCCCCACACACCTCCTGGAGTGGTCTTCTGAAATAGTAACTCCTGGGATCTTGAAGCTTTCAACCCTCTTCACCTCCGTCCCATCAATGTAATCAGATGTTTAGTGCCTTGGCCTCTCTTTCCTAAAATCAACAATAAATTCCTTTGTCGTGGTGACATTGAGAGCAAGATTGATGGTCTGGCACCAGCCAACCTGTTTCACTATTCAGTAAGATCAGGTCATGCCTCATCCCCCTTTTATCCACTGTTCTCCATAATCCTTAATTCCTCTATTCAAATAAATAAAGTGTTATTTATATATGTAGATTATATAAAACAAGCTTCCTTCTGTCTTTCCTCATATAAGCCTATCAGGGCTTGTCCAACAGATTTTAGAAGTATAGCATATTCAGACAATACTTCTGAATTCTGAAGACTGGCTCAAGACTGGCTTAAGGGGTACCAGGTTTAGGAAACTGGGATGCGAGAGGGCGCTGAGTTTTCCGGAATGTGTCGGAAGTTAGGATCTGGGTCTCGTGCTACTGATGGTTCAGATTGACATCTGTGTGGCTGCGGACGCTGGGGGAGCACTGGAGGTGAATCCATGGACACTTAGCGACTCCGGAGGGGCCTTACGTTTGCTTCTCTTTCTCTGACTGGAAGGGGCGCCAGGCAATTTCTGCTGGTGGCAAATCTTTGTCTGCCCTACGGCAGGCTAAAGTTAATTTCATGTACTATTACACCGGTTTTAACACATGACAATAAAGGAATTTGAATCTTGTATTTTCCGTTAGATTTGTTGGTGAATGACTTGTATTGATGACCAATAGTCACGTCCATCCTCAAAGGTTGAAACATGGCCTTTTTGACCTTCCCATCTCTTAAAAACCAAATATTTTGTCACTTGTCAGAAATCTTTTCTCAAGGCAAGAGGCCCATTTTGGGTGTCCTTTCCAAATACATATAATTGCTTTTCTGATTTTGTATTTTGTTGGCCCATACACGGTTCTCCAGGTATTGGCACAGCAGAATGTCCCCTCCTTTGTCTTTAAATGTAATCTCTGGTATTTTGTTTCCTTTTTTCACATGGTTCCTTTCGAACTTCAGCACAGTTTATAGAAATCAATGATTATCTCTGAGATTCGTTGGCTCTTCTCTCCCACCTAAACTTCCAACCTGCCACACTGTACAATCTCACGCATATCTGAATCCTGAACTTTACTTTCTTCCTTGGTAAATCACAAAATTCTGTAGACACCAAGATTGAAGCAAAAACACAGAATGCTGGAGAAGCTCAGCATGTCCTTTAGTAGTAAAGGCAAAGGTACAAAACAGAAATTTTGGGCCTTGTGCCCATCGTCAAAGTAATTTCTTCCTTGAGTTGATTATATCCTTCCTACCAGCCCCAGTGCAATCCCCATTGGTAATACTTGCAAATTTAGAAATGATTATTTTGATACCGGAACATCTTTTCCTTGCAATCCTATGAGCTCTACACTTGATGGTCAGGGGTGAACTGTTGGTCTGTTCTCAGAAGAACACCATACTAAACATGGTACTTAGTGGCAATGAGCTTAAAACTTTAAACAAAAAAAATCACAAGTTGTGAACAGCAATGAACAGCAGCGGTGCTGCTGCTGGTGCAGGCCTGGGAGAGTGGGGAGTGGAGAATTAGAGCTGCTCAGCAGGGTCCTACCCCCTGGTCCTGAGGCCAATGGAGGAGAATCACCTTATTTTCCATCTGGATACTCTCCAACCAGATGCATTAACATTGACCTCCAGTTTTTGCTAGTCTACTCTCTGTTCTCCCTCCCTTTCTATTCCCGCTTTCCTCTTCGCCACCCCCTTCCCTTCCATTCACAGAGCCACCTCCCCTCCCCCCGTTTTCTGGTGTGCCCTTATCCACCTATTGCCTCCTGCCTTTCGGTCTGTACCCCGCGCCCCCACGGTTTTAATCAGATGTGTGCCTATGTTTTGCTCACATCCTGATGAAGGGATCAAGCCCAAAACCTTGGTTATGTATCTTTATCTTTGCTATATAAACTGCACGGTTTGACCAGTTGTATTTCTCCAGTGTTGTCTTTGCCTTGCAATCGCGGTGCCTGCGGGCTTTCGTGTTTTATTCCTGATGCAGATGGCTCAGCACAGGCTTTAAATGGCCTGTTAAAGGAGCAATGGTGTTTTTTTTAAATTCTGCAACTACAGAGCTCTGAGCTCAAGATGGCAACGCCTGTGCTGGACATCCAGAGAAGCAGCAGACTGGTGTAGACTTCAGATTTATTGTCAGAGCACATGTATGACATCACAAGCCACCCTGAGATTCCTTTTTCCTGCGGACGCGGCAGAATTACTCCTAATTGGTAGGGCAAAAAATAAACTGTACACAGTGTGAATGTGTAAACAACCAAAAGAAGATTGTAAGCAGATAAGGAATGTAAACAAACTGTGCGATACAAAGAGAGCAAAGAAAATCAATGAAGTGCACAAGTAAGAGTGTCGTTGAGGCGTCTGATAGTGGAGGGGTAACAGCTGTTCCTGAACCTGATGGTGCGAGTCTTGTGGCACCAATACCTCTTTCCTGATGGCAGCAGCGAGAACAGAGCGTGTGCTGGGTGGTGTGGGTCATTGATGATTGCTTCTGCCCCCTGTGGCAGTGTTTCCTGTAGATGTTCTCCAGAATGGGGAGGGCTTTGGCTGTGATGTCCTGGACTGTGTCCAGTACCTTTTGGAGGGCTTGATGCTCAGGAGTTTTGCTGTCCCCATACCAGTCCGAGATGCAGCTGGTCAGCACACTTTCCACCACACATCTGTAGAAATTTGCCAGGATTTCTAGTGTCATACCAAACCTACACAAACTCCTGAGGAAGTCGAGGTGCTAACGTGCCTTCTTCATGAATCAGTGAGAATTCCGCTCCCCCCACCTCCACCCATTGAAAAGGAGAAGCAGAAGGGATGACCGTACAGGAAGGGTCACTACACTAGCAGACCATGGAGGGACTCAGTAGCTGAAGGACCCACATAGGCTGCGGGCTGCTGAAGACTGGCTCATGGGAACCTAATATTGGAACTGGGATTCGAGAGGTTGCCGTGGACAAGAAGGGTTCTTGGGCACTAAAGGCTTCAAAGGTGTTGTCTTGGAGCTCAGGTTGTCAATGGTTTGAACAGGAGTCTGTGTGGCAAGTTAACGTTCCAGGATACATTTGTTTTAGATGTGATAGATCAGGGGGTAAAAAAGGGGGAGGAGTTGCTCTGCTTGTTAAGGAGGACATTACTGCCGTGAGGTGGCAAGATGGTCTGGAGGGATCGTCCAGTGAGGCTGTTTGGGTGGAATTGAGGGGTGAGGGAGGCATGAGGGTGCTAATAGGGGTGTATTACAGACCACCAAATGGGTCAAGAAAACTAGAGGAACAAATGTGTAGAGAGATAACGTATATGTGTGAGAATCATAAGGTAGTGATCATGGGAGATTTTAACTTCCCTCACATTGATTGGGATTCCAATACAGTTAGAGGGCTGGATGGGCTAGAGTTCATTAAATGTGTTCAAGATTGTTTTCTGAATCAATTAGTAGAAGAACCGACTTGGGACAGTGTAATACTGGATCTCCTGTTAGGGAACAAGCTAGGTCAGGTATCAGACATTAATGTTGGAGATCCAATTGGGTCTAGTGATCATAATTCTGTTAGTTTTAAGGTAGTTTTAGGGAAGAGCAAGGAGAGGCCTAAAGTTGAGGTTCTGGATTGGAGAAGAGCAAATTTCAAAGGAATAAGAAGGAATTTGGGGAGTATTGAGTGGGACAGGATATTTTCAGGTGAGGGTGTAAATGAGAAATGGAGGATATTCAAAAAAGAAATTTTGAGGGTACAAAGTAGTTATGTCCCAGTGAGGATCAAAGGAAAGTCTGGAATCATAGGGAGGCTTGGTTTTCAAGGAATATTGGAAATTTGGTTAGGAGAAAAAGTGAGGTGTACAAAAGGTATAAAGAACAGAGAGCTTACAATTTGAAGGAGGACTACAAGGAATGTAGAAGGAATCTTAAGAAAGAAATTAGAAAGGCCAAAAAAAGGCACGAAGAGGCTTTGGCAGACAGAGTAAAAATAAATCCAAAGGGTTTCTTTAAGTACATTAAAAGTAAAAGATTAGTGAGGGATAAAATTGGACCCCTTGTAGATAGGGAGGGTAGGCTGAGTGAGAAGTCAAAGGAAATGGGGGAAATTTTGAATGATTTCTTTGCCTTGGTATTCACTAGGGAAAAAAATATTGAACCAGTTGAGGTAAAGAAAAATAGTGGGGAGGTAATGAAGCATATAAGGATAACCGAGGAGGTAGTGATGGCTGTGTTGAAAAAGATAAAGGTGGATAAATCTCCGGGACCGGACAAAATATTCCCAAGGACACTCAGGGAGGCTTGTGGACAGATAGTGGTGCCATTAACAGAGATATTTAGGATGTCACTGGCCACGGGGGTAGTGCCCAAAGGATTGGAGGGTGACACATGTGGTTCTGCTGTTTAAGAAAGGGTCTAAATGTAAACCTGGGAATTATAGGCCCGTGAGTCTGACGTCTGTGGTGGGCAGGTTGATGAAAAGTGTTCTGAGGGATGGTATTTACAATTATTTGGAGGTAAACATAGAAACATAGAAGATAGGAGCAGGAGTAGGTCATTCGACCCTTCGAGCCTGCTCCACCATTCAACGAGATCATGGCTGATCTTAAAGTTCAGTACCCCCTCCCCGCCTTCTCTCTGTAACCTTTAATACCCTTATACTGAAGAAATAGATCTAATTCCCTCTTAAATAGATTTAATGAACCTCCCTCTACTGCCCTCTGTGGCAATGAATTCCACAGATTCACCACCCTCTGGGTCAAGAAATTCCTCCTCATCTCGGTCCTAAATGGTTTGCCTATTATCCTCGAACCATGGCCCCAAGTTCTGGACACCCCCACCATTGGAAACAACCCTTCCGCATCCATTCTGTCCAGTCCTGCCAGAATTTTATAGGTCTCTATGAGATCCCCTCTCAATCTTCTAAACTCCAGCGAGTACAATCCCAATTTGCGCAATCTTTCCTCATAAGTCATTCCTGCCATTCCAGGTATCAGCCTGGTGAATCGCCTCTGCACTCCCTCCATTGCAAGAACATCCTTCCTTAGATCAGGACCAAAACTGCACACAATACTCCAGGTGGGGTCTCATCAAGGCCCTGTACAGCTGCAGTAAGGTATCCTTGTTCCTATACTCAAAACCTCTTGATATGAAGGCCAACATACCATTTGCCTTTTTAACCGCCTGCTGTAACTACATGCTCGCCTTCAGAGAATGGTGTACAAGTACCCCTAGGTCTCTCTGCACTTCCCCATCTCTTAATCTGTTGCCATTCAAATAGTAATCTGCCCTCCGGTTTGTATTACCAAAGTGGATAACCTCACATTTATCCACATTGTAGTGCATTGCCATGTATCTGCCCACTCCCTCAATTTATCCAAATCACACTGGAGCTTCCTGACCCCCTCTTCCATGCACACAACCCCTCCTAGCTTAGTGTCATCTGCAAATTTGGAGATATTACATCCAAACCCCTCATCCAGATCATTAATGTAAATTGTGAACAGCTGGGGTCCCAGTACAGATCCGTGTGGCAACCCACTGCTCACCGCCTGCCACTCAGAAAACGAGCCATTTATCCCAACTCTCTGTCTTCTACCTGCCAGCCAGTTCTCAATCCACATCAATACTTTGCCCCCAATCCCATGAGCCTTGAATTTGTAAGCCAGTCATTTATACGGGAACTTATCGAAGGCCTTTTGGAAGTCCAGGTACACCACATTCACTGGCTCTCCCCCATCTATTTTACCTGTCACCATCTCAAAGAATTCCAATAGATTTGTCAAGCACGATTTACCTTTTGTAAATCCATGTTGACTCCGTCTGATCCCTTCTCTGCTAGTCATATGCTCCGCTATTACATCCTTAATAATGGATTCCATCATTTTGACAACTACTGATGTAAGGCTTACCGGCCTATAATTCCCTGCTTTTTCTCTACCCCCCTTTTTAAATAGTGGGGTAACATTAGCTACCCTCCAATCCATGGGTACTGATCCTGAGTCTATCGAGTTCTGGAAAATAATTCTTAAAGCATCTGCTATCTGAATGGCCACTTCCTTAAGTACCCTAGGATGTAGATTATCAGGCCCTTGGGATTTATCTGCCTTCAATTCCATCAATTTCCCCAAGACCATGTCCTTAGAGATACTGATTTCTTTCAGTTCCTCCCTTGCATTAGTCTCTATGTTTCCCAACATCCTTGGGAGGTTATTTGTATCCTCTCTTGTAAAAACAGAACTAAAGTAAGAATTTAATTGGTCTGCCATTTCCTTATTCGCCATTATATATTCCCCTGATTCTGACTGCAAAGGACCTACTCTGGATTTCACCAATCTTTTCCTCTTGACATATTTATAAAAGCTTTTGCAGTCGGTTTTTATATTTTCCGCAAGCTTACTTTCGTAATTTATTTTTGCTCTCTTGATTAATCCCTTTGTCCTCCTTTGGTGCATCTTGAACTGCTCCCAGTCTTCGGTTGTGGTACTTTTTTTGGCCAATTGATATGCTCTCTCTTTGGACCTAATGCTGTCTCTAATTTCCCTTGTTATCCATGGTTGAGTCACCTTTTTTGGTTTATTTTTATGCCAAACCAGTATAAATGATTTTTGCAATTTCTCCATTAGATCTGTGAATGCTTTCCATTGTCTATCCACAGTCAACTCCCCCATAAACACCACCCAATCAATCTTACTCAACTCCCGTCTCATACCATCATAATTCGCTTTATTTAAATTCAGGAATTTAATCTCGGTTTTAATTTCTTCACTCTCCATGTCGAGTGAGAATTCGATCATATTATGATCGCTCCTACCCAAAGGGCCTCGTACAACAAGATTGTTGATTAGCCCCTTATCATTGCATAATACCCAATCTAAAATGGCCTGCTCCCGAGTTGGTTCCTCAACATATTGGTCTAGATAACCGTCCCGTAAACATTCAAGGAATTCCTCCTGCTCAGTATTTTTACCAATTTGACTAGTCCAAACTATATGCAAATTAAAGTCTCCCATGATGACAGCTGTTCCCTTATTGCACGCTTTTCTAATTTCTCTTTTAATGCCTTCCCTCGCCTCTACACTACTATTTGGAGGCCTATATACCACCCCCACTAACGTTTTCCACCCCTTGCTATTCCTCAGTTCTACCCATATAGATTCTGCATCTTCCGAGTTGATATCCTTCCTGTCAATTGTGTCAGTCCCTTCTCTCACCATCAATACAACCCCATCCCCTTTTATTTCTTGCCGATCCCTCCTAAATATCGTACAGGGATTGCTAGGGAGTAATCAGCATGGTTTTGTCAGGGGTAGATCATGCTTGACAAACCTGAATGAGTTTTTCGAGGGGGTTACAAAAAAGGTTGATGAAGGGAAAGCTGTGGATGTTGTCTATTTTGACTTTAGTAAAGCTTTTGACAAAGTTCCCCACAGGAGGTTAGGAAAAAAGGTGGAGGCATTAGGTATAAATGAAGAGGTAGTGAAATGGATTCAGCAGTGGTTGGATGGGAGGTGTCAGAGAGTAGTGGTAGAAAATTCTTTCCACCCACATACCAACTTAAGCAATCCCTCACTAATCACAGAGCACCTGTGGCATAGGGATTACTTAAAGTGGTATATGAGTGGAATCTTGGACTGAGCGGTTGGCACTGAAAAGAGATTGGAAGTGTTCTGACCATTGGTTGAGGATGGAGATCTTGTCGCTGAGGAGGACTTTGCCATCTGAGCTGCGCAGCGGACTTTGGATTTGGGGTGAGGGGCCTACACAGCCAAGATTCCGCCCCGCTCCAGCTCCCTCAACAGCCCCTTAGGCTGGAGCTGGGTGAGGTCCTCACCCAGGATGAGACATATAAGGCAATCGAACAACTGAAAAGTGGCAAAGCAGCAGGTATGGATGGAATCCCCCCAGAGGTCTGGAAGGCTGGCGGCAAAACACTGCATGTCAAACTGCATGAGTTTTTCAAGCTTTGTTGGGACCAAGGAAAACTGCCTCAGGACCTTCGTGATGCCACCATCATCACCCTGTACAAAAACAAAGGCGAGAAATCAGACTGCTCAAACTACAGGGGAATCACGCTGCTCTCCATTGCAGGCAAAATCTTCGCTAGGATTCTCCTAAATAGAATAATACCTAGTGTCGCCGAGAATATTCTCCCAGAATCACAGTGCGGCTTTCGCGCAAACAGAGGAACTACTGACATGGTCTTTGCCCTCAGACAGCTCCAAGAAAAGTGCAGAGAACAAAACAAAGGACTCCACATCACCTTTGTTGACCTCACCAAAGCCTTCGACACCGTGAGCAGGAAAGGCTTTGGCAAATACTAGAGCGCATCGGATGCCCCCCAAAGTTCCTCAACATGATTATCCAACTGCACGAAAACCAACAAGGTCGGGTCAGATACAGCAATGAGCTCTCTGAACCCTTCTCCATTAACAATGGCGTGAAGCAAGGCTGTGTTCTCGCACCAACCCTCTTTTCAATCTTCTTCAGCATGATGCTGAACCAAGCCATGAAAGACCTCAACAATGAAGACGCTGTTTACATCTGGTTCCGCATGGATGGCAGTCTCTTCAATCTGAGGCGCCTGCAAGCTCACACCAAGACACAAGAGAAACTTGTCCGTGAACTACTCTTTGCAGACGATGCCGCTTTAGTTGCTCATTCAGAGCCAGCTCTTCAGCGCTTGACGTCCTGTTTTGCGGAAACTGCCAAAATGTTTAGCCTGGAAGTCAGCCTGAAGAAAACTGAGGTCCTTGATCAGCCAGCTCCCCACCATGAATACCAGCCCCCCCACATCTCCATCGGGCACACAAAACTCAAAACGGTCAACCAGTTTACCTATCTCGGCTGCACCATTTCATCAGATGCAAGGATCGACAACGAGATAGACAACAGACTCGCCAAGGCAAATAGCTCCTTTGGAAGACTACACAAAAGAGTCTGGAAAAACAACCAACTGAAAAACCTCACAAAGATAAGCATATACAGAGCCGTTGTCATACCCACACTCCTGTTCGGCTCCGAATCATGGGTCCTCTACCGGCATCACCTACGGCTCCTAGAACGCTTCCACCAACGTTGTCTCCGCTCCATCCTCAACATTCATTGGAGCGCTTTCATCCCTAACGTCAAAGTACTCGAGATGGCAGAGGTCGACAGCATCGAGTCCACGCTGCTGAAGATCCAGCTGCGCTGGGTGGGTCACGTCTCCAGAATGGAGGACCATCGCCTTCCCAAGATCGTGTTATATGGCGAGCTCTCCACTGGCCACCGTGACAGAGGTGCACCAAAGAAAAGGTACAAGAACTGCCTAAAGAAATCTCTTGGTGCCTGCCACATTGACCACTGCCAGTGGGCTGACATCACCTCAAATCGTACATCTTGGCGCCTCACAGTTTGGCGGGCAGCAACCTCCTTTGAAGAAGACTGCAGAGCCCACCTCACTGACAAAAGGCAAAGGAGGAAAACCCAACACCCAACCCCAACCAACTAATTTTCCCCTGCAACCGCTGCAACCGTGTCTGCCTGTCCCGCATCGGACTTGTCAGCCACAAACGAGCCTTCAGCTGACGTGGACATTTACCCCCTCCATAAATCTTCGTCCGCGAAGCCAAGCCAAAGAAAAATATGAGTGGAAAGAAAAAGGTTGAGAACACTGCCCTATCTTCAAGGACCCCCACCATGCTACATGTCATTTTTTGAAATGATTTTTGAATTTTATGAAATACAATTATTATTGTTGTTTAACATTTGTAAATAAAATAATCAACCAAAAGAGAGGACCGCCACCGCCCAGGCCATGCCCTCTTTACTCAGCTACCTTTGGGAAAAAGTTACAGGAAGATGATCACTCTGTGGCACAAGGGCAGCTTCTTTCCCTCTGCCATCAGATACGTGAATGAAGAATGAACCACAGACACTGCCTTTTCTTTGATTTATTCTTGCATTATTTTTTATTTATCTTGCAATGTGGTTTATATAAATGTTTGAACTGTGAAGTTGCTGCAAAACAACACATTTTGTGACATGTTCTTGAAATTAAATTCTGATTCTGAAGCACAGATCAAGCAGAGCAGTCTATTTATTGGATGAATGAGGATAAATGGTTTCAATCTAAACTCAGTGCTAATCCGTACAATGTCCTTTGAATGTTATATGTAATCAATAAAATGTAGAATGATGAGCAAGGTAAACAAAAGCTACAGCTTTAATAAGGTGATGCTCTCCGAATGGGCCATAAAACATGCCTTTTCACGAGCAGAAGGCCAGAGGCTGAAGGGATTAGCAGTCGTTTAATGGATAGAGAAATTGGATAATAAGGGAGGGGGACAGGCTTTAATTGTTCACTCAGACTCTCCTAAGAGTTTGGTGCTTATTATGGCAGGAATGGATATAGTCCCTTCAAGCTGCCCGTTTGAAACTGTATTCTGTGTAGTTTGTGTCAGGTTAAGTCCAGAGGTTTCAAATGAAAGTGCATACTGTTTAATTTAAAGATATAATGTGGTATCAGGCCCTTCTGGCCCCTGAGCTCGCATCGCCCAAATACACCCATATGACCAAATAACCTTCTAACCCCAGTATGTCATTGGAATGTGGAAGGAGACTGGGGCACCCAGAAGAAACACACGAGGACAGGGCGAGAATGAACAAATCTCTTGCAGACATCCCCGGATTCGAACCCGGATGCCTGGCATTGTAATAGCATTGTGCTAACCTTTCTTTATTAGTGAATTTTACGTGAGGGACTTTATTGTATATTCTTGTAACCAATGAGATAGTAGTCAGCCTCATCAGGAACAATGATGAGTTGTGGTTTTGAGAAGAATTGGAAAATCTTGTGAAATGGTGCAGGAGTAACAACCGGAGTCTCAACGTGGACAAGATGAAAGAGATGATGGTGGACTTCAGAAGGACCAGGAACGACCACCCTCTACTACACATCAACAACTCTGTATTAGAGAGAGTGGAGAGCTCCAAGATTCTTGGAGTATACTTAACTAGTGACCTGTCGTGGAGACTTAACTCCTTACTTGTCAGGAAGGCACAACAGTGATTGCACTTCCCGAGAAGACTGAGGAGGGCAAGGTTACCAACCGCCCTTATGACAACAGTCCATTGGGACTCTATTGAGAGTGTCCTAGCCAGCTGACGAGAATATAAATGGATTGGAGGTCAATCTACATGACCGTAAGAGTGGCAGAGAGAATGACTGGAGTCTACCTCCCGCCCCCCACATCGAGGTGATCTATCGGGATCGTTGTCTGAAGAGGGTGTGCCAAATCATTGAGGACCCCTTCCACCCTGCACCCAATATCTTTCTGCTGCTCCCATCAGGAAAGAGATACAGGAGTATCAGAGCCAGCACTCCCAGGCTGAGGAACAGCTTCTTCCCACGGCAGTGAGGGTGCTCGACAACCAAAGGAGCTGCTCACACTAACTATCCAAGACTCTCATTTGTAAAAGAACAATATTTATTTAGTTGTATAGATAAAATACTTGTCCAGCATATGTTTTGTTTGTCTGTAAGTGTGTTATATTTGGTTGTATGTCTGCAGGACCAGTTAATGTTGTGTTGTCGGGTTGTATTTGTACATTCAGATGACAATAAACTTCATTTCACCTTGTGAATCAGACATATCAGACATAGCATCAAGTGCCTGGTGATGGAATGCATTAAAGCATATTTACCAGAGAAGGTGAAGCCATTTAAATTTACCTATAGAAGAAATCGTTGTACAGACGATGCTATAACCTTGACCTTTCATTCCATCCTGATCCACCTGGAGAATGATGCCTCATGCGCCAGGCTGCTCTTTATCGATTTCAGCTCTGCATTTAATACAATCATTCACCAGAGGCTGGTGGTGAAGCTGTCCTCACTTGGACTCAACACCTCACTCTGTAATTGGATCTGGGACTTCCTAACAGGAAGACCAGTCTGTCTGGGTCAGTGGAAGAACATCGAGCTCCATTACGTGAGCAATGGTGCACCTCAGGGCTGTGTGCTCAGCCCATTCCTATTCATGTTACTGACCCATGACTGCATCACTAGATCCAGCTCCAACAGTGTCATCAAGTTAGGGGCTAGGGAGAAGAAAAGAAATACTACCGCAAAATCTGTTGATGCTTGCAGTTATAGAAACATAGAAACATAGAAGATAGGAGCAGGAGTAGGTCATTCGACCCTTCAAGCCTGCTTTGCCATTCAACGAGATCATGGCTGATCTTAAAGTTCAGTACCCCGTCCCCGCCTTAACCCAAATAGATAAGGGAATTGTGGTTGTCTGGGAAGGAGCCAAAGGCAACCAATACAGGGGGGACTTTCATTATTTTGGATAGGAATATTTTATGTGTTAAATTTAGTGGGGGTTTCTAGGATAATTTGTTTTTTAACTGTGTCGTCGTGTACTGTAATGTGCAACATTTATTTTTAAAAATATTGGGAAAAAAGAGATGGAAGAGTTGAGGAGAGGAGAGAGAATTGAAAGAGGTATAAGATGGGTACATTAAATTTCATGACTAAATATTAATGGAATACTCAACCAAATTAAAAGGAAGAGGTTACTGACATTACTTAAAAAAGAAAAAAATTGACATTGCTTTTGTGCAAGAAACACACTTAACCGAGATAGAACCCAGAAAATTGAAGAGAGAATGAGTAGGCCGTGTAGTGACATAATCATACAATTCAAAATCCAGGGAAGGAGCTATATTAATCAACAAAAATCTACCAATCTGCATAAAAGAAACAATAACAGATCTAGCAGGTAGATACATAACGACAAAGTGCCAGATTTATTCTGAATTTTGGAATTTACTAAAGATCTATGCACCTAACTAAGAAGGCCAGCTATTTATGCAAAACATCTTCCTAATGATAGCAAATACACAGGGTCATATCTTGCTTCGAGGGGATTTCAACTTCAACTTGGACCTAATGATGGACAAAACTTGGAAGACAATTAACAATAAAAATAAAGTAACTAAATTTACACTAAAAGCAAAGGAGGATATGAAACTAATTGACATATGGATAAAACCACACCAAAAAGAGAGAATATTCACACTACTCAAATAGATATAAGACCTATTCAAGAAATGACATGATTTTGTTATCAGCACAGATCCAAGGAAGAGTTTAAAAAAGCAAAATATAAAGCAATATTATTATCAGATCACTCTCCCCTGTTATTAACAATTGAATGAGAGGATATCCCACCAAAGACATATAGAGGGAGACTAAATCCTACACTGTTAAAAAGACAAGATTTCAAAGAATATATTGAACAACAAATTAAAATATACTTTGAGATAAATATGTAATCAGTAAAAGATAAATTCATTTTATGGGACACAATGAAGGACTTTATTAGAGGACAACTAATTAGCTATATGACTAAAATTAAAAAGGAATGTAATTGGGAAGTAGAACAGTTGGAAAAAGAGATAAAATTCATAGAAAAGGAATTAGCAGAAAGAGAAGATACAGAGAAAAAGAGAGAACTGTCAGAGAAATAATTAAAATATGAAACATTGCAAACATATAATGTAGAGAAAAATATAATGAAAACAAATCAAAAATATTATGAACGAGGAGAGAAAGCACACAAAATATCGGCCTGGCAACTTAAAACAGAACAAGCTCCATTCGAGCAACAACAAAAGATGATAACCAGATCACATATAATCCACTGGAGATTAATGAAAATTTTAAAAGATTCTGTAAACAATTATACCAAACTGAAAATAAAGAAGAAAAATGACAAATTGATGAATTTTTATCTAACATGGAACTACCACATCTACAAATAGAAGAACAAATTAAATTGACAGAACCTTTTAAGACTGAAGAAATACAAGATATATTAATAAAACTACCAAACAATAAAACACCAGGTGAAAATGGATTCCCTACCGAGTTTTATAAAGTTTGTAAGGATCTATTAATCCCTCTCCTCCTGGAAGTAATAAATCAAGTAGAAGAGACCAAAAACTTACCAGAATCATATAAAACAGCAATAATTACAGTAATCCCAAAAGAGGGAAAAGACCCGCTATTGCCATCTTCATACTGACCAATATCATTATTGAATACAGATTATAAATTAACAGCAAAATTACTAACAAACAGACTGAATGATTATGTACCAAAACTATTAAGTCAAGACCAATCTGGATTTGTTAAAAAAAGATGAGCAGCTGATAATGTTTGTAAACTTATTAATTTAATACATGCAGGACAAATAAATAAAATGACAATGGTAGCTGTTACACAGAGAAAGCCTTTGATAGGGTAGAATGGAACTATTTGTTTAAAGTGTTACAGAAGTTTAAACTACTGGTAAAATTTATTAACTACATTAGAGCATTATATAATGGACTGTTAGCAAAGGTAGTAATAAATGGATATGTATCAGATTATTTTAAATTAAGCAGGTCAACAAGACAGGGATGCCCATTGTCCCCTTCACTGTTTGCTTTGGTTATTGAACCATTAGCCTAGTTGATAAGGAAGGAAACTATGATAAAATAAATAAAAATAAAAGAGAAATAATATAAAATCAGCCTATTTGCAGATGACATCATAGTATATTTAACAGATCCAGATAAGTCAATAAAAATCTACATATGAAACTGAAAGAATATGGAGAGATATCAGGGTACAAGATTAACACCAATAAAAGTGAAGGGATGCCAATGAACAAAATTGCTTATTCAGAATTTTTAAAAAAGTACCCTTATCAAATGGCAATCACAAGCAATACGTTACCTTGGTATCAAAATAGATAACAACCTAAAACATTTATACAAATTAAATTATGAACCATTAATTCAAAAAATACAGGAAGATCTAGAGAATTGGAAAGAACTACCATTAACTTTAATAGGAAGAGTAAACTGTATTAAGATGAATGTGTTCCCACGAGTGCAATATCTTTTCCAAAAGTTACCAATCCCCCTGACAGAGAAATCTTTTGCAAAACTGAAGAAAATAGGAAGGAAATTTTTATGGAAACATAAGAAATCAAGAATAGCTCTAGAAAAATTAACATAGAGTTACAATCAAGCAGGGTTACAGCTACCAAACTTCAAAAAATACTGCAGGGCGGTACAATTAAGGTACTTATCAGATTTTTATCAGAGAGGAGAAAAACCAGATTGGACTAAGATAGAATTAGACAAATTGGGAGAAAATATCCAGGAACATATACTTTATAAATGGGATGAAAAATTAGTGCAATATAACAATTTACCAGTACTACATCACACACTTAAATTATGGAAAAAAATGAACCTGGAAGAAAAAAAAAAGATCAAATACCAAAAATGATATTAATACAAAACCCATTAATCCCCTTTACAATAAACAATTTATTTTTCAAGGAATTGGATAGTAAAGGAATCAATAAAATAGAAGATTGCTTTTTGGAAATAATTTATTAACATTTGAGCAATTAAAAGATAAATATGGAATAACACAAAGTACAATATTTACATATTGCAATTGAAAACTTACCTAAAAGATATATCGGGAAATAGCTTGAGATGACCAGAAAGTAGCAACTATGAATAATTAATCACAGACACAATGAGAATTAAAAAAAATTATTACAAACATGTCCATCAAATTACAATATAAAGAAGAAGAAATAAAATATAAACCGAAACAAAGTTGGGAAAAAGATTTAAACACAGAGATAAAGAATGAAACATGGGAGAAGTTATGTACAGGAACAATGAGGAACACGATAAATAGTAGATTATGTATGATTCAATATAACTGGCTACACAGATTATATATTACCCCATAGAAATTAAAAGGATGGTACCCAACAGCTTCGGATAGATGAAAGAGATTGGAACAACATTGCATGCAATTGGGACATGCTCAAAAATAAAAACTTTCTGGGAAGATCTAAACCTAATATTAAACAAAATCACAAAAAATAATTTACCAAAAGATCCAAACATTTTTTTGTTAAATAGTATAAAAGACAAAAAAATTAAGACTAAAATTAGACAAAGCCCAAATAAATTTTTTAATGATAGCGCTTGCAGTCACCAAAAATGTATTATGACAACCTGGAAATTGGAAATGAATCTTAAAACACGACAATGGTTTACAGAAATAAACAAGTGTATTCCATTAGAAAAAATTACATGCAATCTGAAATACAAGTGTATATTATTTTAACAAATTTGGGAACTATACACAGAATATGTCAGAGAACGCTGACCACAAACCTCCATCTTGTAAAACAACATAATTAAGAGCATGATAAGATTTAAATATGTGAAAGTAGACAGTACAATATTTTTTCTCCCTCTTTTTTGGTTATTTCTTTGTTTTAAGTGTTTTATGATTTATTGATTTTTGATGAGGGTGGGGAAGGGGAGAGAGGAAGTGGGGGGAAAAGAAAAAATGTCACTCTATAAATTGTTGATCATTTGTGGATGTTGTTATTGATATGACTGTGATAGTCCAGATCTATCACCAATGTATATAGTGTATATAGTTACAGTATCTAGACTGTGCTTACAGCGATTGGCTGAGAGCTTAGCCACGCCTACTGTCTGGGCCTTAAAGGGTTTGTCCCTAGCCAGGTCGGATCATTCCGGACTGGTCAGCCACCTGTGAAGAGCTCCTGTCTTTTGCTAATAAAAGCCTTGGTTTGGATCAACAAGTCTTTGGTTCTTTCGACGAGCTCTACAATTTTATTAGCAAAAAGAAAAAAGAATTATTTTTCTGACTCGGCCAGAAAAACTTGATATCGACCCACAGTCAGCTACAGCCTTCAAAGCCTTTAAGTTCTGGCTGCTGAACTTTGAAAACTTCCTGAGATTCATTCGGGTGGAGGAGGATAACCAGCGTCTAACAGCATTGCTGTCTATGGTGTCCTTGAGAGTCTACGAGAACATCCAGGATGAGACCACTTACACCGCAGCCATAAAGGTACTGAAAGAACTGTATGATCAACCGGTGAACAGAGTCCATGCCCAGCTTGTGCTTGCGCCGAGGAAGCAACAGCCCGGCGAGTCCAGCAGGGCATATTTACAAGTATTAAAGGCATTGGGCAAGGACTGTAACTGTGTGGACAAAACTGCTGCCGAGATCACAAATGACCTCGTCCGGGATGCCTCTGTGGCCGGGCTCCGATCGATCGAAGTGAGGCTGCGCTTGCTCGAACAAGGGGTAGAAAAACTAGAGGATGAGGCCCAGATTGCAATCACAATGGAGGATGCAGCCTTAAAGTCCAACAAGTTCTCTAAGGACTGGACCCCACATTCTGATGTGAGTAGAGTGCCCTTCTACCCTACCACCCCCCGAGATACTGACGGCCTGTCGGCTGCTGCTACACTGCCCCCTGCGAACCCAAAATGTAATTTCTGCGGGAGGGAAAAGCACAGCAGGTCCCAGTGCCCAGCAAGAAAAGCCAGGTGCCAGAAGTGCCTTAAAAAGGGCCACTTTCTGTAGGTCTAAAATGGCTGCCGGCAAACACAGTGCCTCGTGTGAAGCCCAACCGCTACTAACCCACTCAAACTCTTCTTCCCCAGAGCTCTCGTCCAATGAGAGCGAGGGCTCCCCTGCACGGCAACGCCTGACGTCACGGAGACGCCGAACCCGGAAGGAGCAGCCCACCCTCGCAACCATGGTGTTGGACCGCCTCTCGCCCCCGTGTGGAACACTCGAACCGGCCTTGGTCCCGACTTTGGCAACCGCTGCTGCTGCCGTCGCCACAGCCACCCCCGGGGCCGACGCTACTGCCTCTGCTGCCCGCACCCCATCTGCCGCTGCCTATGCCGCCGCCAATGCAGCCACCATGACTGACTGGGGACCCGCCACGGCCAATGCTACCACTGCTGCTGCCCGTTCCCCTGCTGCCGCCGCCGGTGCAGCCACCACGACCGACCGGGGACCCGCCGCGGCCAACCAGGTACTCACCCTAGCGACATCGCTGACAACCGCCGGGGCCCGACCGCTGCGACTGATGACCTACCCACCGCCTTCCGTGAGCAACTACAAACCCCACTACTTACCTTTCATCCGCCGACGCCGCCACAACAGCACTTCCGGGAGGTCCTCCAACCTGCTCCTCCAGCGTTGACTACGTCTATGACGTCATCCCGTTGTGTGACGTCATCCCGTTGCGTGACGTCATCACGCGGAACTCCCCTGTCAACTGGATCAGTGGCTGCTTCAATAACACTAAACCAGCAATGCTCTCATCCCCTCACCGGAGCAATGGAACTGATTAAAGTGCATGGACACTACACCAATTGCTTATTTGACTCTGGGTCAACTGACAATTTTATCCAGTCAAATCTGGCCCTCCGTTGGGGACTTGGCATTATCCCCACTACCCAGAGGATCTCATTAGCGATGAGGTCGCACTCGACCGGGATAAAGGGGTATTGCATCGCCACGCTGGAAGTACAGGGCGTAACGGTCACCCACTTCAAATTATTCGTCCTTCCCCAATTGTGCGCCCCAATGTTGCTGAGATTAGACTTTCAGTGTCAGTTCCGAACGGTGTCCCTACACTTTGGGGGACCCCACGTCCCCCTCTCGGTCTGCCATCGCCCCACCCCTGAAGCACCTGAGCAACCCACCCCCATGCCCCGGGGCCAATCCTGCTGCCTTTCCACACTCCGGATTGCCCCGCCAGCACTCTTCGCAAACCTCACCCCTGGCTGGAAGCCTGTGGCCACCAAAAGCCGGCAAAATAGTTACGAAAACAGGCAATTCATTAGGAGTGAGGTGCGTAGATTGCTGGATGAGGGCATCATCGAACCCAATTCAAGTCCCTGGAGAGCCCAGGTGGTGGTTGTCAAGAACAGGGAAAAGCTATGGATGGTGGTCGACTATAGCCAGACCATTAACCGCTTCACGCTCCTGGATGCATACCCCCTGCCACGCATCACGGATGTGGTGAACCAGATCGCCCAATACCGCATATTCTCCACCATTGACCTACGTTCGGCCTACCACCAGCTCCCGATCTGCTGTGAGGACCGACCATTCACGGCCTTCGAAGCAAATGGGCGGCTGTATCAATTTCTAAGGGTACTATTCAGGGTCACGAATGGTGTCGGGGTCTTCCAGCGGGAAGTGGACCAGATGGTGGACCAGAACGGGCTAACCGCTACTTTCCCTTATCTGGACAATATCACCATCTGCGGCCACGACACGCACGACGCCAACCTAGACAAATTTCTTCAAACTGCCCGTTGGCTGAACCTGACACAATTTGGACAAGTGTGTCTTCCGGACCACATGACTCACGATTCTAGGTTGCATGGTGGAGAACGGGATAGTCATGCCAGATCCTGACCGCATGCATCCCCTATTGGACTTACCCCCCCCCCCCATACCCAAAAAGCTCTCAAAAGCTGCCTGAGCCTTTTCTCATATTACGCCCAATGGGTTCCAAACTACGCCGACAAGGCGCTTCCTCTTATCAAGACCACCTCCTTTCCCCTCTCGACCGAAACCAAAGCAGCTTTCGATCGAATCAAATCCGACATTGCCGCTGCGACGCTGCACGCGATCGATGAGTCTGTCCCGATTCAAGTCGAGAGCAATGCATCCGACTTCGCCCTGGCAGCCACCTTGAACCAGGCCGGTCGGCCTGTAGCCTTCTTCTCCAGAACCCTCCAGGGTCCAGAGAGTAGACATTCCTCAATCGAGAAGGAGGCCCAGACCACAGTTGAAGCGGTGCGTCGTTAGAGACATTACCTCGCTGGGAGGCGCTTTACACTGTTGACTGATCAACGCGCGGTCTCCTTCATGTTCAGCCACACCCAGTGTGGTAAGATAAAAAACGACAAAATCGCCAGATGGAGAATCGAACTCTCCACCTTTAACTATGACATCCTGTACCGGCCTGGTAAGCTCTACGACCCGCCTGACGCGCTCTCCAGGGGAACATGCATACAGATGGACAGACTACAGAAACTCCATGAGGCACTCTGTCATCCAGGGGTCACTAGGTTTGCCCACTTTGTGAAGGCGCGCAACCTACCCTACACAGTCGAGGAGATCCATGACGCGAGCCTGTTCGGTGTGCGCTGAATGCAAGCCCCACTTCTTCCATCCAGATAACTCCCACGTTATCAAAGCTACCCGCCCCTTCGAACGTCTTAGCGTAGACTTTAAGGGGCCCCTACCATCGACCAACCATAATAACTACATCCTTATGGCCATCGACGAGTACTCCCGCTTCCCGTTCGCTGTGCCCTGCCCCCTCAGTGATACAGGCCCTTCACAGTATTTTTGCCATTTTCTGGTACCCCAATTCCATCCACAGTGATAGGGGGTCCTCATTCATGAGCGTAGAGCTGCAACAGTATCTTCGAGAGTGTGGTATCGCTTCAAGCAGGACCACGAGCTATAACCCATGCGGTAACGGCCAGGTTGAGAGGGAGAATGCCACCATATGGAGAGCGGTTACACTGAAGGTCTCCCCACCTCTCACTGGCAGGAGGTTCTCACTAGTGCCTTACACTCCATCCGCTCCCTCCTATGTACTGCAACAAATGCCACTCCCCACAAAAGGATGTTCCTTTTCTCGAGGAAATCCAAATCAGGAACCACTGTACCGGCATGGCTCATCGTCCCTGGCCCCGTCCTTTTGCGACGCCATGTCTGGCACTCAAAGAACGACCCCTTGTTCGACCGAGTGACTTTACTCCACGCGAACCCGCATTACGCCTACGTTGAGTTCCCAGACGGGCGGGAGGACACTGTTTCCGTGCGGGACCTAGCTCAGGACGCGGTAGACCTAGCAAACTCCCAACCCAACCTTCCCCAACTCTTTATTCCCCAAGCCCCGTGCCGCAACAGAAGGACCAACAGCACTCCAACGACCCGGGCCACCCTACCAACAACACGACTGGGGAATTGAGCGAAGGAGCGGTCACACCCGACGAGCCCGCTGGCGACACCACTCCAGCCACCCCAATCCTGGCACCACGGCGGTCACGCCGGATGGTCAGACCCCCTGATCGCTACAGTCCTTAACCTACCCCTTCCTTTCATTCTCTCCCTCATTTTTTTTTCCAGGGTCAGTTCTCCAAGAAGGGGTGAATGTGATAGTACAGATCTATCACCAATGTATATAGTGTATATAGTTACAGTATCTAGACTGTGCTTACAGCGATTGGCTGAGAGCTAAGCCATGCCTACTGTCTGGGCCTTAGAGGGTTGTGTCCCTAGCCAGGTCACATCATTCCGGACTGGTCGGCCACCTGTGAAGAGCTACTGTCTTTTGCTAATAAAAGCCTTGGTTTGGATCAAAAAGTCTTTGATTCTTTCGACGAACTCTACAATGGCTCATAGTGCAAAATTTTTTTTTTTTTTAAAGTTTGCAGACGACACAACTGTAGTTGGGCTGATCAGCCACCACGATGAGCCGCACTGCAGAGAAGAGTTGGAACATTTTGTGATATGTTGAGAGAGTAACAACCTGTGTCTCAACGTGGAGAAGATGAAGGAGATGATTGTAGACTTCAGGAGGACCAGAAATGGGCACACATATCAACAACTTTGTAGTGGACAGAGTGGAAAGTTTATTGGAGTTCACTTAACTAGTGACCTATCGTAGACACACCATCTGTCCTCAGTTGTCTGGAAGATGCAGCAACAACTGTACTTCCTGAGAAGACTGAAGCAGGCAAAGCTACCAGCCACCATTATGCCAACCTTCAATAGGAGCGCTCTATCAAGAGTGTCCTGGCTGGTTACATCACAGTGTGGTACAGTTACTTCAGAGAAATGGATCGGAGGTCAATCCACAGGACTATAAGTGTGGCAGAGAGGATCACTGGAGTCTCCTTTCCACCCAATGACATGTTCTACTGGAATCCTGGTCTGAAAAAGGCACACAAAATCATTGAGGGGGCTTTCGACCTTGCACATAGTATCTTTCAGCTGTTTCCATCAGGGAAGAGGAACAAAAGTATCACAACCAACCCCATCAGACTGAGGAACACTTTCTTCTCATGAACAGTGAAAAGACTGAACGACCAAAGGAACTATTCACACTAAACACCCAAGACTCTCGTATTCACTAAACAATATTTGTTTGTATATATGAATACTTGTCCTGAATTTGAATTGTGGTATGTGTGGTTGTGTGTCTGTGTGCTTCGTACTGAGGACCATAGAATGTGTTTTGTTGGATTGTACTTGTAGACTAGGATGGCAATAATCTTGACTTCAGATTAACATGTACATTTAAGATTAGAAAAGTTCTTTGGATCACAGTCCAATCTCACTGATTGCAGGCAATTCTTGTACTGTGCACAGAAATTAGCATTAACAAAGTTCACCAGTCTTTGGTGCTTAACAGGCAAATGGTTATCACTCAGGAGGGTTCTTGCTGATTTTCAGAGAGAGATTCCTTTTCCAGGACATCCACACCTGATTCCTTCTCAATCAGTCTTGCTGACGAAACTTGCCCCCTTCTAGGTTCTCCAGATGATCCTCTTTCTTTCAGGTCACCTTTCAGACCGCCAGTCTTCTCCTTTGACCAGGCAGCCTTCTTTAATTTTGTGAACAGTACTGAAAACTACCTGATACCAGTGAACATGGAGAAGTTAACAGTAAATGAGTGGACAATGAAGAAGAACCACTTTGAACACACACACGCAAATGCACGTGCACACACACACATACACACACACACACACACACACACACACGTGCACTTAGTATTAGGAGGGGTTAAGTTAAGTAACTTAATAGTGATAAGTTACATATTGATCTTATTCTGTGTTAAGAAAATAAAACCAATTTTGTTTAAGTCGCCATTATCTTGGTAAATTTCTGTCACTGCTGGTTTTCGAGTCATTGGAGCTCGTAACAGCCCCCCCCCCCCCCATACTCAATGGATTTCCTTGGAAGTGCTGTTACCAATCCGAACTGCTTGAGATCTCTGCAACAGGAAGTCAAGAATCCAATTGCAGGGGAAAGATGGGAGTCAGATTTGGGCATCAGAATTGATGGGAAGATTTGTGTTCGAATAGCCTGATGGGAATTGTTCATGCGAGACACATGTTGGTGCAATATAATTTCTTGTATCAGTTATACCCTCACACCAATGAAATTACACAATTCAAAACCAGAAATTTTGGAAATGTGCTTTAGGAGCAGTGTGGAGGTCAGAAGCTTTGTCCTCTCCAGCTGGCTGTGTACAAGGGTGAGATCCTTCTGAGAAGACCTGGGTGGCATTCTGAAAAAAAAATTACAAAGGTGGATTTTCCACGGGATCTGGAGTTTTACCTTCTAGAGGACATTGGAGAAGTGCAGCTGAGACTGTCCAAACACCAAATTCAGTTTGTGAAGGTCGCCTTACCAGTAACCAGGAAGTGTATAGCGGTTACGTGGAAGGCTGACGCCCAGCTAAATATCACACAACAGAATATGGAAATACTGTGTTGCATTCCCCTAGAGAAAATTACCTACAATTTACAGAAGAGATATGATCCTTTCGTTGAAGTGTGGCACATACGTGTGTAGATATAATTCACACCTCCCCTCCCCCCGAATAAGAGAAAAGAAACAATCCGTCCCAGCAGATAAAGAATTGAGAGTATGAAATGGGGAATGCAGCGCAGACGACGTGCATTTTTTCTCCTACCTGTTTTTATTTAACATCCGCGGTCCTTGTTGTGGTTTATGAAGTCTAATAATGAGTCAGGCAATGCGGAGAATTCTTCAGAAAAGTTAAATCTTTATTTGCAAACAAAGGCTGAGACAAATCAAAGCCTGTCTCTGAAATGCCTGTTGCTATGAGACACTGTCTTTTTTTTGATATTATAGTCCTGACTTAATCACATTTCTGCACCCAATCATTGATAAACCTCATATCTTAACTGGACATCATCCCTTGGCTCGCCTCAATTATTTTCATTATTTTCCACCCATTAATCCAATCATGTTTAGAACCACGTGTTTCATCGTATCCAGCCACCTGTATTTGTGTTTTAATTGTTCAAAGGACACAAGAGTTCCTTCCATGCAACAGTCCTTAATATATCTTATACCTTTGTAATACCATGAATTTAATATTCTTTTGCTCATGTTCATAGGCAACAACACATTTTTACACATTCCTGATTTTATTGATATCTCTTTTTTTTCTATACATCCATTAATTTCTTGCCACATTCTAATCATATATATTAAAATGGGGTTATCTCCATTTATAGATACAGTTCTTTGATTCACCCTCTTCCATTGCGTACATTCCCATTTGAACCAAGACATGGTGGGGGTGGGGGGGGGGTGGTGGTGAAGGGTTGTCTTCAGTGAAGAAAGCTGAGAGAAATCTAACCTGTGCAGCTAGGTAATTAAAAAAAAATCTGGAAGTCTAAGTCCTCCCAACCCATAGTCTCATGTCAATTTTTCCAATTCAATTCTTGGTACAGTGACGGTGCACAACTCTCATGGCGAACCGGTCCCGCTTGTCTTGCTGCACCGGCGGGGCAGCCGCGGGAAGATAGCACCATCGGGGGACCTCTTTGCCTTGTGGCTTAGGCCAAAGTGCGTGCCTTGGGCGAACATGATGACATCACTGCCAGCGCAGGGGTGGAGCTCAAGCCGCCCTTAAAAGGCACGCGCAAAGTTTGAATAAACAGTTCAACTGAAACCTCCACTGTGTCCTGTGGTGTGTTTCTCTGTGTGTAACAGCTGCTGCAGTACCTTATAATTCCATAGGAACTGTCTAATGTGGTTGTTTAGTAACTTTAAAATGTTTTTAGGTAACAGAATAGGCAATGATTGAAAAAGGAATTGCAGTCTTGGCATCACTTTCATTTTGACACAGTAAACTCTTCCCACTAAAGTAATTGGCAAGTCTCTCCATTTCTATAGGTCTCTTTCTATATTTCCAAGAAGACGAACATAATTTAGTTTGTACAGATTTTGCAAGTTATTTTCAGTTGCTATCCCAATATATTTTATTCCATCCATCTTCCATTTAAATTTACCTCGTTTTTGGTACCTTTCATATTTAAAATTTGTTAATAGCATTATCTCACTTTTATCCATATTTCTTTTGTAGCCTGGTATTCTTCCATATCTTTCTAGTGTTCCTTGTAATTTTTCCAAAGATTTAACTGGTTCTGATAGGTACAATAGCATATCATTGGTGAAGAGAATAATTTTGTGTTCATCTTGCTCGGCTTTCAAGCCTTTATATCCGGATCTCTTCTTATCTCCGTCAGCAGTTCAATTGCTAAAATTAAAAGTGCTGTGGACAGGGGGCATCCCTGTTTACTTGATCTACTCAAGGGGAACATTGCTAACATCTGATTATTTGTTATTATTTTAGCTTGTGGTTTATGGTATAAAGTTTTTATCCTGTTTATAAATTTTCTCCCTTTTCCAAATGTTTCCATTGTTTTAAATAAAAAGGACCATTCCAAATGGTTGAATGCTTTTTCTGCATTTAGGGAGATTGTAATACTTAGATTTTGTTCAGATTTTGCCATGGGTAATATATTGAATAATCTTCCTAGTCTATTTGAGCAATGCCTTCCTTTAACAAATCCTGTTTGATCCATATGTATCAATTTTGGCAAATATTGTCCAAACCTATTACCCAATGCTTACGCTAGTATCTTATAATCGGCATTTAACAGGGATATTGGTCTGTATGATGAAGTTTTTTATTTAGTCCCTATTCTTATTTGGTAGCAGTATAATAATTGTGTTTGAGTATGATTCTGGGAGGGTCTGTGTTTCCACTGCTTGGCCAAGGACATCCATTAACAGGGACATTAATAATTCTTTAAATTTTAAAACTCAGGTGGAAATCCATCCTCCCCTGCTGATGTAGGACGTCAAGGGCATTTTCGATTTCTTCTCCTGTGAAGGGAGTATCTAATTCTATCATTTCTCTCTGTTCTAGTTTTGGAAGTTCCACATTCAACAAAAATTATTCCATTTCATTCTCATCTCCTGGTAATTCTGATTTGTATAATTTTGTATTGTATTGTATCTTAGCTTTTTATTTTCCATTGATTTGCATTCTTCTGGTAGTCGCAGAAGTCTGTTCCATTAAGCAATGTTGTATTGAGATACCATCTGTATACATTCTCTTGTTGTTTCGTTATTGCCATAGTTAATATTAATGGAGAGTGGTCTGATAGAAGCCTTGTTATGTATTTTGTTTTTATCACCCTACATTTTAACTGGGCAGGCATTACAAATAAGTCAATCCTTGTATGTGAGTTATGTACCCTTGAGTAAAAAGAATAGTCTCTCTCTGTGGGATTTAATGGGTCCATACATCAATAAGATTTAGATCTTTCATAGATGAAAATGCGGTTTTTGTTGCTTTCACCCTCATTATTGTTCTTGCTGGTTTAGCTAGTATTGGGTCCAAACAGAAATTAAAGTCTCCTCAAACCAATATATTTTGTCTTCCCTCTGCTGTTTTTAAGAAGATGTCCTTCATGTCCTTCAATAAAGGCTTCATTCTTATGCTTCTCCATAATTTTTTCAAACTGCCACTACATACCTTCTGGCTTGATCAATTGAAATATCTTATATTAACACTTATGTATTTTTATTGCCATTGAACCAAAAGAAGATGATATTATTTGTCCCACCCATCCTCTTTTTAATTTATCATGTTCCAATTTGGTAAGATGTGTTTCCTGCAAAAAGATTATATTCACTTTTAATTTCTTTTAGTATGTCAAGACCCTCTTCCTCTTCACCATCCAATTAATCCTATTAAGACTAATAAACTTTAGTGTTTTATCCATACCATTTTCCAAAAAGATATTGTATAACAATGAAATCTTTCCAGTGTTTTAAATACTGCCATATCATTGCCCTTTTAACAGACATTTCCAACACATACATTTCTCCTCACACACACACACACATATATATAGAGAGAGGGAAAGAAGGATATTTCTTTTTCTCTCTATACACACACACACACACACACACACACACACACACACACACACACACACACACACACACACACACACACACACACACACACACATATAGAGAGAGGGACTGAGAGAGATGGATATTACTGTCTCTCTCTCTCTACACACACACAGTCACACACAGACACACACACACACACACACACACACACACAAATTTACATCTCTACTTTGACAGGGGCATTGACAATAGTACTACCGGGAAGGTTGCAAAAAAAAGCCCACGGATTCTTCCAAAGAAGAAGAAGAAAACCTTCCTTTAGTGCCATTTTCTATCCCTTCAGAGCTCTCCATATAAACCACAAATGTTTTTCTTTTGACAGTGAAAACAAGACAATTCTGTACTACTTATATAAATAAAAAGATACATCTTTCAGTTAGTCCCATTTTGAAATGGTCTTTTCAGTCCTTTCAGCTGGCAACTTTAACTTTCTTAAATTTTTTTCCATTTCTTTATTCTTGAAAATTCGTTGATTACCTTCTGAGACAGCCACCCTCAATGTCGTTGAGTAAATCATTGAATATTTAAAATTTTTAGATCACAGTTGTCTCTTTACCTCATCAAATTCCTTTCTTTGTTTGATCAAGGCAGGGGTGAAGTCCTGGAAAAACATTGCTTTTTTATTGCTCTCCACTCATGAGCCATTATTATTTTTAGAATATTCATATGCTACTCCCAAGATCTCATCTCTCTTGCGGTAATTTAGGACTGGTTGTGCTCACAATTTACCAGTTCTTCTGGGTCCGAGGGTCTGGTGAGCCCTTTTAACTTGCAGCTTTACATGTAACTTGTTTTGTCCTAGTATTTGTGGGATCCATATTTCAAAGACACTCACTGTGTCTTTTCCCTCTATTCCTCCTCTCAGTCCAATGATTCTTACATTGTTACATCTGCTAAGTTTTCTATAAGATCAATCTTGTCCATCAATTTTTTTTTCTGTGTCCCATGTTTTTGCTTTACCTTCCAGTGCCTTCAGCCTGTCTTATGTTCAGTTTGGCCTCTGAACGAGTCACTTATTCCATTAAGTCTTCCACGACTTCTTTGATTTCCATGACCTTTTCCGATATGTTTCGCATCGCTGATTACACATTCGTGAAATGATGCATAAGATTTCCATCCTGTTCAGGATGTTGGTTAAATCTTGGTTATAGCCCTGATGGGTTTAGCCAGTCCCAAGGCTCCTCCTGAGTGACTACTCATTGGGCTTCCACTCGATGTTCCTGGCTGAGCTAATTCTTCTTCAGTTTTTGCGTTTGGCCATTTGGCACTAGTTTTAGCCATTTTTGATGCTAAAATTCTGGTTTTGAGCTTTCTGTCTTTTTAATAGATTTTTTTGTGGAGAGTCCTTTCAAAGCACATCTACTCAGCTCCTTAGCATGGCCATGCACCCCCATCCCGGCTGTTTCCACTCTCAACGGTCAGTGTTGATGAAGGGTTTCACTCCTCAATCACTGACAGCAGTTTGTCATGAACATGCCACAAAATTAGTTATTTTTGCAGGAGCTTCGCAGTACAAACATTTATATAAATTACCATGCAAAATACCGAATATACTCGTGTAATTGTCAATCCAGTGTAAAAGTCGAACCCCCCCCTCCCCTTATTTTTGGCCTTGGCCACCTGCCCATCTGAGGTCCCAATGCCCCTGCTACAGATCCTTGCCCCGGCCGCCTTCCTATCTGAGCTCCTGGCCGCAGATTCTCACCCCAACCATCTACTCATCCGAACTTCTGATGTCCCGGCCGCCTGTCCATCCGAACTCCCGACCGTGGACCCTCAGCCCGGCTGAGTTCTCAATGCCCTGACCGCAGACTTACCAGCCGGTCCCAGTTATCTGAGTTCCCAATGCCCTGCATGACACAGGTACTTACTGAGGTCAAAAGGATGTCCTATGTAAAAATTTACCCCCTCTTAAAAAAATGGTTGGGGGTGTTGCATGATGGCATAGGGAGAAGATGTGGGAAAACACCTCCACCTGGCAGAACTACTTAAAACCCATTTTAAAGTTTTAAAAATAATTTTAGAAAGTTTTAAATATACTGTTGAAGTATCTTAGAAGCAGCCATGAAGAAAACTAAAGCTTAACCAGCAAAGAAAATGGCTACTAAACAATAAACAACTGCTGAAGAATTTGGGCCTACCTTGCAAGTGGAGCCTCCAGTCTTTATATTTCCTCACCCTTGTCCACAATGCCCGTCCTCTGGCAGGATTCTGTCTACACTGATGTCAACTTCATGCAGCGCTGTGGAAGATGGCTCCGGTGCCCAACGTTGTTCACCCTATGGATTAAGAAGAACAATCACGCATGCGCAAAACTTCATGCATGCACGTTACTCCCGGAATGGCCCAGGCTGCTGGGGGGACCTGACCCCACTCGGTCCAGTGATCCTGGGCTAATGGAAGGGGTGTCTGTACCCATAGTCAGGTGGAAGCGACCTCGATATCGACAGAGGAGGGAGAAGTGGATACAGCTGGACTGGAAGAAGAGGAAGAACAAGGTATAGAGGAGGAGGAAACTGTCATATATAAGGGTAAGCCCATGGTAAAGCAGGCCGTAAAGTTTAAGTTTGATCCTCACCAGTCAGATCCAACTTTACATATTGACTTATCCAAGCAGATTGAGAATTTGGCTATCCAGATGAGTCAAGGGTTTTCATCTATGAAGGAGCAGGTTGTTGATATGAAGGGGGAAATATCCTCTATTAAATTGGACGTGGCAAAAATGTTTTAAACCAGTGGATAAGGTCCAGGATAAATTTAAGAAGATTGAAGAAGAATTTATTGATTGTAAAGATGATGTGGATCATTGTAAAGAAAAGATGGGGCAGATGGAGGATTTTATTACTGGCTGGGAAATTCAGTAAAGTCATTTATTGACTGGAGAATCAAAGCTGGAGAAATAATGTTAAAATTGTCTGTCTTCCGGAAGATTTTGAAGGTCCGAACCCGGTTCAGTTATTTCAGAAGTGGATTACTGAGGTTTCGGGAACAGAATATTTTACGAATGGTCTGGAACTGACAGAGCTCACTGTACAATAAGAAGGAAGTTGCTTTTCGGTCATGCTCCACGTTCCATTTTGATTAGGCATCTGCATTATCAAGATAGAGCTTTGATTTTAAGACCTGCTGTTCAAAATGCGAGATGTAATCAAGGCCCTTTAGTGGTTAAAAATAATAGATTTTTTTAAATAAGCTGATTTGAATCAAGTTGTAATTAAACACCATAAAGAATTTAATTTGTTTAAAACTGTTTTGTGGAAGAAAGGATTTAAATTTGCTTTTCGGTATCATGTTGTACTTAAAAGTTTTTTTAATGGCGATTATCAATCTCAGTTGTTTAGTCATGATGCTGAAGCTGTTACATTTGCTAATTCTTTACCCGATAATAAGTTAAGAAAGATTTCCTCAACAACCTGTTTTGATTCCGAAAAGGAAGAATGGGAAGTGAGAGATGGAATCTCAACAGTCGATTGCTTTTGGAATTGATGATGACCAGGTTAATCGAGATTTGGAAGAAGCATTCCATACTCAAAATAATTTTTATATGTTAATTTTTGTTGTTCTGTTCGGGGGAGGTGGTTCAGCTACTGATCCTTCCGAAGTCACCGGCCACTTTGTGGCTATGATCACTCCTGTATAATTGAGGGAGATAATACTATTACAGTATTCATTTTTGGGTTTTTTTTAATGGGGGTTTTCTTTTATGTTTGAGGAGATCTTTGATTTAGTTTGTATTGTTGCCATAGGGAGGTGCTTCGCCATTTCAAGTGGGGTGTTTATAGATACTGTTATGAACCCAGTGGACCCCAAAACCCAGCAGCAATAGATATTCACCAAGAGAAATGGTAACTTAAACAAAAGTTGCTATTAATTATCTTTAAACATGAAAACAGAATCACACGTTAACTTATCTCTATTGACTTAACTAACCTAACTTAACCCCCTTCTAATTCTAAGAACATGCGTATGTAATGTGTATGTAAGTTCAGAAATGTTCTTTGGTTCACAGTCCAATCTCACTTCTCATTCCTCCAAATTTACTGTGCATAGAATTTAACATTTATAAAGTTCACCAAGCTTTGGTGCTTGAAAGGTAAATGGTTTCCACTCAGGAAGGTCCTTTTGGTTTTCAGAGAGAGATTTGTTGTTCCAGGACAGCCACAAATGATTTACTTCCATCAGCTACTTCAGTGTCTTCCTTTTTTTTAAACTTTATTTAAAATTTTATGACATGAATAAAATAAAAATTACATTTAAAGAAATAATAAAAAATAAGATAATAAAAATTAGAATACTACATCATTAAACTACACAAATTAACCCCCCAATAATTATAACACAACATTAATCGTCTAATTTAAAATTAGTCCAACCCTCCCCCCAAAATAAAGAGTGAAGAATTAATTAACAATGTTGTAAATAAAATAGAAAAAAACCCACTTACAAAAAAAAGGATAAAACTTAACAACAAAAAAAATTACAAACAACAAAAAAAAAATCAATACTAACATAATATCCTTAAACATATATTTAAATCAAACATAATACATGTATTTAACAAATGAAATCCACTTTAAAACAAGGTTCAAATAATAAAATCATATATCAACCACATATCTGTTATACAAAAAATCATAATTAATAATACATAAATACAGAATTTCCATTAATACCAAGTTTCCTTTATAATTCATCGAGAGAACAAAAACATCCCTTAGGAAAACAATCAGATAAACTTTTTATTCCCTTCCCCTCCCCTTATATAAAAAAAAGAAAAAAAAAGAAAAAAAAGTTCAAACTCTTATAAAATTCTCCATATTCTTCATTTATAACATCTTCAAAATTCTCTATCGAAATTAACTTAATTTTATTAAACTCTTCTCCCTCAATATATTTGTACTTGGTTTTCTTCTTTTTCTTCTTATCACCTTTCCCCTCATCTTCCTCTTCATCTAATTCAACATCCTCAATTTTTGACTTATTATCTTCTGTGACATCATCCTCTTAAAAAAGAGAGAAAAAAGAGAATCCCCCAAAAAGAAGAGAGAAAAAAAACCTCCTAATTCCCTCTCAATTACAATCAGAAAACAAAAAGAGTTAAAAAAAATTATTTATTTAAAAAAATAATAAAAAAAACCTTCACTTTTTAAACCCGAAAATTAAAAAGAAAACAAAAACAGGTCGGAAGTCACGACTACCTCCTCCTGTTTAAACCGCCCAAAGCGGTAACTCCCCCAAAATATTGGGTGTGAGATAACTCACAGGTAGCTGATGACTTCTGGAAACTAGTGCCCACCCAGTTCCCTCTCCCAACTCCCATTTCATTAAACTATCATCATTATTTAAACTATTTAAACTCTTCTCAAAAAAAAAAGATAAAAGATTTATTTTTTTTAAATCAACGTTACCACTTCGGTCACCATTGCTTCCATTTCTTTTAAAAAACTGGATCCCACCTTACACCTCTACTCTCTTTGGAGACCTTGAAGGACTACATCGTTCCTGAAACTGCATGATTGGTAGAGACTGAGCAAAGTCCATAACCTCTTTAGGATTGTCAAAGAACTTTGGCTAATTTCCATCCTAAAAAATCTTCAGTACCGCAGGATACCTGAATGTTGCCTTATGTCTTTTTTTCCACAATCGTTCTTTCACAGAATTAAATTCGCGTCGTTGAAACATAATTTCTTGACTCAAATCTTGATAGAAGAAAACAGGATTATTCTGAACCATCAAAGGAGATCTATTTTGCTGGGCATTTCTAATAGCTGTACGTAAAATTGTCTCTCTGTCACAATAGTTTAAACAACGGATCAGAACAGGTCTTGGATTCTGTCCTGAAAAAGATTTTCTTCTTAAAACTCTATGAGCACGTTCCAGTATTAAACCTTCAGGGAATTTATCCTGTCCTAACACTCGTGGAATCCATTCAGTAAAAAATTTTCTTGGATCTGGTCCTTCTATGCCTTCTGGCAATCCAACAATTTTCACGTTGTTCCATCTAGATTGATTCTCCAAATAATCAACCTTTTTTGCTAAATTTTTATTTTGGATCTGCAATGTTTCGATTATTCTATTTTCATCTTGCAGTTGATCCTGTACATCGACTAAACCTTGATCACATATTTCAAATCTTTCAATGGTTTCAAGCTTAAAAGCTCCATTAATGGCTTCCGCCATCGCATTAATCTTGGAAATAAACGGGTTCACAAAATTAGCTAAGTGACTCAATACAGAATATATCTTATCTTCAAGATCCTTAACAGACATTTCAACAGAAGTAGATTCAGGCATAATGGGGTCTTGCTTTTCCTTAGAGACCACGGGATCTTCTGTCCCTTCCCTTAATTTAGTATCTTTTCTAGCAGTTTGACTTCGTATAAAAATCCCTCTCAATGTCCCCCCAGCAATGCCAGGAGACTGAAGATCAGGGTTATCTTTAAGCCAAATCTCTTTAATCATCTTCACTGAATCGATGTCTGGAAAAACCATTGTAATTGAAGATGCATTTTGCAGCGCCACCACTGTAGCAGTCGAATGACAGCTCTTTAACTCTCCATCTGGTAGCGCCCCAGCTGATTCAACTGTCAAAGTTTCAGTAACAGCATTCACAGTGGCCGTTGTGTGAAATACTGGCACCCGGCCAGCTCTTTGTTCTGAAAGCTGCTGAGTGCGACCTTCAGAGAGCCTTATCGGTTCAAAATGGAGTTTCAATGCCGAATTCTGTACGTCTTCTTCTGGATCCATTCTACGTTGAGTCCTGGCTTCTTGTAAACAAGTAGGCTCAGATAATTTCGGAAAATGTAGTTTTTTAACAGTCTGTTGATGTTTTCTTTTACCTTTTTTTTGCATATAAACCATTAGGCATTAATCCAGCATCTCTTATTATTTATAAACTTTTAAAAGAACTTTAACGGGCACTTAAAGACAAATCAATAAATCAATGTCTTCCTGATGAAACTTTCCGCATCAGGGTTCTCCAGATGATAAACCTCTTTCTTTCAGATCATCACAGAGGTCCTTCTTTTTCTCTTATTCCAAGTGAAACATTAGGGAGCCAGTCCTCTCCTCTTGCATGAACCACAAGGGCTTTGACCAAGCTGAACTAAGAACTCACAACCTGTCTTCCAAATGGGGGTTTCCACAAGCTTGCCAGCTTGTTGTGTTTCAGTCCCAGCTGCTGTTGAACTGATCTGTGTGTGTGTGTGTGTGTGTGTGTGTGTGTGTGTGTGTGTGTGTGTGTGTGTGTGTGTGTGTGTGTGTGTGTGTGTGTCTCTCTCTCTCTCTCCCTCTTAGAACAGCTCTATACAATCTGCGACTCTGACAAGTTCTTTAATCTTTTAGCTTTTTGTAAACAACAATCCATTATTGAAGTCTCTTGAGCACTCTCCAACAGTTTTGCAAAGGCTGTGGGGCTGATAAGTCTAGCATTAGCAGAGCTCCAGTATTTCAAATAAGATCTGTTTTAAAGTGTTTGTATGTGACCTACTCTAACAAACCTTTCCCAATTTATCTCCCAAAAACATATCCATATACTCTGTCACAATACATCTTAATGGCTAATTTAAAGTCTGCTACTTTTAATGTTAATGGGCTTGATAATCCAATTAAGAAAAAAAAGGTATTGGTGTATCTTAAAAAAACATGAAGGTTGACATTCCTTTCTTGCAAGAGACACATTTGACTCAAAAGGAACATCAGAAATTAAAAAAGAATTTGGGTTGGGGAAGTTATAGCATCTTCCTTTAATTCAAAAGCAAGAGGGATTACTCTTTTGATTAATAAAAAGTTTTCTTTTAAATTGGAATTAGTTTTTAAAGACCAAAATGCTTTGGTGAGGAGGTTTTTATTAAAAGATAAAATGGTAAGTGTGTCACTACAGAAATTAACTTGGAAGGATGCATTAGGAGCATTGCAACTTCCTAATTTTCAGAATTATTATGAATCGGCACAGTTGAAATTTATTAACAGGATATTTGAAGTGGATCAACCTTTGATATGGGCTAATATTGTATTATCTCAGATTGGCAAGAAGAAGATGGATCAGTTTATTTATAGATGGAACTCTCAATTATTAAGTAATTATAATTTACTTGTGTTGAAACATTTAATGGATTTATGGAGTAAAATTATGAAATTATAGGTACTCAAGGTAAAATTTTGGGTAAAAACCATTTGTTTTAAAATAAGCTTTTTCCTTTTATATTTAATAATCAACTTATGAAGTTTTGGGATCAGAAGGGTATTACAATGGGAGAAGATTGTTATGAAGCGGGATTTTTTTTTCATTTCAGAAACTGAAAGAGAAGTATGAAATATCTTCTACTCTTTCTTACTATCAAATTAAAGCCTTATAGTTGAATAATTTGGGGCATGCATTACAGTTGCCTAGATGGTCTAAATTTGAAATTTTACTTACTGGCAAGGAAGGATTTACATCTGAGATGTATGCTTTTTTACAGAATAAAATGCTTAAGCCAATGTTTATAAATCAAGATTAAAATGGGAAAAAAAGATTTGTCCGTATCTATTCCTCAGGATGACTAAAATTGTAAATGTCAGGTATTGATTGGTTCACTATAATTTTCTTCATCAATTATATTTAACTCCGGAAAAATTAGGGAAATATATGTTTATTTCTTTGGATTTATGTTTTAATTGTCATAGGGAAGTTGGTTCCTTTTTACATTCTACTTGGCTATGTGAGACGGTGAAACCTTTTTGCAATAGATTTAAGGAACTTTTAGAAGCTATTTTTAAATTGAAAATTCCACTTGATCCTTTAGTATTTTTGTTGGATTATATTAAGAAATTGAGTTTGGAGTTAAAACTAAATCAATTTGAAATTGCTTTTTTGAGATTGGTTTTAGCTGTGGCTAGAAAATGTTTGGCAATTTACCTGGAAAAATGAGACTAATTTGAGTATTCAGTGATGGCATTTGGAAATGAGATCTTGTATTCCGTTGGAAAAGATAACATATAATTTACATAATAATTATTCTTTTTCGTTAAATCCTGGAGCCCGTATTTGGAATATATAGGGCTGAATTATTAACCTGCTTCCCTCGCATTGATGATGTTGCTCCGAACCAGGGCAATTAATCAATTGAAAGTTTTATGTTATGTGATCTCCTCTTCTTTCTCTTCCTTCTTCTTTTGGGAGTAGTTTAGAAGGGGGTGGGGAGGGCTGGGTGGGTTAGGGTAGAGGGCATTATTTACAAAAATATCATTTTGTATTTTGTTTCTCCTTCAGTTGTTTTTTTATTGTATGATTTACCATGATTAATAAATAAAATTAAAAAAAAATCAAAAATGGTCCAAGAAATTCAATGAGTATAAATGGTAATAGAAATAGTGAATAAAAATTCAAAGTAAGGCAGTGTCTTTTGTGTATTTTTCATTCAGGAATCTGATGGCAGCGGGGAAGAAGCTGTCCTTGCGCCACTGAGTGCTCGTCTTCAGGCTCCTGTACATTTTCCCTGATGGTAGCAGAGTGAAGAGGGCATGGCCTGGGTGGTGGGGGTCTTTGAGGTTAGAGGCTGCTTTTAAAAAACACGGCTTCTTGCAGATATTTATTCTTGTCCTGAGAGTTGGCACCTCCGTACCAGGCAGTGATGCAACCAGCCAGAATGCTCTCCACAGTACACCTGTAGAGGTTTTCAAGAGTCTTTGGTGTCATACTGAATCTCCTCAATCTTCTCACAAAGTACAGCCGCTGGCGAGCCTTCTTCATGATTGCATCAACATGGAGGCTCTAGGAGAGATACTCAGAGATGGTGACATCCAGGAAGTTGAAGATCTTGATCCTCTCCACTACCAAATGCTTGATGAGGACTGGGTCCTATTCCCCTAACTTCCTCCAGAAATCCACAATCATCTCTTTGATTTTGCCAATGTGATGCAAGGTTGTTGGTGTGATAGCACTCAACCAGCTGATCTATTTCCTCATTGCAGTTTGTAATTCTGCTGACAACCATGTAAAAGTTGAATTTTGTAAACCATTTTTTAATGTTAAATTTAAGGGGTTGACTATTACATGAATATTACTTTTCAGGAGCTGAAATTCACACCAGAATCCAAAACACCACATCAGCAGCAGGAGTCCAAATGATCTCTAAATGAATAAAGAACAAAAACACAATGAATTGAAGTAATAATACAAAGTTTTCACATCAAAGCACTCGTCCTACTACAAGGGAGGTTGGGGCTGCAGGAAGCATCTGCGTCTTTTGTGGCATCCAGGTCCGAGACGAGAGTCAGTTTTACACGTGTCGGGAGTTCCGATGGGCAGGCGGCCAGGCCAATGTGACAGTTCGCGTTAGATGCGTCAGGAGCTCTGCTTTGCGGGAGGCCGGGTTCGAGGTTAGAGTTTGCGTTGGAGGCTTCGGGAGCTCCGATGGTCAGGTGTTCAGGGCCGAGGTACGAGTTCGCGACAGAGGCGTCGGGAGCTCAGGCCAGCTGGCAGCCATGGTCGAGGTGATAGACTATGTCAACCTTTACGCAAGATATATGGAAAAATCTAGATTTTTTTTGGCCAATAGTAGGGGACAACTTTTACACGAGATCGACTTTTATGCAATTATATATAGTATTTAAAATCAACCCTCTGGTTTGCTGGCCTCTTCAAAGTACTTGGATGAAGTTGGGCTCAGTGGGCTAGCTGTGAGTTCTGAAGGTGCCATTCACCTTAAACTGGGTCCTTCCTCTTTCAACCTCCCAACTTTAGTGACGCAGAATCATGATTTCATCCTCTGACTCACTGCCTCTCTTACTTCCAGCCTAATACTGACCTTTACGTAAGGATGTTTTTGTTGAAAATCCTTTCAAAATTTATCCTTTACTAATTTAAATTTCTGGCTCCCATAAATCATGTTTACTTTGAAGTGATTTCTGGATTTACCTTATCTGTAACATTTAATACTCTATATAGCTTAGTGCAATTTTCCTTAACCAGCTTCTCAATAGATTTTAGACCCCATAATCTTTCCATTCTTGGTTTGTACCATTTTATAGTATTGACTTCTGACATTTCTTAAAATGATGGCTATTTTTCAAAAGAAATGTTATTAAAAGGACAAATGAACTACCAAACAACACGAGGCTTAGACTGTTAATGTGTTTCACAGAGGTTCTTTTGAACAGTGGTTGCATTTTTAAATGGATTCCCATGTGCTTACAAAATTGAGCTGAATTTTTCATAGCATCATTTTGATCTAAAAGGTGATGTTATTAGCATTATTTATCTGAAGTTATTGGATAGTGCCTTAACAGGGCGGCACTGTTAGTCTAGCGTAATTGTAATAAAGGAGCTATTACCCAACTGTAATACCCAACTGCGCTGGGTAGGTCACGTCTCCAGAATGGAGGACCATCGCCTTCCCAAGATCGGGTATATGGCGAGCTCTCCACTGGCCACCGTGACAGAGGTGCACCAAAGAAGAGGTACAAGGACTGCCTAAAGAAATCTCTTGGTGCCTGCCACATTGACCACCGCCAGTGGGCTTATATCGCCTCAAACTGTGCATCTTGGCACCTCACAGTTCGGCGGGCAGCAACCTCCTTTGAAGAAGACCGCAGAGCCCACCTCACTGACAAAAACCCAACACCCAACCCCAACCAACCAATTTTCCCTTGCAACCACTGCAACTGTGTCTGCCTGTCCCGCGTCGGACTTTTAAGCCACAAACGAGCCTGCAGCTGACGTGGACATTACCCCTCCATAAATCTTCATCCGTGAAGCCAAGCCAAAGAAGAAAGAATAGAGGAGCAAGATTGGTGTCATGCTATTACAGCGCCAGTGAACCCGGGTTCGAATCCGGAGTTGTCTGTAAGGAGATTGTATATTCTTCCTGTGTCTGTGTGGGTTTCCTTCGGGTGCTCTGGCTTCCTCCAAAAACAACATATGGAATTATAGCTTAATTTGGGTATAATTGGGCAGCATGGGTTTAAATGGCCAGAACTGACTTCTATCTTACTGTAAATCAAAAAAACCTCTACTTTGCAAAATGCTTTACCTCTTACTTGTCAGAAGTAAATTCCATTTGCCAACGCCGTGTCCAACTTTCTATCTGATCTATATCCTGCTCTGGCCTGAGTGGACTTTCTCCACTCTCCACCTCTTTTCATGTCACCTGAAAATGTACTAATTATACCGCCCCCATTTATATCCAAAACATAGGATGTCACAAACTCTAAAGGCACCAGCACCGAACCCTGTGGAACAGCACTTGTCACAGACTTCCAAAGGAAAACACATGCTTTCAGCATTACCTTCTACCTCTTTTCACGGACCGAGGTCACTAAATCATCGAGCATTCCATGTACCCTATCCTCTAGACCAGCCTACCATGTGGGTTCTTGTCAAAAGCCTAACTAGAGTCACCTAGACAAAGTCTGCCATCCCGCCTTCATCCGTTTTCAGTGCAATACATAACCATAGATTAACTTATACAAGAGATAATAGGGGTGCTATGGCGGCACTACCACTCGCAGGAGGCATCAAACCAGCCACGAGACGTCAGTGCGTGATGACGTCAGTGTGTGTCGGGTACGTGATCCTGGCTTTTAAAAGGTTGTGAGGGAGATGCAGAGCAAATCCATTGGATTCATTCTAGAAAACCTCTTGTGTGGTGATTTTGTCGTGTCCACTGCGATTCCAATGGCCACAAGATACAGGAGGATCAGAGCCAGCACTACCAGGCTGAGGAACAGCTTCTTCCTACGGGCAGTGAGAGTCCAAAGGAACTGCTCACACTAACTATCCGAGACTCTTATGTCCATGAAACAATATTTATTTGTATAGATGAATAATTGTTCTGCGTACATATTGTTTGTCTGTATGTGTGTTATGTCTGGTTGTGTGCCTGCGTGTTTTGCACCGAAGTCCAGAGAACACTGTTTCGTTGGGTTGTACTTGTACCATCAGTGGACAATAAACTTGACTTGTCTTGAACTTTCATTACTTTCTGTTCTCGGACTCTTTAGCTTTTATAATCATTGCATGGATATTGAGAAATGCTGAATTTAGGCTACCCAGTGTTGAATAACATTCGGACAGGTTACCTGATAGGACAGAGCAAAGGACATTGCGACTTAATACTTTATAGTCTGGCTCCATGATAATGTAGAAACATTGGTGAATCTAGGTAAAATTGTGCCACCCCCATTAAAAAAGCACAAGTAAAGTTGCCAGTTGGCCAGTTTCCACACACAATTGGGCTAGTTTTGAAGATCGACCACTTGTAAATTTGTCATTGTTTCTCTTCACGTCAACCAAAACTGCTAAAAATAATAAATGTCCTTTTATGAGGAGCGTACACATCCTAAACAGTGCTGCCATTCCGTTTATCTGCTTCTCACTTTCGGGCAAGCAATTGCCATGGAGTCTTTTGACAGCTTATAGTCCATAATACTTGTCCATCACTTCAATTATGAGCAAAAAAAGAGGGCTTTGCAATGCAATTGTCTTGAAAAGGAGAGCTCCTTAAATCGGGGGATTATGTGAGCTGGACGACCTATCGGGAATTCATGGAGATTTCTATATGTCCAAGCCTTGGCCTTACTGCTCGCCTTCTGATCAACAATACAGAAAAATCTGTTAGAAGACTGTTCTGCATTTCCTTCGTGGTCACTGACTGTTACAATTTGCACCCCCGTTGAAATGAGTTCAGCGGCTCTTTTAATTAATTTTCAGGCAGCTCAGTGGCTAGAGGTTTTGCAAATCAAGGGTGTGGCAGGGGGAAGAGAGAGAGAGAGAGAGAGAGATGGTGGTTGAGGGGGAAGTACTTCAAGCTTGGAAACATGGCATCAAAGTTATTTGAATCAAAAGGCTCACTCCCACAGATTAATCCTATTGAAATGGCCCTCGTTTAAGAAATTCTCAGCTATTGGACAGCCAGGTAAAAAGTTCAACAATTACCAAAACAGTTTTTCTCCTAAATCAACATCCTGAGGGAGAAAGGAGAGAGAGAGAGAGAGAGAGAGAGAGGGAGAGAGAGAGAGAGAGAGAGGGAGAGAGAGAGAGAGAGAGAGGGAGAGAGAGAGAGAGAGAGCACCTTGGCATAATGAAAGGGCTGTATCCATGGAGCACGCTTGGAGGGGTTTCCCTGCCGCACGGAATTCTGAGAGGGTAGGTCCGCCATCATTCAATGTGGCGCCGAGTGCCAGAGATCTCCCCTTGGCGTCCTGTAACCAGGGGTTGTTTCTTGGCATCAATTTCCCACATAGCACGGAGGCAGGGGGATCCTTTCTTGCTGAACGAATAAATTATATGACTCCTATGTGGGGTGGGGGAAGGAGGTGGAGAGGTATGATCAGTGAGGCCGAGACAGTCAGGAGTCGGGGGTTAGATGGGGCAGAGGGGTGACGGACGGCAGGGTTGAGGATCAGCGCGGCAGTCGGGCTTACTTGGGCAGTGCTGTAGCGGGAGTAGGGTCAGCAGCTGGGTCGGCGGGCCACGAGTACGAGGCAAAAGGAAAGGATCAGCGTTGGACTCAGAAGTTCAATATTGGGCGGGCAAGGTGAGCACAGTGGCACCCCCCTTCAAGTGGCGCCAAGGCACATGGCCTGGCTGCCATGTTCTATGTGTCAAAAGCCAAATTAGAGATATAACGTAGATTGTAATATAAAGGAATATTGCTGCTTGACTTCCGGATGTGGCATTACTCCTATTACACGGGGGCTTGTATGAGACCTGAAATAATGTGAACAATTCAGGTTTACTTACCTCAGAAAGGATATACAGTGGAATCCCCATTATCCGGAACCTACTTGGACCATGAATGCCGCATATGTGAATTTGTTGGTTGACTGAGAGTCACCATGCCTAACTAATACACCTGCATTTATAATACACGGTTTAAAAGAGAAAAAAAACTACAAAATGACAAGTAATTTGAAAAAAAGAATCAGTATTGTAATATTTAAAGTTCACTTTATTCAGGTAATTCCCTTAACTCATAACATTTAAATTTGAACCCTGGTGGCTGGCACTGTGACAGTGTCGTGCTGGCTACTGCGCTAATTATGCTGTCATAATTAACCCGCCCTCCCCCAAGTTTACAGATAAAGCTTTACTAATATGCCAAATACCGATAAAGATAAAGATCCTTACTAGGCAGAGACTCTTTGGGAGAGCTGCCACAGTCGTGAATGGCGTCGGCCAGCTCTTCATCCTGGGTGCCACCATTTTATTCAACACAAATTTATTCAAACCTTATTTAAAATTTTATTTATTTAAACATTTATTTATTAATTTATTCCCTAGATTACTTTTTTGCCGGTTGTTTGGGTTTCTGGTTGATTGAATTCCGGATAACGGGGATCCTACTGTACTCACCATAGAGGAGAGGCAGCAGAGGTGGAAACTCAAAGGCTGGCATGGGTATGGTGGGCCAAAGGGCCTGTATATCTCAATGATTCTATGATTCAAAGGTTGATTAGACTCTCACAGGCATGGTAGTTTGCCATATGAGGGGACATTGAGTAGATTGGTGTTCTCCAGAATGAGAGCATTGACATATACAAAATGTTTAAAGTGTCGTCGGATCAAATGCAGGGAGAAGCCCATAACCAGGGATATGGTTTCAAATAACGGCAAGTTTAGACTGTTGTAGTCTATTTCCCTTGTAGGATTCAAGGCAGCTGCCATCATCCTTGTGTCCAAGAACTAAATAGACTAAATGATTACCGCCCAGTAGCACTGAACTCTACGATCATGAAGCGCTTTGAGCAGCTGGTTATGCAATGCATGAAATTGCACCTTCCAATGACATTGACTCATTCCAGTTTGCCTCCAAATCGATCCACAGATAATGCAATAACCTAGACCTTCCGCTCCGTCCTGACCCACCTCGAGTACGATGCTTCATATGCTATTAACCTCAGCTACACGATCACACCTGAGGTTGGTGAAGGAGCTGTCCTCACCAGGACTCTCTGCATCTGGATTCTGGACCTCTTGATGCGAAGACCACAGTCTTGTCTGGCTGGAGGACAAAGGTCGACCATTCTCCATTACACATCGTGGAGAGAGTGAACCTTCCTTGGTGCGCATATAAGGGATGGCCTCTCCTGGACTGACAACACTTCCTCGTTAGTCAGGAAGGCACAGCAACACCGACACTTCCTAAGGAAGCAAAGAAAGGCAAGGCTGGCAGCCCCCATCTTGACAAGCATGTACAGCAGCATAAATGAGAGTGTCCTGTTTGGCTCCATCATTATGTAGCTGCAAAGCATCGGACTGGAATTCTCTACAGAGGATCATTAAAGCAGCCAAGAGGATCAATGGGGTCTCCCTTTCCTCCGTGGATTCCATTCAGTGGGAGGGATGCTTCAGGTGTCATGGTTAGCGCAGCTTTTAGCACAGTGCTGTTACAGTACCAGCATCCCAGGTTTGAATCCGACGCGGTCTGTGCATTCTCTCCGTGTCTGTGTCCTCTCACCCTTCAAACATATGGGGGTTTATAAGTTAATTGGGGTATTTGGGTGCCATGGGCTTGTGGGCTGAAGGGTGGCTGCATGTCTGAATTTAAAATTTAAGTTTAAAAGAAGCTCAAGGAATTTTTAGAAGACCCTTTCCATTCAATGCACTGTATCTTCATCCCACCACCATCAATAAAGTACGGGAGCATCAGAATTAGAACTGCCAGACTGGGGAATAACTTCTTCCCACAGGCTGGGAGACTGATGAACAGTGTCTGCTACAATCACCCCAAATATTTATTTTGATCATTCATGTGATCAACATGCACGGTGCATTGTATGTTTTTGAACATGCATCATGGTCTGCAGAGATTGTCGGGTTGTATCTGCACAATCGGATGATCATAAACGAACTTGAACGTGCCATTAAATTTCATCTCATAGAGGGTCGTGGATTTTTCTTCCGGTATTTTCCGTCCTGGAGGGCTTTGCGTTATCACTGATTGAATTCATTCAAAACAGAGATGAATAGATTTCCAGATGTTTTGGGGATTAAGTGATATGGGAACAAAAATGGTGCTTGAGTTCAAAAATCACCCTTAATCTTAATGAATGGTCGAGGCAGGCTCAAAGGTTCTCTCCTGCTTCTCTTTCTTATGCTTTGATGTTCTTATTCAATTGATTTTTTCCATTTCATTTTTGAAAATCCCTTGTTGGCACTTTCTTTAAATTTCCTCAATATATTACCATTCTAAGTGCTGTCAAGTAGCATTTTAATCTTAAAAGAAAGCTCTGAGAAATGTATTCTCAGTTCCTTTGTGCGGAACGGCCTTTATTTCTGGCTTTCACCCTGATCCTGATGTCAGAAAGATTGTGCTGGCTGACAGCAATGCTCCAATGGTTTAAGAAAGGAATAACTAATTTTTGAAGTGCTTCATTTGTGTTTATTTGGTGACTGGTAGTACCTCTGTGCATGATGGTTTCACTGCCATTAGAGCAGTCTCGCAGGACCCCGGGGAGTGATGTCTCAGCGCTCCCCATGGGGTCAACTGCCCAGTCTGGATTACGTTGACTCTGTACAGACGGCCTGTTAGAGGACCCAAATGGTGGTTTAGTTTAAAAAGCCATGCCCGCGGGGTCTGGGCCCAAGGTGACGGCACCTATGATTGGCAGTGGCCATGAAGGGCTGCTGTCTCTGGGGAGATGGAAGACTGGAGCGGGACAGCAGAAATAGGGGAAACCACCCCTGTCTGAGAAGGAGAAGTAGAGGAGATGACCCGTGGGACTGTGACCACGGCAGTGGACCCGGGTGAAGGGTTCTGAGGCTGAAGAACACATAGGAGGCGGGCTGCTGGTGACTTGAGGCGAAATACCCCCGCAGGATGCAGGCTGCTGGCGACTGCGGTCAAAGGACTCACACCAGGCTGCAGACTGCTGGGGACTAGCTTGAGGCTGGATGAAGGGGTACCAGGTATCGGTATTGGAGCCGGGATGCAAGAGATAGCTGGAGGCCTCCTGAGCATGAATACTTTATTTTTGATATTTTTTCAAAAATATACATAATAAAAATGTCACTATCACAATACATTAACCTTTTTCTTCCAAACAACAAAAACAGAACAGTCCCTCCCCCCTTCCCTACATACGAATCCGCACACCATCAGAACTTAGTTCCTCTTAAATAAATAGAATACATTTGGGAAACCACGGTTAAATATATAAAATAGCTGCATTTATAGTCCTTTTCCCATTTTATTTCTGTACTTGGGCTCCTAAACAAAGAATATTGAGAGAGAAGAAGTATTGAGAGCAGAAGTAAATAGTTTGGAGAAAGATATTATAGAATTAGAAAAAAATATAAACGAATGGGGATACAAGAAGAATACAGGTTACTGGAGAATAAAAAAGCTAAGATATGGAACAGAAAAAGCTATATTAAAATCTAAACAACAGGACTATGTGTTAGGTGAATCGGCGCAGATAGACACAAACAAAAGGACATCCACGACATTTGCAAACAATGTTACGCGAAATAATCTTGAATCTTGAAAATGCATAGCATTTGATTCTGCCAAGGCTTGAACCTCAGACTTATATTCATTCCACCTTTTGTGGGGCACTTGTCGGTGGGACCCTTCTTGTCATATGTCAAATCACTCTGTGTCTGTAAATAGAGCTTGAGAGAAGCTGTGTGCTCGAATCGCAGATAATACCACTCAACTGCCACTGTAATACTCTGGGTTGGGTGAGGGTCAGGATACTTGCTGCTCCTCTGGCCTCGGAGAGTATGAATTTATAGGTTGGGGGAAAATCAATTGATCTGAGTGGTACCAATTATCACCATGATTGTATTTCTTAATGTTCTTTTGCCAAACGCCAAGTTGGTCCACCATTCACGCCCTGCTGCACATCCCTGCCTGGCCCGTCCGTGGGTACTTGTAGACATTGTCTTCTGTTTAGCACATGGAGCTGATTCATCGCACAGGCTCTGGGATATTAATGGTCCAGCAGAGGCAATTGGCATAAGATCAAAGGATGAAGGAACGAGTATTGTTACACTATCTGAAAGACAAGGGGTGTGGAAACGGATTTAGATATTAACTTCCAAAAGGGAATTGGCTGTGCAATTGAAACAGGCTATCTAAAAAAAAACATCCTACAGTAGGTTGGGACTAGTAGTCAGCATATAATTGTATAACAATTACAGCACAAAAATGGGCCAGTTCGGCCCTTCTAGTACATGCTAATCACCTTCTCTCACCTAGTCCCATTGACCCACACTTGGCCCATAACCCTCCACAAGAGGACGAACAATTGGAGACTTTCACAGTGTTCACAGGTAGAGCCAATTTGCCTACAGGCAGATGCCATCTCACTGGCTCTACAGAAACACCTGGATAGCAAAGATGAATGCATCAGGATGCTCTTTATCGACTACAGTTCAGCATTTCACACTACCTTCCCCTCAAAATTGATCAACAAACTACAAGTCTTGGGACTCAACATCCCACTATGTAATTGGATCATGGATTTCCTCACTTCCAGACCACAATCAGTGAGGATTGGCAAGAACATCTCCTCCACAAACTCCATCAGTACCGGAGCACCACAGGGCTGAATTCTTAGCCCCCTCTGCTCAACTCGCTGTGCACCTACGACTCTGTAGCTAACTATAACAATGACACCATTTACAAATTCGTTGACGCTACCACAGTAGGTGATGAGTTAGCATCCAGGAGGGAGCTTGAAAACTTGGCTGAATGATGCACCAACAATAACCTCACACTCAATGTCACCAAAAATAAGGAGCTGATTGTTGATTTCAGGAAGGGAAAAGTACGATCTAGTGATCAGAGATGGAGAGGGTGAGCAAATTTAAGTTCTTGGGAGTCACTGTCTCGGAGGACCTTACCTGGACCGAACATATTAATGTCATCATGCAGAAATCACATCAACACTTCTACTTCCTCAGGCCTTTACAGAGATTTGGCATGTCATCAGAAATCCTGACAAATTTCTACAGATGTGTGGTGGAAAGTGAGCTGATTGGCTGCATCATGGCGACGGCAATACCTCTGAGTACTCTGAGTATAAAGCCTTTCAAAAGGTAGTGGACACAACCCACGACATCACAGACAAAACCCATCTCACATCAACAGGGAACGCTGCTGTCAGAGAGCAGTAGCAATGTTCAAGGATCCACATCTCATAGTGAGACATGGAGGCACCAGTGCCTTTGCAAAGACCATGAAACTACTTTGGAAGGAATTTCAGAAGCAGGAATAAATGGAGTATTGTCTTTAAAGCAATAGATATCCAGGCTCACAAACTGATTCCAGTACCAGAAATCTGTCTGGTTGTAGTTTGCTGTTAAAAGAGGTCATGTGGTTTTGCAAACAGAGAGAGAAAGAAAAAAAAGTAATTCTGTTGAGAGAGAGAGAGAGAGAGAGAGAGAGAGAGAGAGAGAGAGAGAGAGAGAGAGAGAGAGTGAGTACAGTGGCTTTTGAGGCTGGAACATGACAAGCTGGCAGCTTGTTAAAACCCCATTTTGAAGATGGGTTGTGAGTTCTGAGTTCAGCCTGTTGAAACCCCTTGTAATCCTTACAAGAGGAAACGGCTGACTAGAGTCTTTCCCCTGAAATAAGGGAAACAAGATGAACCCTGTGGTGACCTGGAAGAAGAGGTTATCATTTGGAAAACCCATGATGGGGCAGGTTTCATCGGCAAGATATTGAAGTGGCTGATTGGAGGGAATCAGTTTGTGTGTGTCCAATGAGCAACAAATCTCTCTCTATGAGACCAACTAGAACCTTCCTGAGTGGTAACCATTTACCTTTAAGCACCAGAACCTGGTGAAGAATCATAAATGTTAAATTCTGTGCACAGTATAAGAATTGCCTGATATCGGTGAACTTGGAGGAGTGAGAAGTGCGATTGGACTGTGAATCAAAGAACTTTCCTGAACATAGACATGTTGCATACACGTGCTCTTAGAATTAGAAGGGGGTTAAGTTAGGTTAAGTTAATAGTAATAAGTTAAAGTTTGATCCTGTTTTTATGTTTAAAGAAAATAAAAGCAACTTTTATTTAAGTAACCATTTGTCTTGGTGAATTTCTATTCCCTGCTGGGTTTTAGGGTCCCTCTGGACTCATAACAAGATGCATAAAATTTGAGACAGAAGAGATTGAGCCACATGGGGATTGAGATAAAGGATCAGTCATAATCATTTCAAATAATAGAGCAGGGTCTTAATATCTCACCCCTGGCCTTATTTTCTTTGAAGTGGTGGACTGAAAATTTATTAAAAAAGATTCCATGAGACCGTATGATTTTAGAGCAGAATTGGGCCTTTTGGCTCATTGAGTCTGCTTTGCATATTCAAATCATGGCTGATGCAATTTTCCTCTCAACCCCATTCTCCTGCCTCATCCCTGTAATCTTTGACACCCTTACTATTTAAGAATCTATCAACCTCTGCTTTAAATCCACCCAATGACTTCACCTCACAACTGTCTCTGACAACGAATGCCACAGACTCACTGACCTCTGACAAAAGTAATTTCTCCTAATCTCTGTTCTACAGAGATGTCCACTTATTCTGAGGCTGTGGACGTTAAGGGGTTGTTCAAGGGGAAAATTTTAAGTGATACCACAGAAATGCTGGCGGAGCTCAGGAGGTCTCACAGCATTTGTAGATTTCTACAATCACAGCGTCTGCAGACTTGAGTGTTTCACAAATAATTAAGTGGAATGGTCTTATACACAAGACTTTAAATGAGCAAACATTCCTGATATTGAAGTATGTCAATTGTTGAGGAAGCTTACAACGTGTACAGAGCTGTTGTCATACCCACGCTCCTACAATTTCTTCAGATTGTAGAGTCCAGAGAAGGTTAAGGCAAAAGAAGGATGAGGAGAGATGTGAGGGCTGTGACCCTTGGACTTCTCTACAAGAAGCCACAGTGCTCAGATGTTGAGTGTATTTAAGTCTGAATCTGTGCCCAAAATATTTGGGCTGCACACGTAGCTGAGGAATCCAACTCCCACCTTGAGTTTACTCAGAGAATTAACAACAGACACAGAGTTTCACCAAACCACACCCGAACTCTCTTTACTTCTTTATTTTTCAAAAAAATGGAGTGAGCTATTTATAGAAATTTACACAAGCTTGACTTCAAGGCACAAGACAATCTCATGAGCCATTCAGTTGATTGTTGGCTCCTGTGGTTACACCATCTCCTGGTGACCGTGGCTCGTTCTGATTCAGGCGTCCTAGCAGAATCTGTCGGAGGAATGAGAACATGGGGGAATGGACAGGAAGACAGTGAAGGCAAGGGATGGGCCATGATTTCATTGAAAAGTGTAGCAAGCTTGATGGCCAATGGAGATCAGTCCCACTCCAGGTTCCTAAGCCCCTGTGTTCTCGTTCTGCAACTGGGGCATCATCCCTCCTATGCACTGGGGCTGAGCTCCTCCAGAAAACTAAGGCTAATTCGACACTCTATCAGCGCAAATTAGTGCAAGCAATTAAGTAGCAGCTGAACACAGCCGTTCTGCAGGACTTTTGTACTGGTAGATCATTTATTAAAGTGATAAATCCAGGGAAAATTTGAACCTGTTGTTCAGAGGGATGAAGGCGCTGAAACACAGCAGGGCTTTTCTGGATTTTATTCCATGCTAATCCTTGCAAAAACATGTTCTAAAGAGGGAGCTTTTCAACTGAAATGTCATTTACACTCTGCTAAAGTTTACCTACCTCAGCTGTACCATTTCATCTGATGCAAGGATCGACAAAGAGATAGACAACAGACTCGCCAAGGCAAATAGCGCCTTTGGAAGACTACACAGAGTCTGGAAAAACAACCACCTGAAGAAACACACAAAGATCAACGTGTACAGAGCTGTTGTCATACCCACGCTCCTGTTCGGCTCTGAATCATGGGTCCTCTACCGGCATCACCTACGGATCCTAGAACGCTTCCATCTCCGCTCCATCCTCAACATTCATTGGAATGACTTTATCACCAACATCGAAGTACTCAAGCTGGCAGAGTCCGCAAGCTGCTGAAGACCCAACTGCGCTGGGTGGGTCATGTCTCCAGAATGGAGGACTATCGCCTTCCCAAGATCGTGTTCTATGGCGAGCTCTCCATTGGCCACCGAGACAGAGGTGCACCAAAGAAGAGGTACAAGGACTGCTTAAAGAAATCTCTTGGTGCCTACCACATTGACCAATGCCAGTGGGCTGATATCTCCTCAAACCGTGCATCTTGGCGCCTCACAGTTCGGCGGGCAGCAACCTCCTTTGAAGAAGACCGCAGAGCCCACCTCACTGACAAAAGACAAAGAAGGAAAAACCCAACGCCCAACCCCAACCCACCAATTTTCCCCTGCAACCGCTGTAACCGTGTCTGCCTGTCCCGCATCGGACTTGTCAGCCACCAACGAGCCTGCAGCTGACGTGGACATTTCTTCGTCCGCGAAGCCAAGCCAAAGAAAAAAAGAAAGAGAAGGCAGTAAAGAGAGATAATTATCAACTCCCTTGGGTCACTCGCTGTTACTTTCTTGGTTGGAAATACGTAGTTCAGAGAGTTGTTTTATGATAAGATCCTTAATTTCCTCTTTTATTTTAACCATTTTCTAAAATTTGGTTATTGCTGGCAAGGTCAACATTTATTGATTGTTCCTCAATGAACCTCTCCTTCTGGTTAAGATGATCCCGAAGGGTAGTTGGGATATCATGTCCAGGAGAAAGAATGGAGGGACTGGAGTCACTTCACAGGCTATTCAATCACAAGGTATAGCAACATGGTACAGCAAACAGAGCTCTTGAAAGAGCATGAGAAATGGGGACCATAGTGGGCCCTCTGGCCTTTTGAGCCAGCTCTGTCCTTGCCCAAGATTGTGGCTGATCTCGTACTTCAACAGAATTGTCCTGCCCTATCCAAAATCCTTTAATACCCTGAATACCCAGACAAGTCCAGGTTCAGGTTTATTATCATCTGATTGCACAAGTTAAATCTGATGTAACAGTGTTCTCCAGTCTTCGGTGCCAAACATGCAGACACACAACCAGACAGCAATAGATATTCACTATGACAAATGCTTACTTAAACAAATGTTGTTTTCAATGATCTTTAAACTTGAAAACAGAATCAAACTTTAACTTATCACTATAACTTAACTAACCCAACTTAACCCCCTTCTTATTCTAAACTCATGTGTATGTAACGTGCGTGTAAATTTAAGAAAAGTTCTTTGGTTCACAGTTCAATCTCACTTCTCATTCTTCCAAGTTCTCTGGTTGCAGGCAATTCTTATACTGTGCACAGAATTTAACAAGTATAAAGTTCACCAGGCTTTGGTGCTTGAAAGGTAAATGTTTACTACTCAGGAAGGTTATTGTAGGTTTGCAGAGAGAGGTGTGTGGTTCTAGGATTTCCAGAACTGAGGAAACTTGCCCCATCGGGGTTCTCCAGATGATAACCTCTTTCTTTCAGGCTACCGCAGAGTGCCTTTCTGTTCTACTTATTGCAAGAGAAACATCAGACAGATAGCTCTTCCAGCCATCCGCCGCCCTGGAGCTTCTGTTTCAGTTCCAACAAGCTTCTCCTGGCTTGTTATAGCTTTCGGTATCACACATAGTCAAAGACTCCCTTCTCTCTCTCTCTGAGACTCCAAATTGCCAGGCAGCCTGTTCTCCTCTCTCCCACTTGCAAAACCCCTGACCTTCCCCAGCAAACAATAGGAGTTCCTCTTTTGATCAATCTGTTGTTTTAGGTAAACAAGAACCTCTCAATGACCTCTGAGTGAGCACTTTGTAGAGAGGTCAAAAGCCTTGCAAAATGGTCCAAAACAGACAACCTGGCTCTAGCTTCCAAGACAATAGTCCATTCATTTCATGACATAATTTCAATTAGCACATACATGTGAAATGTGCATAGCATTTCTCACTGTTCCTCTTCAAAGTACTGTAGATATGAATTCTTCAATCTTTCAAATAAGATCTGTTTTAAAGTGTATGTATGTAATGTACTCTAATTTTACCAATTTATCTTCCAAAATCATTCCCAAATATTCCATTGCAACATAACACACATATAGACAAACAAAGCATATGCAGGGCAAATATACATATATAAAAACAAACAAATAAATATTGCTTTGCAAATATTAGAGTCAAGGATGGTTAGTGTGAGCAGTTCCTTTCATTGATCAGCATTCTCACTGCCCGTGGGAAGAAGCTGTTCCTCAGCCTGGTGGTGCTGGCTCTGATCCTCCTGGATCTCTTCCCCGATGGGAGCAGCTGAAAGATGTGTGCAGAGTGGAAGGGGTCCTCAATGATTTTGTGCATGCCCTTCAGACAATAATTCTTGTAGATCATGTCATTGGGGGGGGGGGTGAGAGGAAGATCCCAGTGATCCTCTTTGGTGATCTTATGGTCCTGTAGATTGACCACTGATGCAATGCTCTACAGCAAGTGTACCACACTGTGATGCAGCCGGCCAGGATGTGCTCAGTAGTGCCCCTGTAGAATAATGGTGGCCGGTAGCCCTGCCCGCTTCAATCTTCTCAGGAAGTGAGATGTTGTGTGCCAAAGATAGGTCACTAGTTAAGTGGACTCCAAGGCACTTGGTGCTCTCTATTCTCTCCACGACGGAGTTATTGATTTGTGGTGGAGGGTGGAGACATCTAATAGAGACATCTATTAAATCTGAAATTAAGAAGAGTGCTCTAGGGTAGAGACTTGCAAATATCCACATCCCTTTGAGTGAAGAAATTTCTTCTCATTTCAATATTTTTGATGTGGACTCCACCCAATTCCGTTCTCCTCTGTTCAGTCCTATATACTGAGACTGTGGCTCGCGGTTCTAGACTCCTACCCCAGGGGATGACACAGAGGCAGGTGCAATTAAGATGTCTAAAAGACACTTGGATAGAAATATGAATAGGATGGGTTTAGAAGAATCTGGATCAAATGGAGACAAATAGGATTAGACCAAATATTTTAACTAGGTGTGGTATGGTAGCTGCAAAGTATTGATATAGAGGATCAATAAAACAGCCGAGAAGATCACTGGGATCTCCCTTTCCTGTTTGTCGATATTTACTGGAAACTTTGTCTAAATAGGGCTACAAAGAATTACAAAGGACCCTTTCCACCCAGTGGACAGTATCTTCAAACACTACCATCGGGAAGAAGATAGTGAAGCAACAAATTCAGTATTGTGTCGGACTCTGGCTTTACCCTACCCTCAATTTAGTCCAGCGTGCTCGTTGAATGAAGTGATAGGAGAAGGTATTTGGTTCAACAATCAGTTTATTACACAGCACAAGAATAAAACTTAACAGAGCTCTGGGTCAGTCGTTAGTTCATAGGTCACCTATGTGAGCTATTCCCCAAGACTGACCTCTACTGTCCAGTCTCTACAATTTATATAGCTCGTTGAATGAAGTGATAGGAGAAGGTATTCGGTTCAACAATCAGTTTATTACACAGCACAAGAATAAAACTTAACAGAGCTCTGGGTCAGTCGTTAGTTCATAGGTCACCTATGTGAGCTATTCCCCAAGACTGACCTCTACTGTCCAGTCTCTAAAGTTTATATAGCTCGACCTTATCATACAAAAGTTGGCTTCCTTTGCTAGATCTCATTATCATACAGAGCAAAAGTTGGCTTTCTTTGCTAGATTTCTTGCATAAGATTTATCACAAGTAATTTCCTGCTCTGCAGATATCTGGGGTGTAGAGCTCCCATCTTAATCCTCAAGGCCAGAATATCCTGTTATTTTGATCAGAAATCAATTCATACCCCAGATATTTCTAATTATTTCTTTGTTCTCATTTGGCCATGTTCTTCTGTTCTACTCAACACCTCCTTCTGCCTTCTTACTGAGTTATTCCATTCTCTTTGTTTCTGACAGTCTCTGTCAGGATTCTCTTTGTTCTTGTCTGGCCATCGTCTCCTGTGCTAATCAACACCTCCTTTTGCCTTAACCTTTCTACTAAATTGTTTCATACATATTCTCTCTTTTGTATTTTGGAAGCAGAAAATTCTAAACCTACTGTAATCAGCCAACTTTGCTACATACTGTGGCTGCCCCTTACTTACATTACTCTTTCCCTTCACCATGAGGTAAATATTAAATTGTTACATAGTACTGGATTCATGTATACAAACTGAATTTCTTTGGCTTGGCTTCGCGGACGAAGATTTATGGAGGGGGTAAAAGTCCACGTCAGCTGCAGGCTCGTTTGTGGCTGACAAGTCCGATGCGGGACAGGCAGACACGGTTGCAGCGGCTGCAGGGGAAAATTGGTTGGTTGGGGTTGGGTGTTGGGTTTTTCCTCCTTTGCCTTTTGTCAGTGAGGTGGGCTCACTGACAAACTGAATAGTACATATATTCTCCATATTTTCTATGATTAATTTACCCTATATTCCAACAGTTGCCAGGCTGAGCAATAGCTTTTTCACGCTGACTGTGAGATTGATGAACAGCATCCTATAATTGGGTAAATCATCGCAAATATTTATAAATATTTATTTTGATTTTTTAATGTGATCATTATGTACTATGTGTGTGTATTCTTGAGCTTGCACTATGGTCTGGAGAGACTCTGTTTTGTTGGGTTTTATATGTAAAATCAGATGATAATAAACTTGAACTTGGTCCGCATGGATGAGATGGGCTGAAAGGTCTGTTCTGTGCTGCATGTCTCCCTGATTCTATGACCTGCACATCTTAAATCCATACTGTGTCTTCACAGAATATTACAGCACAGTACATGTCTATGATGTACTGACCCATATGTACCTACCAAAAAATCCAAAACCCTCCTTACCTTATAACCCTCATAATCCTCTATTTTTCTTTCATTAATGTGCCATGATGGAACAATTTCTATCCACAGGTCTTGCTATTTCTTTCTGGATTAAATTAATTCTTGTCTGGGACAAATTTAATCTGCCACTACACTGCCTAACTTTCCAACTGTATGTCTCTCTCTCTCTCTCTCGTCAAGCATCCTCACCACCTGGAACTAAACCAATCTTTGTGTCATTTTTTCAGATCACAGATATTCTTCTCCAATTTTTTATTTATATGACCAACAATAAATGTCCCTAGACAAATCACTGCAATACAGCACTGGCTACAGATTTCCAGTCAGTGACACACATCCACCACAACCCTCTGATTCCCATCAGCAAACCAAATTTGGATCCAGTTTGACAAAACCACCTTGGATCTCATGCTTCATACATTTCTGGTCTAGTTTATTGTGTGTAACCTTGTCAAAAGCCTTGCTGAAGTCCATGAATATCACAAAGAGCCACACCACCCAGGACATCCTCTGTTCTCGCTGCTGCCAATAGGAAGAAGCTTTACTGGTCAAGATTCAAGTTAGTCTTGTAATGAAAGCAGTGTAATATTACACAGAAATATTTGCCATCAGCAGAAATGGTCTGAAGCGCTTCTTGCACTGGGAGAAAGAGAACGAAAAGAGAACTCCTCCCAGTCCACTGAGTGTCCGTGAATTCGCCACCAGCGCTGCCACAGCCTTTGTAACCTCACAGAGACCCGATCAAACTATCAGCTTCAGATCTGAATCTCTGACATGATCACAGGACTCATGTCACAGGACTCCTATCCCCAGGACTAATGTGAGCCCATATTGACAAGTGGTTACATTGGTGTAGCGGTGGTTATGATGGGCCCCTTGTCTTCTGGGCCTTTAGGCTTCAGCCTACTTAACCTAATGGTTAATCCACCACTGCTAAGAAGAGTAATTTTTCTCCCACTGACATAAAGCTCACTAGCCGTTTGTGCCTTGAATAGCCTCTAGTACTCTTCTTGAATCTAGAAACAATATTACCCACCATCTAGTCTTCCGATACCTCACCTATGGGTATAGACGACGAAAAAGTCTTTGCCAGAGCCTCAAAAATCTCTTTTCTTGCTCCCTATAATAATAGGATCCTGGAATATATTTTTTTTAGGCCCTGGGGATTTGTCAACCCTATTACTTGTCAGTATCTTGAACACTTCCTCTCTCCTTGATGCACACATGAGATAGACTATCAGAACCTCCCCCATCCTGGTAAATGCCGACACAAAGTATTCATCCAGGGGATCACAAATATCCCCTGGCTCCACATGAAGACTTCTCTGAGGGGACCTACTCTTTCCCTAGCTATCTTCCTGCTTAGAAAATATTCTGGAATTTCTGATGGACAGAACTATTTCAATACCTTTTATTGCCCTTCTAACTGCTTTCTTAAAGCTCTCCCCTCTATTTTCCAGAAACCTCAATGTGGCGCGATCAATGACCACTCTCAGACATGAAGCAAGAGTCAAAGGCTTCATTGATCAGAAGGCCCAGACATGCCTCTACATGCTGCTGGCTCACGTCCAAGGCAGGTATGAGGGGGGGGAGACTTTATTAGGGGATCTTATGGGGAGGGGCTACAGGCACAGAAAGTGGGCCAGCCTGCCCAGCACATTGAGGACATGCCCGGACATGCCCGTGGTACCATGTTCCACCATACACAAGGGTCCTGATAACATTTTCCCTTATACTTCCAACATTTTCCTTGATTAAACCCTCCATTTCCTTTGTTAAACATGGACCCAAGTCTTACCTTTGTGGTTTCCTACTTGACAGGAACCTACACTCTCTGAAATCTTACTGTTTTCAAGGTTGGAGGGATTGGCCTACGAGGAGAGAGTGAGTCATCTCAGACTGTTCTCGCTCGAATTTAGAAGAATGAGAGGGGATCTGTACTGATATGTTTTCCTCCATTTTATAGCCCCTTACCAGTTACTGTATATTTGAGGCTGGCCCTCCCACTAATGATTCATCCCTTAAGTCACCTCCCCTTTTGCCCTGGCCATAAAGGTCGCGTTACCTCCCCTTTTTCCGGCAGTCCTGTACCTTGATCCGGGGCAGCAAAAGTCTTGTGTGCAATAAAGCCTATTGTTCCTGCAGCCTATAACTCTGTGGTTATTGATAGAGCCTATCACATATAAAATTATGAAAGGCATAGGTACAATAGAGGTTGATAAGTTGTTTACATCAGTAAACAGGGGAGACCAGAACTAGGGGACATAGCCTCAAGATTCAGGGTGGTAGATTTAGGACAGAGAGGAGGAAGAACTGGTTTTCCCAGAGGGTGGTGAATCTGTGGAAGCAGAGGAGCGACCTCAGTAAATATACTTAAGACAAAGTTGGTTAGATCCTTCCATTGTAGGGGAAATAAGGGAAAAGGAAGGTAGGTGAAGATGACCCTATCATCAGATCAGCCATCATCTTATTGAATAGCGTAGCACTTGACAGGCTGGATGGCCGACTCCTGCTCCTATTATGCTCTTACCTTTATGAACATCTTCTTCACCATAATCATCACCACAGTCAAAATCATCATCACCATCTCCATCACCACCATCACCATCACCATCTCCATCTCCACCATCACCATCACCATCACCACCATCTCCATCACCACCCTCACCATCATCACCATCACCACCATCTCCATCTCCACCATCACCATCACCATCACCATCACCACCATCACCATCTCCATCTCCACCATCACCATCTCCATCACCACCCTCACCACTATCTCCATCACCACCATCTCCATCTCCACCATCACCATCACCATCACCACCATCACCATCTCCATCACCACCCTCACCACCATCACCATCACCACCATCTCCATCACCACCATCACCATCACCACCATCACCATCACCATCTCCATCTCCACCATCACCATCACCATCACCACCATCACCATCTCCATCACAACCCTCACCACCATCACCATCACCATCTCCATCACCACCATCACCATCTCCATCACCACCCTCACCACCATCACCATCACCACCATCTCCATCACCACCATCACCATTACCACCATCACCATCAACATCTCCACCCTCATCAACACCATCTCCATCACCATCACCACCAACATCTCTATTTCCATCACCACCATCTCCATCACCACCACCACCATCACCATTTCCTCCATCACCACCACCATCTCCATCACCATTTCCACCATCACCATCACCATCATCACCATTTCCACCATCACCACCACCATCTCCATCACCACCATCACCATCACCATCACCATCATCACCATTTCCACCATCACCACCACCATCTCCATCACCTCCATCTCCATCACCACCATCACCATCTCCATCACCACCATCTTTATCACCACTATCACCATTTCCACCATCACCATCACTATCTGGGGTGACACTGTTGGCATAATGGCCAGCTCAATGCCTTTACAGCACCAGCGATTGGGAAAGGGTTTCAAATCCCCCGCTGACTGTAAAGAGTTTGTACGTTCTCCCCATGTCTGTGTGGGTTCTTCTTTGGGGCTCCAGTTTCAACCACCATTGGAACATACTGGGGTTGTAGGTTAATAGGGTGTAAATTGGGCAGCATGGTCTCATGGGCCGAAATGACCTGTTACCGTGCTGGAGGTGTCCATTTTTAAAAATTAAATTCAGGTTTGCAAAACATCATCTCCACAACTTCCATGGGATTGTTTAAATGGATCAGGAAGGGTTTTAAAGTCTTCTGTGTATGTGTGTTGGGGTAGGGGGGGGGGTGCGTGGTGGGGGGTCATTTAGGTAAACTGTTCTCAGCCTTATTTTCGGGAATGAGGATAGACCTGTGGAGAAACACATTGTAATCAGTGACCACAATTAAATAAGCTTTGAGGTCGTCATTGGAAAAGGATAAAGTCTCAAATTAGGCAGACTTCAATAGTAGACAACAGGTGAAAGGTGATTGTTGACAGCTGCTAGAGGGAACAACAATATCTGATACAAGGCAGATGATTAAAAGTGAACTAGAACATAAGAAATAGGAACAGGATTAGGCCATTTGGCCCATTGAGTCTGGTGATGGTAACGAAGACGGCGATGATGTTGATGGCATGTGAGTAAGTGATGATTCATGTGTCCAGATGAGAAGTAGTGTGGGAGAAAGCAACAGGCCATTTAGTATGCAGTGAATCCTTGGGGAGACAGTACTGTGAGTTTAAAGAGCACACTGGAGAGGAGGTTTCTGAGACTGTTGATGTGCAGGGGTAAGGTTTAAAAAAATCCACAAACAAATCCCCCCCTCTATCTCTAAATCACTTCCACAAATGCATTGCTTGCCCAGCTGTTAAATTGTAAATAAGGTGATTTAATGCGGTCTGATTTAAATGCTTATTACTGATTTTCATATCTGGTTCCAGGCATTACTGAACTGTGATAAAGAGTAACTACTCCACTCTTATCAATGTCCTTTTAATTGAAGCTCACCAATAACTTTGGCACCATCACATTATCTTCAAAAGGCAAATGATTTTGCAGACCTCTGAAAAATAACTTTTGGACTCCAGCCCAGGTGAAAGAATGGTTTTTAAGGATTGATGTCTGCTGAAGTTGGCCATTGGACATTGAATTTTAAGAGTCAATTCCTGCGCTGAAGTTGCCACGGAAATTGTCCTAACACCTGAAATTTCTGAGCTAGTTCAGGCTGAATTGAAAAGTGATCCGAGACTCCCTTGGAGGAAGAGAAGGAGGTGGAAACTTTTCCCACCTGCTGAAGGGTTCAAAAATGGCGAGGTCTCACAGCTCCAGGGACCCAGGTTCGATTCAGACCTCGGGTGATGTCTGTGCTCTGTTTGCGTGTTGTCCTGTGATCGTGTTGGTTTCCCCCTCATGCCCCTTATCACACGAGGCAGCTTACTATGGGTGTGGTAAAGAACCAAAGGCAAATGATGGACATGTGAGGGGGAATTAATTGCAGGACCACAGATAAATAAGAGGGGAAATGGGATTCATCTGTTACAATGACCACAATGTTTGGGAACATCTAATTTATGCAGAGGGAATCATTGCTCTGGAACCTGCTATCGGTTAGGATGGTTAATAATAAAATCAGTTCCAGCTTTGCAGAGAGACTGGGATTTGCATCTGAGGATTTGTAGTCTGCCACTTAGGGGAAGAATAGCGAATGATATTGACCAGGTTGCTGTCACGGGACTGAATGGGTTGCATTGTGCTTTTCTGATTCTATATTTGGATTAGAATCAGGTGAGATCCTAATTAATCTCGCCAAGTTGTATACAGAGGTAATTTTAACCACTGCTGTGCTCCATGGATATACGTTCCATTGGCTACTTTGCAGGAAGTCTGGCATTATTCACTTAGCCCGAATAGGAACTATCCAGCTGAGAAGAATCTTGATTCAAGAGACGAGTCAATTGGCAAAATAGAACCTGTTACCCTGACAGTTCCATTGCTTGGAAATGGATTAGAGATGGTTCGAGCTTCTGTGAGGAATTTCACCAGATGCTCCAGCCGGAACAGTGCTATGTGGTGCAACTGACAGGGAGTGTAAAAGTGTTGGTTGTAATGGGATGAGGCAGAAAGCATGAAAGAAATGATGAAGGCATGGAAACTGAACTGTTGACACTGCAGTGGCATGGTAAACAATGTGGTTGTCTCATGGATTATATTACTGACGTTACGGGCCAGAGTCCTTCTTTAAGGTATAATCAAAAAACAGGAAGGCATCGGAGTAAAGATTGAAAAATGCCAGGGGGAGGAGTCTGTCAGTAATATATAGAACCAGAGAACTATAACAGCACAGAAACAGGCCCCTTTGGCCCCTCTAGTCTGTGCCGAACCACTTTTTCTTCCCTAGTCCCACTGATCTGAACTCAGTCCATAGCCCTCCATACCTCTCCCATTAATGTATCTGTCCAAATTTCCATTAACTGTTAAAATTGAGCCTGCAGCTAGCACTTCAGCTTCATTCCGCATTCCCACCACTCTATGAGTGAAGAAGTTCTCCCCCTAAACTTTTCTCCTTTCACCCTTAACCCATGGCCTCTTGTTTGAATCTCACCTAACCTCAATGTAAGAAGCCTACCTACACTTACTCTGTCTGGCCCCCTCATAATTTGAAATCCCTCTATCAAATCTCCCCTCATTCTTCGATGCTCCAGGGAATAAAGTCCCAACCTGCTCAACCTTTCCCTGTGAGTCAGTTCCTGAAGTCCGAGCAATATCCTAGTAAATCTTTTCTTCACTCTCTCTATCTTATTGATATCCTTCCCTTTTAAAATATTTTATTGAGTTTTAATAAAAAACCTTTACCCATGATAATCTAGTAAATGACATAAACTATATCAAAAACTTAACCGTAATGCTTTTCTTAACTTAATCTGATCGAAAACATTAAATTTAAGATTCGATAGAATGAACAGTTAACACATTCTCTATAATATACATAAAGATAGTATTACAAAGGAAAAAAGAAGAGAGAAAAAATCCTTCCTAGGGTTGTGACCAAAATTGCACACAATACTCCAAAATTGGCCTCACCAATGTCTTGAACAACTTTAATATAACATCCCAACTCAATACTTAGATATATGAAGGCCAATATGCTCTCTTTACAACCTTCTCCACCTATGATGGCTCTTTCAGGGAATTATATATCTGTATTCCAAGATCCCTCTGTTCTACCACCCTCCTCAGTGCCCCACCATTTACCATGTATGTCCTTTCGTTGTTTGTCATTTTACCAGCTGGTGCAGATCCTTCTGCAAGCTTTGAATACCTTCCTCGCTGTCCACAATGCCTCCAATCTTAGTGTCATCTGCAAAATTACTTATTCAATTCACCACATTATCATCGAGATAATTGATGACACACAACAAAGGTTCCAGCACCGATCCCTGAGGCCTACTATTAGTCAAAGGCCTCCAATCTGATGAGCAATCATCCACCACTACTCTCTGGCTTCTCCGGGTCAGGCATTGTTGAATCTAGTTCACCACTTAACCATGAATACCTAGCTGTGGTGAATGTCTGCCAAGCTGCCTGTCTCCCCTCTGGAGAGCCTCGCTGTACTAACATTGGCTGTGCATTACCTCTACTGTTAAGGACACTCCCCTTGGGTATAACTGTGTATGCCCCTATTGTCTTTCATTATTGTACCATGAGTTTCTGCTAATAAAAGCCATGATTATTGTTTGACCCCATCGTCTTTGTCTACTTCATCAACTGGCACTTCAATTTTATTAGCAGAAATGGATGCAGCCCTCAAGCCAGAGCGGTTGATAATCGACCAGACTGCCCTGAAAGCCAGAGAAATGTTCAACCACTGGATTGCTTGTTTCGATTACTACATGGCTCGAAACAACGTGGTCGATGAGGCGATATAGTGGGGCCACCTGAATTCTCTGCTGGGAGAGGTCCCTTTCGCCATAACGCAAGGAGCTATCACTCTGACTATAGCCCGGGAATGTCTGACTACTTACTATGCAGCGCCATGGAATGTGGTGCTTGCTCAACACCAGTTGCTGACTAGATGCCAGAAACCCGGGAAAGTGATGCTGCCTATGCACTGGCCCTCGACTCGATGGCAAACAAATGTGATGTCAGGGCAGTCAATGTGCAACAACACCGCAATGCCTTGAAGCTGGATGCTTTTTGTCAACGGAATTGACTCCATTTACATCCGACAGAGGCTGCTGGAGATGGAACCCTTAACCTACGACAGGGCAGTCACTCCAGCCAAAACACTGAGAAGTGCCACGCGATCCAATGAAATGCTAGAAACCGAAAAGGAAACATCCAGGAGTGCTGGAACCCCGAAGGAAATAAAAGGGCAAACTCCTGAAAAATGCTACTTCTGTGATAAGAGCTGGCACCCCAGACAGAAGTGCCTGGCTCGATTTGCTACCTGCAGCTATTGTGGGAAACTCGGCCACTTCGGTAAAGTGTGTAAGGCGAAAAGTACTCCCACTGATAAGAAGAAGAGAAGCACGAAGAAAATGCATCTTGGAGCTGCAGGAATGGAAGACAACTGTGAAAAGGGGGATTCTTCAGACGAGCAGGCTGAATCGACTTCAAGTGACGGCAAGGTGAGATCCCCTGTGATAGCTCAATTAACTGTAAAACTTGGGGGATGTTACGGACTGGAATGGTAGACTATAAAGGGAGAGGTGAATGGTGAGACTCTTGATTGCCTGTTAGATTCAGGGAGTACTGACACTGTACCTCTAAGAGATCTGGCCTTTCCTGGTTCACCCCTTTCTCACACCCCTACTCAGAGTGAGCCTGAGAGATTGGACTCACCCCCCCCAGCCTGTGATCCCTAGTCAGCTTTCAGATGGCCATGCTGAGGTTCCACTGCCTCATGCTGGCGATTCTGGAGTGGGTCCAGAAGTCAGTCCTTCCCACACTCTTTCTTTTCTTCTTTGGCTTGGCTTCGCGGACGAAGATTTATGGAGGGGGTAAAAAGTCCACGTCAGCTGCAGGCTCGTTTGTGGCTGACCAGTCCGATGCGGGACAGGCAGACACGATTGCAGCGGTTGCAAGGGAAAATTGGTTGGTTGGGGTTGGGTGTTGGGTTTTTCCTCCTTTGCCTTTTGTCAGTGAGGTGGGCTCTGCGGTCTTCTTCAAAGGAGGCTGCTGCCCGCCAAACTGTGAGGCGCCAAGATGCACGGTTTGAGGCGTTATCAGCCCACTGGCGGTGGTCAATGTGGCAGGCACCAAGAGATTTCTTTAGGCAGTCCTTGTACCTTTTCTTTGGTGCACCTCTGTCACGGTGGCCAGTGGAGAGCTCGCCATATAATACGATCTTGGGAAGGCGATGGTCCTCCATTCTGGAGACGTGACCCATCCAGCGCAGCTGGATCTTCAGCAGCGTGGACTCGATGCTGTCGACCTCTGCCATCTCGAGTACCTCGACGTTAGGGGTGTGAGCGCTCCAATGGATGTTGAGGATGGAGCGGAGACAACGCTGGTGGAAGCGTTCTAGGAGCCGTAGGTGGTGCCGGTAGAGGACCCATGATTCGGAGCCGAACAGGAGTGTGGGTATGACAACGGCTCTGTATACGCTTATCTTTGTGAGGTTTTTCAGTTGGTTGTTTTTCCAGACTCTTTTGTGTAGTCTTCCAAAGGCGCTATTTGCCTTGGCGAGTCTGTTGTCTATCTCATTGTCGATCCTTGCATCTGATGAAATGGTGCAGCCGAGATAGGTAAACTGGTTGACCGTTTTGAGTTTTGTGTGCCCGATGGAGATGTGGGGGGGCTGGTAGTCATGGTGGGGAGCTGGCTGATGGAGGACCTCAGTTTTCTTCAGGCTGACTTCCAGGCCAAACATTTTGGCAGTTTCCGCAAAGCAGGACGTCAAGCGCTGAAGAGCTGGCTCTGAATGGGCAACTAAAGCGGCATCATCTGCAAAGAGTAGTTAGGAACTGTACCAGTTCCCAAGGTTGCAAAGGAGCCACCAGTTTTGAGAAGAAGCACCAGAATTCGTAAACAACCTGATCGGCTGACATATTCATAAAACATCTCATTATATTTCGATTGCTTGCTAGATACTGACGTAATTTGACTGTTAAGAGTATTCTCAAGGCCAAACATGGTATCCATGTATCGCTTGCTTCAGTCTTTCCTAGCAGCTGTCCTTTTGATTTTAAACCTTCTTCTGCTGGGGGGAGACTGTGGTGAATGTCTGCCAGGCTGCCTGTCTCCCCTCTGGCGAGCCTCGCTGTACTAACATTGGCTGTGCATTACCTCTACTGTTAAGGACACTCCCCTTGGATATAACTGTATATGCATCTATTGTCTTTCATTATTGTACCATGAGTTTCTGCTAATAAAAGCCCTGATTATGATTGGACCACATCGTCTTTGTCTACTTCATCAACTGGCACTTCAATAGTGTTTGATCCTTCCCTCTTTACTTCATAGAGTCCATAGGAGTCCAGATATTTAAAAGTGACCTTGAGGACCTTTTTGTGTCCAGCTGAGTTCTTTCAGCATCTCTGTGTATTTTTAGTACAATCACAGCATCTGCAGACTTTCAAGTCAAGTCAAGTTTATTGTCATCTGATTGTGCAAGTATAAACCATCAAAGCAATGTTCACTGGATGTCGGTGCAAAACATGCAGACACAACACACATAACACCGAAGTTCATACTAGACCTGGGATACTGCCTGTGTGGAGTTTGCATGTTTTCCCTGAGACTGAGTGAATTTCTATCGAGGGCTTTGATTTCCTTCACATCCTAAAGATGGGGTGGTGGACTAATCAGCTGGCCAGGGAGTTGCTTGGGATGTATGGGAAAGAATAAGTTACAGGGGTACAGTATAGGGAAACATGGAGAAGGGGAATGGGACTAATAGAAAAACAGACACTTTTTAACATTATATCAGTCAGTCAATTTGCGGAGAACATGCTCTTTGGCCCATCTTTAACAATTCCTACCAAGATGGCATTCTCGGCTAGTCGCATTTGCCTGCATTTGTTCCAATCTCTTTGAAGCTCATTCCTATCCATTTATCTGACCAAATGTCTTTTGATTGTTAAACTTGCTCCTGCTTTGACAATTTCCTGTTAGTTTGTTCCAGATAGAGACCACTTGCTGAGTAAAAAACAAAAAAGGCCCTCAAGGTCACTTTTAAATATCTGTGCATTCACTTTAAACCTGTCCCCTCCACTTGTGAAATAATCTACCCTGGGAAATAAACCATGAGTGTTCAATTTTATCCATGCTCCTTACAATTTTATACACCTCGATTAGATCACCCTGCCTTCACTCTCAGGAATAAATAACTACCCTGTTCAACCTCTCCCCTTAATTCAAGCCTCATGAAGTTAAGCAGGAAAGTTTGCAGATGCTGTGATTGTGGTGCAATACACAAATGTGCTGGAGGAACTCAACAGGATCACAGCATCTATTGGAAGTAAAGGCTAACCAATGATTCCGGCCTGCACCCTTTGTCAAGGTAAGAGCAAAAAGCAGGCAGGCACTTGAATGAATAGGTGGGGGAAGCAGCGGGGGCTAGGGTTTGTGGGGAAGCATGGGTTGGTAGGACAGGAGGAGAGGGAATGGGCAGGGGAAAAGTACAAGCTGATAGGTAAGAGGTCATTGCTGGAAGGGTAGAAGAGAAGCTAAAACATCTCTACAGTAAGATAGACAAATTTTTCATCCATGCCAAGAAAAAGTGGTGCAAGATTGGACTGTGACAAATTCTCCAGAGTGCGGAAGCAAATTGACAGCACCATTAGGAGTGCCCATAGACAACATTTTTCTACAATCCTTGAAGGAGTACATCCTAAGTATTTTTGGAGATTTGGAGATAGGTGAAATCCAGATGGACAGACAACACTGGTGTCCAGATACTTAAGGTGAATAACTCTCTGATCACCCAGCACCAGGAGAAAGCAGAACCTCTTGCAAACTAATTTCAAAATATCCTACCTGAGAAGATACGGATCCTTCATCTTTTCCTGATCTACTGCCCAGCCCATATATAGACATGGCTCCGATCACAATTGAGGACAAAGGTGTCAAAAAGTTACTGCTTAACATCAATATGGCAAAAGCTATTTGGCCAGACCAGATTCAGAATCAAGCCCTCAAGACTGCAGTTGAAGAACTAGCTCCTGTTCTGTAGCTTATCTTCCAGCAGTCGCTCAACTCAGGTGACCTTCCCATGGATTGGAGAAAGGCAAACATCACTCCTCTCTTCAAGAAGGGCTCAACCATCAACCTGGGAAATTATTGTCCTGCTTCCTTAACAAGCACCTGCTGCAAACTCCTGGAGCACATAATTGATAGCAGCCTGGTGAAGCATATTAACAGTCACAATATTCGTGACAATATTTAGGAACCATAGATCATGCCAGTCCCTGGCCTAAAACTTCGTAGACAACGTGACCACTGATTTAGTAGTGCTCGACTTCTACAAAGCATTTGATGCCATTCCCCACCAAAGATTTATTAAGAAGCTTGACTACTGCAGTATTCACTCAGAACAAAAAGATGGATTTCCGGTTTCTTGACAGAACATCTCCAATGAGTATGCATGAATGGAAAGAGCTCTGAATGGTGTGGTACATCCCAGGGTACTGTGTTAGGCTCACATTTTTTTTCACTCTACATTAATGCCATTCACGGAAAAGTCACAAGCCTATTCGCGGAAGGCTCTTTGCTATACCGTCCAATTAAATGAGCTGATGACAAGGATGCTCTCCAAAAAGATCTTGATAGCGTGGTAGAATGGTCATGAAAATGGGGCATACAATTCAATCCTTCCAAATGGGAAACCATGCATGTCACCTGGAAGAGAAAACCAGGCAAAACATCATACAGCATCCTGGGTGTCACACTTGATGAATCCGAACAGACTGAATACCTTGGCATCAAAATCCAGAACAACCTGCATTGGAATGATCAGATGTATCATACGGTGAAGGCAACAGGAGTCCTAAATTTTCTGAGACATAACTTCTGTCAAGGAGAAGTTACAACTCACCCTTGTCAGACCACATTTGGATTATGCAGTAGCTGCATGGGACCCATATACAAACAAAAACATGTCTATCATTGAGCGAGTCCAGAGGCAGGCAGCCTGATTTGTCACAAATACATAGAGAAGAGAAACGAGTGTTTCAAAGCTCTTGGATTCATTAAAGTGGAGTTCTCTCCAAGACAGACGTGAAGCACACGGCCTGACCTGTTTTTACAGAATGCTAAACTACCAGCTCAATATAGACTAAAAATTCTACACCGAACCCAAGCCTGCTAGGAGCAGATGAGGACACCAACCCAATTTGTGGAGACATCTTCCAAGACAGATATGTACAAGAATTTATTCTTCCCCTGTACAATCTTCATACAACCTGACCCAATTAAATTTAAGACAGCTCTTCTTTAAAAATCTCCTCCTTAAGGACACCCTCCCCCACCTTCAGTTTAAATTCCAGGCGGAATATTTTGAAAGATCAAGAACCAAGATGCAAGTGTAGCATTTCTTGTGCTCACAGGAATAGGTACCAAGTGGGTGATTAGTGGGAAAGGATGAGTGGACAAGAGAGGGCTAGAGGGTGCTGTCCCTGTGGAAAGAGGAGAGGGGAATATGTGCCTGATGGTGGGATCATGTTGTTGGTGGCATAAATGCAGAGGTTAATATGTTGGATGCAGAGGCTGGTGGGGTGGTAGAGGAGGACAAGAGGATCCTTTCCTTGTTGGGTCTCATGGCTCAGTGGAGGGGAAGTCTTGAAGAAAAGGAATGCAGAGGACAGCAGCAATCATCGAAGACCCACACCACCCTGAACATACTCTGTTCTCGCTGCTGCCATCGGGAAAGAGGTATAGGTACCACAGACCCATACCACCAGGTTCAGGTACAGATGCTAACCCTTCACCATCAGAATCCCCAATGCCAAAGTCAATCATTTAAGGACTCTTGATTGATTTTCTCTGTTCTCTCTGTATTGCACAGCCAGTTTTTTTACATTCCTTATCTGTTTACAGTTATTTTTTAATTTGTTTACATGTTCACGCTGTGCGCAATTTATTTTTTCACTACCAATTAGGGGTGATTCTGCCACACCTGCAGGAAAAAGAATCTCAAGGTTGTATGTGATGTTATATATGTACTCTGACAATAAATCTGAAATCTGGAATAGAATCTTTGCAGGGCACAGGGTGTGAAGAGGTGCAGTTGAGATCACTACGGGAGTTGGTGGGTTGGTAGAAAATCCACATCTTTATGAATTTCCAACTTACTGATGTCTTTCCTATAGCTAGCTGGCCAGAATTGTACAGAGTTCTCTCGGTCTGTAGCATTACGATGTTATCCTGATAGAAGTATATAAAATTATGAGACGCATGGGTAGAGTAAACTATCAAAATCTTTCTTCCAGGGTAAAAGTATCTCATACAAAAGGACATAAATTTAAAGTGCGGGGATGGGAAGTTTAAAAGAGGTGCATGGGCCAGGTTCTTTAACACAGAGAGTGGTAATGAACTGCCAAGGGTGGAAACATGCAGATTTAATTTACTTTGGCATTATGTTCGGGCTGGATGCGATGGGCTAAAGGGTCTGTTTCTGTGCTGCACTGTTTCATGTTAAGACTGTAAGACATTGGAGTAAAGTTAGGCTCCACTGCCTGGCCTTCTCCCATCAGCTTTGATGTCCTGGCTTATCAAGAACCTATCAATCTCTGCCTTCGATAGACCAAATGACCTGGCCTCCACAACAAATTCCACTGATATGCCACCTCCTAGCTGCATCTCCTTTCTAAGTTGATTCCATTCAATCTTAAAATTGTGCCCTCTTATCCTAGACTCTCCTTCCATGGGTAACAACCTTTCTAAATCGATTCTAACCATTCCTTTGAAAATTTTAAATGTTTCAGTGATAACCCCCTCATTCTCCTAAATTCCAATGAGTATTGGCCAAGAGCTACCAAATGATAATTCTTTCATTTCCAGAATCATCCTTGTGAACCTCCTCCACAATCTATGATCAAGAGGACCTGAAAACGCTTCAGTCAACTCCAGCACGGCCGGGCAGCATTGATCAACCTTTCAGCTTACTTCAGTGTGGCTCTCTTCCTCTCTCCTTGATACTTCTCTCACCTCAGATAATGCACTCCATTCAGTGTTACTATCCAGTTAGCTTGGATTACCAAGTGGCTCAGAAGGACCCATCAATTAAGCCAATTCAATGTGAACTGGAATACTCCATATCCCCTGGGAAGTTACAGTGAAAATGAACCCAGGATCAGTGTGAGGCCGAAGACGTGTGGATTGGAGAAAGGAGCCTTGTGAAATAATTCTAATGGCAGGAGATATTAAAATTAGGGCATTCTTTGCCATCTTAATGGAAAATCAGATTAGTTCCAAACGAACACACTTCTTTTTGTAGACTGCATTATCCTTAGTATTTAATTGACATTGTGTCATCCATGCAGGACAAGGGAGAGGCAGTTGTATGCAATCATTAATCAGAGTGTAGCTAATCTTTACAGCAATATATACGTACCTCAGTTGATGAATTTGGGAAGAGGCTTTGTTTACAATTACAGGAAGAATTATTGGAGTAGTTTTAATTGTGGAAATCAATATCACAATGGAAACGTGGACAAACTAAGTTCTTGTAACAAGACGATCGCAATTGAGGGATCAAAGAGGGAAGATGGTAAAAAAAAACAACTTAATGTGGAAGCTGGTGATTAGATCCAGCAGCTTATGTTGAGAGGTACCTGTGGAAGATAATGTAAGCAAATTAACAAGGAAATAGGATAGATTATTTGGCAGATAAAGTAATCAAGTTGTGATGTTTTAGAGAAGAGGATAATTGGCCTGTTAAATTTGTATAGGTTCTTCTGAAGAAAATCACTCCAGTTAATTTAAATTGTCTTTCTACAAAAGGACCATTTTTTTTCTCTTTCAAATTTTGATCTTTAATCATTAATCAAGACAGATGCTTCATGGTACAGTTGACTCAATTATCCAGGGTAATGGAGGAGAGCGTATCCAAGCAAGAACACTGGGTAAAGGATCCCAGTAACCGCGGCTCGTAGACGACAGTTCAGTGTATAGAACCTCTTACTCCTGCATCCATTGAACCAGGCTTGGAGTGAAGACCGTGTATCTGCTCACCACTGAACAAAGGCGGTGTCCAACCATAAAGAGAACATGTCGGCACAGTACAGGCCCTTCAGCTGATAACACTGTGCAGACCAAAGTAAACCTACTTGACAAGGGTGGCACGGTTGACGTAATGGTTAACACAACGTCTCTGCAGTGCCAGCGATCGGGGCCAGGGTTTGAATCCCGTACTGACTGTAAGGAGTTTGTATGTTCTCTCCATGTCTATGTGGGTTTTCCCCGGGGGTTCTGGTTTCCTCCCACCCTCCAAAAATGTACAGGGGTTATGGGTTAATTGGGTGTAATTGGGAGGCTTGTGGGCCAGAAGGACTCGACGTCTAAATGAAAATAAAATTAAAACAACTATCTAATCCTTTCCTACATCACCCCCATACCTTTTTCTAACATCCACATGAGTCTTTTGAATGTCTCTATTGTACCAACCTCCACTACCACCTCTGGCAATACATCTCACCTCTCTCTGTGTAAAATCATACCTCTACATCTCTCCAAAATTTTCAACCACTCACCTTAAGCAGATATCCTCTGGTACTCACTATTGCCACCGCAGGGAAAGGTGATGGCTGTCCACCCTACCTAAACCTCTCAGAATCTTATCTATCCCTGTTAAGTCACTGCTCATCCTTTGTCATTCCAAAGAACTCAAACTCTCTTAACCATGTCTCATAAGACATGTTCTCCAATCTAGGCAACATCTTGGTAAATCTCCTCTGCACCTGTTCCAAAGATTCTAAATCCTTCCTATAATGAGGTAACCAGAACTGAATGCAATACCCCAAGCCTGCTCAACCATTCTATCAACTTGCATGGCAACCTTGAGGAACCTATGGACCTGGACCCCAGGATCTCTCTGCTCCCCCACACTGCTAAGAATCCTGCCATTAACCATGTACTCTGGCTTCAATCTTCCAAAAATGAATCGATTCATATTTATCCAGATTGAAATCCATCTGCCATTTCTCTGCCCCAATTCTGCATCCTGTCCATACCCTGTTGTAACCTCTGACAACCTCTGCACTATCCATAGCACCTCCGACCTTTATGAAAGGCGATAACATGGATGGATGAAAACTAACTGGTCTATGGTACTGTGAGGGTGACAGAGGTTGGGGGTGCCATGATCTTTAATTATGTATGAAGTTAGAATGGTAGTTACATCTACCTACTATTCATTCTCCCCTGAGGGGATATGGATATTAAACTTCCTGATCAAATCAATGAGAACTCTTCAGTTTGAAGAGCCTTACCTGTTTCTTGATTTGCCTTTGTGGGGAATCTTAATAGATTTGGTAGAACATAGAACATTACAGCATAGCACAGGCCCTTCAGCCTATGATATTGTGCTGACCTATATAAATCTACTCCACAACAATCTGTTTTTTCTCTACTTTATACTCATACTCTCTATTGTACCAGCCTCCACTACCACCCTTTGAAATGCATTCCAGGCATCTTTGTGTGTTTAAAAAAAAATTACCTCTGGCATCTCACCTGAACGTTCTATCACTCACCTTAACCTTGCTGTAGAATTCGTGGTGATATTTTGCTTTGTTTTAGGATTAGGGTTTGACAGATATATAACAACAATTACAGTAAAAATACAGGTCATCTCAGCCCCTCTAGTCCGCACCGATCTAAGTGATCTTCTCTAGTCCCACCTACCAGCTCCCTGTCCATAACCCTCCAATCCTCTCACATCCATGCACTCATCCAACCTTCTCTTAATTGACAAAATTGACCCTGCTGCAACCACCTCTTCCAGGAGGTCATTCCACTCAGCCACCACTCTCTGAGTGAAGAAGCTCCCTCTCACATTACTTCTAAACTTTTGCCCCCGAACCCTTAACTCATGACCCCTCATTCCAATCTCCCCTACCCTCAAGGGGAAGAGCCGATTCACATCTACTCTATCTATCCCCTTCATAATTTTAAATACCTCCATCAAATCCCCCCTCAACTTTCTACGCTCCAATGAATAAAGACCCAGTCTACTCAATCTTTGTCCGTATTCTAGATACTGCAATCCAGGCAGCTTTTTAGTAAATCTAAAAAGAGATGAGTTCTTCTTGGATACAGTTGCAACTACTCAGATCTTCCTGATGCTGATTCAAGACTGAGATTGACTTTTGGACAAAAGGAGATTTCAAGGTTATGGGCACTGACTGAGGAATGAACAGGGTCTCAGACGTGAATGCAAGAACAGGTCGACAGGATGCAAAAACACCAAAATGCTGGAGGAACTCAGCAGGGCTCACAGAAGGTAAAAATGTACAACCAACGTTTCGGGCCTGCGCCCTTCTTCAAGGTACGAGCCAACAGAAGCAGGGCCCCTGAATTAAAAGTTTTGGTGGGGAGGAGTAGCCTGAGAGTTGTTGTCTGGCTTCAGCCAGATAGTAGTTAGTGCACTAGACTACAACAGCACCAACCTTGTCAGTGGGCTCAGGCCCAGAACATTGGATATAGATCTTTGCCTCCTGTGGACGGTGTGCGACCTACTTAGTTCCTCCAACATTTCTGTGTTTTTACTACAGACGCACCACCCTGCAGACTTTCGTGTTTCACTCTGTGTTGAAAGAATGGACTGGCTTATCCCAGAACTTGTTCCTTTAGTATGTTTTAACGATGGACTGGATTGAGAGGATTAAAATAAACCTGCACTTTTAAACCCACACAAAATGCATGGGGAGTTGTCAACGACGTGAAAAATGAGGCAGATTTATTTAGCAGCCGACTGTGAAATCTGAGCCTTTGCATTGTAGTGAGAATAACACGGTGTTCCAGTTGTGCTGTGATTATGAGGGTGATCAATAAATTTTTGTGTCTGAGACTGCTTACAAACAGTTAATTTAATCATTCATGAAACAATATCCTTCAGTCAAAGATTATAATTTTTTCTTGGAAATGGCTAAAAAAATCTTTTTTAATCTCATTAACAAACTGAACATTTATATTTTACATATTGGTTGGTCTATAACAGCCATTCCCAACCGGGGCCACAGCACATTTAAGTAAAAGCCTTGTTTTCTTTTCACCTCATGTAGCAAATAATTTGCTACGAGCAGGAGTGGGGGTCTTGGGCTCCTGGCAGGAATGGTGTCCTCGGGCTCTAAAATTCCTTCAACCCCAAAAGTTCAATCGACACCTCTGGCATTTATCAACGCCTTTGGATAGTCCCATTGACCCCCAGGGGTTGATATCGACCATTTTAGAGACCACTAATACAAGTTATTTAACATAACAATGTCACTTTATTCTATTCAATGAAGGGTAGGGGAGGGGTGCAAGGTCAGGGGGAGCCTTTCTAAAGCTCAGTCTAGGGGCCCGGTTGGTAGTTAATGTGCCACTGGTCACAACTCAGGACAGGAGGCAATGTGGCTATGGAGGTTACAGGAGTACAGGAGATGGCAGCATTGCAGAAAATGACAGGATCCGTGGACACTTGATGTCCCCGAGGACACTCATTTTTGCTTCTCTTGTTTGTGGTGCTGTATTAGTAGTGGCTAGTTTTGGGACCTTATAAGGGCAAACGAAAGAACAATTTTAAGCACATAACAATGGATGAACTTTTGGACTGGTTTAGATACATATATAGGAAAGATTTGGAAGGACATAAACCAAATGCAGGCATATGGGATTAGTTTGGGTAAAGAGCTTAGTTGGCATGCACAATTTGTTCTGAAGCCGCTGTTTCCCTGCTGTTGAACAGTTTAAAAAAAAAGTATCAATTCAATGAATCAATGAGCAATTCTTCACTGGAATTGAAATTTACTGGAAAATGTAATATTGTGCTTTTTTAAATAAAGTAATTAAAATGATTAGATTAAATTAAATCCAATCCATTGGTAAAACATTATGATAGTAAATTCATTTTATTACAATTTTGGATTTATTTTAGCTCCACTACTTTCTGTTTTATCTCCTTAGTTTGGTTTTACATGACTGCTTTATTCATTACACTTACTAAATGGCTACATCACAGCCAGTTTATTCAATCTTGTCTTCCCTAGTTAACCGTTTATTCTCTCAGCGTTTACTCCAATTACTTTTAGTGATTGGGTTTTCCACTCAAGCCACTGTTTATGAAACCTCTTCACAGTACAGTAGTCCATCCATTCATATTAATGGCTGGATCGTATATCTGGCAGTATTCCTGCTTGTTGTAATTCCATATTAAACTTTGAGTTTCATATAAGTGATTTCTCGGGGAATGCAGTTAGCGTGATGTTGTTACAGTGCTAGCAAACTGGGTTCGAATCCAGCACTGTCTGTAAGGAGCTTGTACTTTCTCCCCTGGTTAGGTTTTCTCCGGGAGGGGGATGGTGGAGGGGAGGGGTTCCCGCTTTTCTCCCAGCTTCCAAAATGTACGAGGTTGGTAGGTTAATTGTGTGTAATCGGGAGGCACAGGTTTCATGGCCTGGAAGGTCCTTCTACCATCTTCTTTGGCTTGGCTTCGCGGACGAAGATTTATGGAGGGGGTAAAAAGTCCACGTCAGCTGCAGGCTCGTTTGTGGCTGGCAAGTCCGATGCGGGACAGGCAGACACGATTGCAGCGGTTGCAGGGGAAAATTGGTTGGTTGGGGTTGGGTGTTGGGTTTTTCCTCCTTTGCCTTTTGTCAGTGAGGTGGGCTCTGCGGTCTTCTTCAAAGGAGGTTGCTGCCCGCCAAACTGTGAGGCGCCAAGATGCACAGTTTGAGGCGTTATCAGCCCACTGGCGGTGGTCAATGTGGCAGGCACCAAGAGATTTCTTTAGGCAGTCCTTGTACCTTTTCTTTGGTGCACCTCTGTCACGGTGGCCAGTGGAGAGCTCCTTTTACCATACTGCATTGTTAAAAAAAATTAAACGGACCCACGCTCAACACCTGATGTTAAGAAGAAGAATGCGTATCCCTCAAAAACTGAAATTCCCTCAATTTCCCCAGGTACATTTTAATGTCCTGAAACATTAACTTTGTTTCTCTTTCTACGCAGGTTGCCTGACCCATCGAGCATTTGCAGAATTTTCTGTTCTCGTTCTTACGCATTTCATTCTATTTTCATTCCGTCAGAGGAGAACGCTCCAGAAATATTTCCGAAAAGGTTTCCCTGCCGGTAACTCCTCCCATTTGAAGGCTTCAACCTCAGTGGTTTCCTGATCCCATCTGAGGATCCCAATCCTTTTGTTTCGGCTTTCTCGCAAAATGCCTTGGGAATCTTCTGTATCAAAGACTTTGTATAGTTCAGGCATTTAAAAATATGGTGGAAATGAACAAAAGGTCAATTCAAGATTCAAGACTCAACTTATTGTCATGTAATAAAGACAGTGCAATACGACACGGAATTTGTTTCCGTCAGCTGTAAAGCAGACAGATTCGCCATTGGCAGGAATTGCTTGAAGCGCCTCTTACAGTCAGAGAAAGGGAAGCAAAAGAGAGCCCCCTCAGTGTTGCTGAGTGTACGTGAATTTACCTCCCAGTGCTGCTGCAACCCCGTGGCCACACAGAGTCCAGTCCAAGCCATCAGCCATGTGAGCTCCAGATCCGAACCCCTCACAAGGTCAGGAACCCTTCAGCACCTTCGGCACCCTCTCGCATCCCGGTTCTGATTCCGGCTACTCCTTCAGCCAGTCTTGAGCTTGTCTCCAGCAGTCCAAAGCCTTGTGTGAATCCCTCCCTCGACCACAGTTGCCCGCAGTCCTCGCCTCAGATCACCAACAATGTGCCCCCTGTATTTTTCACCAGCACCCCCTCATTGGTCCGTCTCCCGTGGGTCATCTCTGTTTCTCCTTCTCAGATTGGGGGAGGGGGTGGTGGTGGTCTCCCTGTTTTCTGGTGCCCTGCGCTTGTTCTCTGCTTTCCTGGAGTTGGTGATGCCTCGTGGCTGCTGCCAATCATATTACACCACCATTTTGGGCCCAGACCACACGATCGCAAAATTTTTAAGTAAAACCCCCATCGGCTCCATTTACAGGCTATTCGAGGACTAGGCGATTGCACTTGCACCTGTGCTGTAGTGACAGCAGCTCTGGCAGTACCATCATCTTAAACTAGCCACATGTTGACCATTTATTGTGATATAGAAATGATGTAATAATCCAGACGTATTTGTGGGGATGGAGAGGTTGACTGGAAGAAAGAAAACTTTGGGGGGGGGGGGGATGTTCCGAACATGAAAGAAATTTTAACCATTTCTTGATGAAGGCCGAAACATTGGTTAAGTATCATTATCATTGCCATATAAAGTACCCTGTTTGGCTTGCTGAGTTTCTCCAGCTGTGGTGATTCAACCACTAGCCTACTACAGGGGCCGATCTCTGTTCCTGCAGGAAAACCACCTAGGGGGTGACTCGGCTGTCAATCAGCCGACCCAAATTTAAGCCTGAACCGGCCCTTCCTAAGCCAGTCACTTGGGAGCCACCACAGCTGAAACTGGTGTGCACAGACAGTCTTTTGTCTTTGTGTCTGCTTGCTTCTACCATAGCGCGTCACACCAGCATTGTGTTTTTATTTCAATCATGGTGTCTGCAGACCTTCGTGTTTTACTTCTAGGAATTATAACTAATCCAATCTGCCTGAACATGATCTATATTCCTTCACATGCCTTTAAACACTGAATAGTCTCCATTAAAAAAAATACTTGACTTGTGGACCTTGTTGGAACTTTCCAACTTTCACCTTAAATCTGGTATATCACATTTCCCTGGGGAAAGAAAGAAAACAAGTTTGCCCCATTAATGCTTCTCAAAATTTCATATAGTTCTGTCGGGTGTCCTCGCACTCTCCGATGCTCCAGGGAAAACAATCTGTTTCTCCAACCTCTCCTTGTACCAACACTCTCTAATCTAGACAACACCCAGGTGAATCCCAATTCAGACCTCTCCCGTACCACTGCATCCTTTCTGTATTGCAGTGACTGGAACTGCTCCAAGTGTGCTGAACCAAAGCAGCTTTATACAACTGCAACATGACTTCCCAAATTTCTTCCTCAACACTAGTGGTGGTACTCCACTGGCACACTGCAGGGGACAACCTCTGTACCTGCAGGAGTGTAAGGGGACAGGACAACACCTGGCTGGCTGTCAATCAGTCGGCCTGAATGGATCAAGCCCCACCTGGTCAGGTGTCAATCACCCTCCGGGATATAAGCCTGTGCCGGCCTCCCGAGGCCTCACACTGAGTTGCTGCAGCCACAGCCAGCCTGGCTCTGTGGAAGTCTTTGTGGATTAAAACCTGTTGTACAGTCTTTATCTTTGTGTGTTTCTGATTCTAGCTAACAGTTGTTAGGTCTGCTTTGTTCATGAATGAGTGAGACAAACACCAGGCTGAGTCGAAATCAGGGTTCTTTGTTCTTTATTACCGGATTGTAACACTTGCGACCAACCAAGTTAGTCGGAGAATGCATTCTGCCGTTATCAGCAAAATGGTGATTTTTTATACCCTTGGATACGTGCTTAGAACATCATCATATCATTACTTGTCCAATGACTAAAACTGTTGCTATCCTTTCCCTGCTAGCTTCCTGCCTCTCAATCCATCAATGTCTCTCTTATCTTGTAAGTACAAGGATGCATTCACATCTTGTTACAGCCCTGTACATTCCCATCTCATGATGTTTTACCTAATAGGAGTACAAGGACACCTCCCCTTCTTGTTACTGCCCTGTACAGGGTAACTCCCTACACATTCCCATCTCATGATGTTTTACCTTACACAGTGCATGGCAACACCGCTACCAGAAGACATGCATGTGCTATACATCTACTTTACTGCCCTATCTACCTGAATTGCCACTTTCAGCCAGTTATGGATACATACCCCATGATCTTTCTGTACATCAATCCCTCTGGCAGTCCTGCCATTTACTGTATACATTATGTTTGACCTCCCAAAGTGTAGCACTTCATATTTGACTGAATTAACCTCCTGCTGCCATTTCTTTGCCTGTATTTTCACTTGTACATATTTTGCTGAATACTTTGACAAGCTTTCCTCACTATCCAAGCTCAACTAATTTTTGTGTTTTCTGCAAAATTACAGACAGTCAGTTCAACTACATTTTTCTCCCAAAATTTAATATATGTACAGTATAATATATATACTGTGTGTGCATGCATAGAGAGAGACTGAGAAAGATGGAGATTTCTGTCACTATACACACTACACACCCACACTCACACACACACACACACACACACACACACACACACACACACACCCGCACACACACACCCGCACACACACGCACACACACACGCACACACACACACACGTGCACGCACACACACACACACACACACACACACACACACGTGCACGCACACACACACACACACACACACACACACACCCGCACACACACACGCACACACACGCACACACACACACACACACACACACACACACACACACACACACACACACACATTTTTGGATAGATGGATAGATTGACAGATCGACAGATAGCTAGATAGAGGTCCATCACCAAGCTTGTGGACCATCATTAGTCCTGCTTTAAGGGTGGGAGGAAATCCAAGGATCCACAAAAAAAAATACAAATAGGTAATAAACATAACATAACAATTACAGCACGGAAACAGGCCATTAGGCCCTTCTAGTCCGCACTGAACCAAACACCCCTTTCTAGTCCCACCTCCCTGCACAATGCCCATAACCCTCCATCTTCTTCTCATCCATATACCTGTCCAACCTTTTCTTAAATAATACAATTGACAATGAGAAGAACATTCAAACTCCTTCTAGACTCCTAGCTTATGGCATCTAAAGTAATCCAGAGATTCAAAGCTGGCTCAATGCAGCTGTAATAGTATTGCACTAATCGCTACACTAACTATACCATCATTTCTTTGTCATCAGCCTTACATTAGAGACCTTGTTGAAAGCATTAATAAAGTCCATTTACAATGTCTATGCCATCTTCATCAATTCTTCAAAGAAGTCAAAGTTTGTGGGAGATGAACTCCCTCTTACAAAGCCGTGCTGACTATATCAAATAAGTCAATTTTTTTTCCCCAAAAGCCACTAGGTCCTATCTCTCAGAATCTTGTCATTTAATAACCCTACCACTGATGTAAGGCTCATTTGTCTGTCGTTTTCAAGTTTGTCTCTATTGCCTTTCTTAAACAGAGGTATTGGCTGTTGTTAGGTCCTTTAGGAGGATGAAAAGTTCTCTTTCAAGACCCCAGCGATCTCCTCTAAAGCCACTCTCAATAACATAACATACATCCCACTAAGCTCTAGGAACGTGGACAACTCCATACTCTTCAATAACTCCAACACCTCCTCCTTCTTGACATCAGCATTCCCCATCCCTGATCTCACTATACTTCATGTCCTTCTACTTGCCAACTTCCTCTGGCTCCAGGCATTTATCCCCTTCTTTGTCCTTGTGTGATCCTAGCTGCTACCTAGTCATCCTGCTGTTTTTAAAGTATGTGTAAAATGTCTTTGCGATTTTCTTTAATTTCACTTGACAAAGATTTCATTGCCATCTTTAGCCATCCTGATTTCAGAATCCGAATCAGAATTAGAATTAATTGTCATGAACAAGTCACAAAATAAAGTCGTACGAGAATTTTTATGGAAGGGAAAATTAGCCAGAGGAGCGATACATAAATTGACTTGGAAATACGCTTTGGGAGGTTTACAATGACCTCATTTTCAAAATTATTATGAACCAGCTCAATTAAGATTTATTAACCGTATGCTGGATGTTTCATGCCCCCTAGCTGGGCTAGGGAAGAATTGGCTGGTATTTCCGAACCTTATTCACATCAATTTATATTTATGTGGAGTTCTGTTTCATTACAGAGATATAACGTACCGATTTTAAAACATTTGTTAGAGATTTGGACTAAAAGGAATTTATTCATCGGCTTGAAAGGTAAAATATCGGTTCAAGCCCCAATGTATCAAAATAAATTGATTCCTTTTTCGTTGAATAATAGATTTTTAAGAGAATGATAGTTTAAAGGAATAAAGTTGTTGCAGGATTGTTTTGAAGAGGGTAAACTTTTATCATTTAATCAACTTAGAGAGAAAGTTGGAATTTCAGTGAATTCTTTATTTGTTTATTATCAAATCAAAGCGTTAGTGGAAGATAATTTTGGAAGGGAAATGAAAATTCCTAAGTTAACCAAATTTGAGTTTATGATTTCTCATTTTTCAAATAAGGGTTTTATTTCTGAGATGTATATGTTGTTACAAGACACTATGGATAAAATAAATTTGGATAAATCTAGGATTAAATGGGAAAATGATTTAATTTGTGATATTAATCAGGCTGATTGGGAGACGATGTGTTTTGATGGTGTGACTAAATTACTTAATTATCGTATGATTAATGATAATTTTTTGCATCAGTTATATCTAACCCCTGAGAAATTGAAAAAAAATGTGGATTTAGTAATTCAGAGTTGTGTTTTAGATATGGATTATGTGCAGGAACATTTTTACATTCAGTTTGGCTTTGTGATAAGGTTCAATCATTTTGACATAAAATGAGGGAACTTCTTCAAACTTTGTTTAAGATCCAATTTTTGTAGCTCAGAAACTTTTTTTGTTGGGTTATACTGCTCCATTTATGTATTTGGAGTTAAATAAGTTTCAGACAGCATTTTTTCATTTAGCATTGGCTGTAGCATGTAAATATGTTGCGACTTCCTGGAAAGACGAAGTTGAGATAAAAGTAAATTGCTGACTTAACGAGTTGAGGTCCAGTACTTATATGGAGAAAATAACATAATTTGCATGATAATTATGACTTTTTTGTTAAGATGTGGTCGCCTTATTTGAAATGTATGAATTTAGTAATATCTTAAACTGCTGTAGGTATTTCTTTTATTTTCTGCCTCTACTGCCCTCTGTGGCAATGAATTCTCCAGATTCACCACCCTCTGGGTCAAGAAATTCCTCCTCATCTCGGTCCTAAATGGTTTGCCTATTATCCTCAAACCATGGCCCCGGGTTCTGGATTTTCCCGTCATTGGAAACATCCCATCTGCATCCATTCTGTCCAGTCCTGACAGAATTTTATATGTCTCTATGAGATCCCCTCTCAATCTTCTATCCACTAACAATCTACTATCAATCCACTAACGCTCTCTTTTGAAAATATTAAATAAAGTTTTTAAAAAACAAGTCACAAAATTCAGTATTTGTGACAGCATCATAATTCAAACCATCTTACAACACTAATATTAAAAAATGCACGAAAATTAAGGCAATGTTTATTGATTATTCAATAAACGGGGAAGAAGCTGTCCTTGTGCTGTTGAGTGCTCGCCTTTAGGCTCCTGTAACTTTTGCTTTATAGCAGCAGAATAAAGAAGGTGTGGCCTGGGAGGCGGTAGTCTTTGTAGCGGCCGTGTAGCGGGCTGAGCGGGTGCACAGCATGGCAATGTGAATTATCACCAGCGCGGTTCTGTGTGTGTGCGGGACCATAATACGGACATCTGCCTACTCACCTAATGGACTACATGCAAGAGATACCAAGTGCCAGGGAATGGCACATTGTGCCGTTGAGTCTACTGTCGAAAGGTGCGGGACACTCACAAGGCTAAATTTAAACCTGCGGATCCCATGGATTGGCAGCAAACTCGTAGTGACGTCTCACCTTGTTCCTTGGAGCCCGGGTCACACAGTATATAAAAGAAGCCTGTAAACCCTGAATAAATCAGTCTTGAGTTGACTGCTCTGATGTGTGTTTCTATTTCTTTAGAAGCTCTACTGTAGTAGCTGCTACAATTGGTGACCCCGACTGCAAGATTCGGTCAAAGTCTGAGTCTACCGTCATAATGGACGCAGCTACAGCAGAAGCTTCCGCCATGGTGGCAGTTAATGCAGTGAAACTTCACTTGCCTCCTTTCTGGACCCATCAACCTTGGTTTGGCTTATTCAGGCTAAAACAAGTTTCATCTTCGGGGCATAACGGCAGAGGACACAAGGTTCTGGCATGTCGTAGTTGCGTTGGACGCCGTTAACGCATCTTGAGTGAGCAAATTTATTGCTCATCCCCCGGCAGAAAACCAGTACACCAGGTTCCGCCAGTTTCTCCTGGATACACTGAAATTGACAAGGCATGAGCACGGCATGCGGCTTTTGAATATGGAAGGCCTTGGTGAAAGGAATCCATCAGACCTAATGAATGGAATGCTTGCATTGGTGGATGGTCATTTTCATTTCCTGCTCTTTGAGACCCTATTCCTATCAAAGCTCCCAGCTCGTGTCGCCATACCCATCACTAACATGGATTTCCACCATCCCCATGACATAGAGCGGGAGGCTGACAGGCTCTATCATAAGAGTCTGGTCAAATACAGCCTGTTTTTGCAGCAGATACATCTCCGCCATCCTACGAGCCTCCCGTATCTGCAGTTCAATAAAAGAAGGAGGAACGTGCTGACGTACGTCGAGATTGGTATTTTTACCACTGCCATTGGGAAAAATGCCCATAAACGTGTCCAGCCATGTACCTATTACAGGAAAAAGGTGGGAAACAAAAAGAGCCGGCTGCCAGTAGTGGCCTCGGCAACTGATGCAAATACTGGCCTGTTGTATCTTCAAGACGACATGATTAAGCGCAAGTTTCTTGTGGACACAGGTGCTGAGGTCAGTCTACTCCCACTGACCTATTTTAAAGGAACATATAAATGACAACACCTGACTCTTCGAGTGGCAAATGGAACTATCATTCCCAGCTTTGGCACGCAACAGATCACAATTGGAGAGACCACATTCCATTGGAATTGTGTCTTAGCTTCTGTTGCTCAATCTATTCTGGGTGCGGGTTTTTTACGATCCCATGACTTACTGGTGGATGTGAAATGGAGGAAATTGGTTCATGCCACCACCTTTCAGACATACCCACTGGCATGCAGCAAAGGGAGAGTTTCCCAGCTCTGGGTATATATGCTGCCCTGCTCAACGAATTTCCTCATATTCTCAGTCCTAATTTCAATGCCTTAAAAACAGCCCATGGTGTGTCTCATTAGACACTTCAGGTCCACCGATTCATGCCAGGGCTCGTCGTCTTCCACCTGATAAACTGCTGCAAGCAAAGGCGGAGTTTACGACAATGGAAGAGTTGGGTATCATTTGACAGTCCTTAGGCATCACCATTGCACATGGTACCCAAGAAGACAGGTGGATGGAAACCATGTGGTGACAACCATAGGCTTAATGATGCTACTACACCTGACAGCTACCCAATTCCTCATATACAGGATTTCGCTGCCAATCTACACCGTTGCCACATTTTTTTCCAAGGTTGATCAGGTCAAAGGATATCATCAGATATCCCTATCCATAAGGATGATATCCCTAAAACAGCAATTATTACCCCTTTTGGGCTTTTTGAATTCCTCAGAATGCTGTTTGGATTGAAAAATGCTGCTCAAACATTCCAGCAGCTGATGGATGTTTTAGGCAGGGATTTGGAGATTGCGTACATTTATTTGCAAACTGAGTAAGATCACCACCTGTATTTGTTCCGCCTTTTCCTATGGCTAGAGGAATTCAGTCTTACCATCAACCCTGGCAAATGTCAATTTGGCAGATCCACCATCGTCTTCCTAGGACACAAGATCAAGGCCGACGGTATATTTCCATTATCCAGCAAGGTTGATGCAGTCCGTGCTTTTTCCAAACCTACCACAGTTAAGAGACTGCAGAAATTTCTGGGCCTGATAAACTTCTATCACCGGTTTATTCCTGCAGCTGCTGACATTCTTCGACCACTGTTTCAGATCATCTCCACCAAGCACAGGGACATCACCTGGACATCAGAGTCAGAGGTTGCGTTTATGACCGCTGAAGAAGCATTGGTCAAAGCAGCAATGCTCGCCCATCCCAACCCTGCGACTACCTTGGGACTGAGCACTGACGCCACGAGTATGCAGTTCTTGAACAGTACGTCAATGGCCATTATCAACCCCTCACTTTCTTCAGCAGGCATTTAAGGCCAGCGGAAATGAAATACATTTGATGGGGAACTGTTGGCATTGTACCTAGCCACATGGTACTTCAGATATATTTTGGAAGGTCCCCATTTCACTGTGTTTACGGATCATAAGCCACTAATTTTTGCCTTCAGCAAAATAACGGATCCATGGTCGGCAAGACAACAGCGTCACTTACCGTACATTTCAGAATTTTTGACGGACGTGCGCCATGTTTCAGGGAAACACATCTTGTCTCAGATATGCTGTCCAGGCCTAATGTATATCATATTCAGGGTGGAATCGATTTTCCTGAATTAGCCAGTGCACAGGCCATAGACCCGATGTTCAGGCATGCAGTACGGCCATTACTAACCTGGACATACAACAGGTGGCACCACAACAGGGTGGACAAACCCTTCTTTCTAACATGTCTTTGGGCTACCCTAGACCATTGATTCCGGCATCATGGAGGCGACGTCTTTTCGACCAGATACACGGCTTGTCTCATCCATGCATCAGAACATCAGTCAAGCTCATGTCAAATAAATACGTGTGACAAGGACTAAGAAAAGACATCGCTCAGTGGGCATGTACTTGTGCCTCCTGCCAGACGGCCAGAATTCAGCGGCCCACCAAGGCACCTCTTCAGCCTTTTCCAGCGGGACGCAGGAGGTTCGAACACGTTCATGTGGACCTGGTCAGGTCATTGTCAGTATCTCAAAACATGAGATACATTTTAACAGTGGTGGACCATTTCACGTGCTGGCCAGAGGCCATCCCGTTGCCATCCAGTGACACTGAAACATGTGGTAGGGTGTTCATCGTCAATTGGATCACTAGATTTGGTATCCCAACGCACATACCTTCGGACCGCGGAGCACAATTCACCTCTGCATTATGGTTTGCCTTTGTGTGCTTTTGTGACTCACACCTGCACCACACTACGGCATACCACCCACAGTCAACGGCCTTGTGGAACGTTTCCATCACCAACTAAAGTCTGCGCTTAAGGCCCACTTGGGTCGATGAGCTGCCATGGGTTTTACTGGGAGTTCGCACGGCCCCAAAGGAAGATTTGTCTGCACCATTGGCAGAGATGGTTTATGACATGGTACTTACAGTTCCAGAGGACATTCATTTCACAACCAACTTCAGCAACATCAACGGGGGTATCACTAGCAGGAAACCTGTTCCTACCAGTTGGCATGGAACTCCTAAACAACATGTGCCCCCCATAGCTCCTCGATGCTGATTTAGTTTTTGTTCGGAGACAGGTCCCAGGAGCGCTGTTACAATGACCATATGAGCGTCCTTTCCATGTGATTAAGAGGGACGGAGTTGTGTTTACTTTGGACATTGTAGCAAATTGGCAGTTGTTTAGTGTAAACAGACTCAAGCCTGCTCATATGGATCCCACTACACCCATTCAATGCACCCATCCCAGACAATGTGGGAGTCCCCCAGGGCACACGCAATTGGTGTTTTAATTTCCGGCAACAATTCTAGGGGGGATGATGTAGCGGGCCGAGCGGGCGTACAGCGCGACAACGCAAACTGTTGCCAGCATGGTTCTGGAGGCATGCAGGACCGTAATATGGATGTCTGCCTACTCACCTAATGCACCACATGCAATAGATACTGAGTGCCGAGGAACAGCAGATTGAGCTGTTGAGTCTCCTGCTGAAAGGCGCGGGACACTTACAAGGCTGAATTTAAACCTGTCGGCCCCACGGATCAGTTGCAAACTCGTCGTGACATCCCACCTTGTCCCGTGGAACCCGGGACACACAGTATATAAAGGAAGCCTGTAAACCCTGAATAAATCAGTCTTCAGTTGACTAGCCTGGTGTGTGTTTTTGTATTATATCAGTAACTCTACTGTAGTAGCCACTACAGATGCTGCTTTTTTAAGACACCGCCTCATGTAGATATCCTCGAATGAGTGTGGTTTGCTGCCTGTGATGTTGCAGGCTGAGTGAACAACGCTCTGGAGTTTATTCTCATCTTGAGAGTTCGAGCCTCCAATACCAGGCAGTGATGCAATCAGCCAGAATGGTCCCCATGATAGAAGTTTTCAAGAGTCTTCGGTGACATACCGAATCTCCTCACAGAATATAGGCATTGGCGAGCCTTCTTCGTGATTGCATCAAATGGAGGCTCCAGGACAGATGCTCAGTGATTTTGACTCTCTCCACTACTGAACCCTCGATGAGGACTGGGCCGTGTTCCCCTGACTTCCTCCTGAAGTCCACAATCATCTCCATGGTTTTACTAATGTTGAGTACAAGCTTGTTGCTGTGACACCACTCAGTGATCTGATCTCACTAGTATTTGTGTTTTTTTTTCTATTTTTATAATTTATATAACCTTATTCTCTGTTGTATTGGGGCATGGTATGGGGGAGGGAAAAACAGACCCTATTATACATGAGTGTTGCAATGTTATCTGAATTTATACGAGTCTTTCAAAATCAAAAAATCAAATATTCAAAAAATGAAGCAATGTGCTGATGAGATGCATCTAGCTGTTCAACACTGGGTATGAAATTCACTCTTTTGTAATCTCAAACAGGATTTGCTTTGTGTACTAGTTCCTGCCAAAGTCTCGCAGTTTCATCTCTTTCATGTGCTTCAGCTTCTTCCTTCTTCTCCTGATCAAGTTTCTCATGCATGGCTTCTTTTTGTTTCCTCAGCTTTTCTTTCATCATGTGCCCAATCTTCTTCAGGCAGAGATGCATCCAAACCGAGTTCTTGACACACTGCATGGAACTCTTTCTGGCTCTTTTCCAGCGCTGCTTTAAATTGTCTTCCTCTGCAATATCATATGCAAAAGGCCCTTAATATGCTTTTTAATAACTTCGGTTCTTTGCAGTCTTTGATCTTCTGGTATTCCAATTTCTTCCTAGGTATTCCAAAGATCCAAATCTTTCCAGATATTCTGAAGATCAATCTCTTCCTGATATTCCGATGTCCCCTGTGCTGCATCAAAACTGGAGACTGACTCGTTGGCTAGTGCACCATTTATCTGCACTATCCTCTGGGCTGGCAGCGTCCTGCCTCCCACTGGGCATCCTGCCCTGGCTATCCCTGCGGTCCTCGTTCCGGCTGCCCAGACCATCTGAGCGTCCTGTCTCAGCTATCGCGGACTCTCAATTGACGTCTGGACCCCAGCTGTCCCAGCCTTGGTTTCCTCAGCTGTTCTGGTCCCGGCTCTTGGAGTTTGACATCTATCTCACTTTCTCCCTTTCTCTAATTCTCATTTTTTTGTTGCTTCCTCTTGAGTTTCTCTTTCTTTTCCCTGCTGCCGAGCACGTGCTTTCGTCTCGCTGTAGCCCGACTCTCTTTTCTTTTTCTTTTTTACACCATATTTTCACCTCTAACATCTTTCTTTTTCTGAAATCCTGTAGATCCTGTTGTCTGGTGTGTGTGGATATCCCATCCTCATCGCCACTTTGTCGTGTATTTCCCCTTTGGAAATAACGTTACTCAGCAGGAGAGGTAAGTGTTAAAGATGGTGGGAAACTGAAACGCCCCGTGCAACGTAACTCTGTGTATCTGGCGTCACGCGCATGACTTGTGGATGTGCATTTCCCGTAACACTTTCCACCAAAGCCTCTTGAGCCAAAGCCTTAATGCCCTACTCTAATTTTGGCCCACTCACACAATCGTTTGCTCTGCTTATACCACTCACCATTTAAAGCAACCCACTCTCACACTCTCTCGCTCCAACTCCCGAGAATGAGCTAATTGTCATGCACGTTGGACAATGTACATATGACTTGCTGCAGCCAAATAGGTACTTAGTTAAAAATACTACAATAAATTAAATTAAAAAAAAGATAATAAATACAAAAGATAAATAATAAATATACACAATTACCAAGCGCAAGAAAAAAAAGTGACATTACAGTAGAGAAGACAGGGCTCTTTTTTTCTGGCGTCAGAATAGTTAATAATTGGAGTAGTAAAGGGGAAGTTCAAGAGCCATTGGAAAGAAACTGCTTATGTATCTCAAGTTGCTGGACCTCAGGCTTCTCTACCTGTAGGATTATATATACCTATAGAGAGAGAGTTGCCGATGTGAATAAACTAGCAATCTTTCACAAACATTGGGAAAGTTGTTAAAGGTAAAGAAATTTCCATAAAGAGAGAAATGGTGAACAATGAAGTACAATGGGACATAGAACAAATATTTTGAATCTGTCTTTAACAAGGTTAGGGGAGGTAAGTTTTGGGGAGACATGAGGGATAAGTTTTTTTGTGTTATGAGCCCAAAGGACCCCAAAACCCAGCAGTAATAGATATTCACCAAGACAAATGGTTTTTAAAACAAAAGTTATTTTTGATCAACTTTAAACATGAAAACAGAATCAAACTTTAACTTATCTCTATACTTAACTAACCCAAATTAACCCTCTTCTAATTTTAAGCGCATTTGTATGTAATGTGTGTGTAATTTTAAGAAAAGTTCTTTGATTCACAGTTCAATCTCACTTCTCCTTCTTCCAAGTTCTCTGGATGCAGGCAATTCTTATACCATGCACAGAATTTAACATGTATAAAGTTCACCAGGCTTTGGTGCTCAAAATGTTTACCGCTCAGGAAGGTTCTTGTAGGGTTTGCTGAGAGAGATTTGTTGTTTCAGGATTTCCACAACTGAGGTACCACCATTAGTCACCTCAAGGTCTCGCTGATGAAACTTTCCCCATCAGGGTTCTCCAGATGATAACCTCTTTCTTTCAGGCTAGCACAGAGTTCCTTTCTGTTCCACTTATTCCAAGAGAAACATCAGACAGATAGCACTTCCAGCCATCCACCAGTCTGGAGCTTTTCATCAATTTCAACCAACTTCCTGGCTTGCACTGTTGCATTGAGGAAGTTGTAACAGAGAAGCATAATATGATTAGGCTGAGTCACCATGATGTTATGAATGGAATTTTCATTTTTGGAGTAACTCAGCAGGGCACGCAGCACACATAGGAACTGAGGGAAGGCCTGAGCCCTTCGTCAGGAACAAGGAAAGACAGGCAGACTCCTGAATAAAGACGAGGGAAAGGGAGAGGAGGTAGGAAGGAGAATGGGGAGGAACCAGGCTAGCAGGTAAGAGGGTAAAAGAGGTAAAAGCTGAGAAGTAATGGGGAAGGGGCAGAGGGCAAAGAGAGGTAGCTTTACTATAGGAGAAGGAATGAAATAGGGTGGAGGAGATGGAGGAAAGAGGGAGATTTGGGATACGGGAAGGGAAGGGATGTGGGGGGGGGGGCTTCATCAAAGGAGACAGAGAGATAGGGAAGGAGACTCGGGGAGGGGTTTATCCAAAATTGGAGGTTGATGTCAATACCATCTGTTTGGTGACTGCTGAGACAGGATATAAGGTGCTGTTCCTCCAAATTGCGGGTAGCCTTGGTTTGGCAGTACAAGGCGATGGACATGAAACGTTGGTAATGTATCTTGATCTCCCAAGGTGGCTGTGAGACTATTTGTGTTGATCCAGCCTTTCTGTGTTTTCATTATGATCACAGCATCTGCAGACTTTTATGTTTCTCATTGCAGGCAAAAGTTAACTGAAACAATTTCTTTGTGGAGGAACTTCTGTCATGATGAGGGACTGAGAAGATTGACCTGTTGTTCCTAGAGTTCAGAAGAATGAGAAATGATCTCCCTGTGATATGATTCTGAGGAGCATTGACAGTGGATGTTTGACCCAACCTGGGGAATCTTGGACCGGAGGGCCTGATTTTAGCATGAATGACTGAACTTCATGCTGGTTATATGAGCCTTTGAACTTTGCCCTAGAAAGCCTTAGGCTTTTGTCATCAGATATACGCAAAGCTGAGATTTTGGTCGTCAAGGAAATCAGGGGATTGGGCTTACAGAAAAGAAACTGACGTCAAGAACCAACAGCAATCTTACTGATCTGAGCGATATTTGGAATTGTATTAAATTGTACTTAAATGCCAACCTAAGAGAAGTGTGTGTGGTAGACTCACGTACCTGTCCACATGGGCTTTTAAGCATTATACCTGACTGTGGAAGAAATTTTTCTGAAGATTGACACTCCAGCTCTGTGAAAGAAAGTCCATGCAACAGATTTGACATTGACACTAACACGGTTGGCAAACAGCCTGTTTTAATACAGCATCTGCTCGGTGAGAAATTATTTACAAGTTAAGCCTTAACCGCCGTCCAGGGCGCTAGATGTGGTTGTTGACATTGACAGAGATTATTGACACTCAGTTCCTTCATATTAGACAAAACTAATATTTTAATACAAAAAATTGTAGTAAAAGTCTTGAGGTAGTTTTTGACGGGCTTAATCTCCGTAACTGC